>NW_026623390.1:1637288-1707202 GCF_030028575.1 Malurus melanocephalus | reverse complement strand
TGCGGGGCTCCGTGTGGGGCGTGTGCGGGGCTCCGTGTGGGGCGTGTGCGGGGCTCCGTGTGGGGCGTGTGCGGGGCTCCGTGTGGGGCGTGTGCTGGGCTCGGGTGGAGCGTGTGCAGGGCTCGGGTGGAGCGTGTGCAGGGCTCTGTGCGGGGCTCTGTGCGGAGCTCTGTGAGGGGCTCTATGAGGGGCTGCGGGCGGAGCGTGTGCGCGGCATGGTGTGGGGCTACTCCGCCACCACCGTGTTCTCCTGGTTCGTGCGGGGTCCAGCCGCTAGTGGGGGGAAGGCAGCGGTGTCCCGCTGTCGGTCGGGGGAAGGGAGGGAGGGAGGGAGGGAGTGTGGCAGGACGGACGCGCGGGAGCAAGGACACGGGAGCAGGCAGGTAGGTAGCCTGGGAAGCGGCCCCGGGGGGAGATCGCGGCTGCGGGCTGTCCCGAGCGGGGTACGAGCCGCCTGCCCAAGGTCGTTCGGTGGCCGCGGGCTATAAATAGCGGCGGGACCGAGAAGGGGCCGCTGCCGCGGGGCCCCGGCGGGGTTCCGGGCGAAGAGCACATTCCCGGTTCTCCTCCCTGCTGCCCGGCGTGTCCCGCTCCCAGTGCGTGCTCTGCTAAGTCTCCTGGGTTCCTGCAAGATGTGTCCTGCCCAGGGTGACTCCTGCGGGAGCTCTGGCTGGGATTGGAGTGGTTTGTTTGGCGCCTTGGGGGCTTTCCCGTGCCACGGTTCCTGTTTTAAAACAAAGGTGTAAAGAGAAAATGGCCTTGAGTCGCAGAAATGCGATCCCCAGGTCGGCTCGTCCCGCCAGTTGCTTTGTTACTTAGTTTGGAAAAAAATTGATTTTGTTTTCTAGCCAGAAAGATAAAGGGGGTGAGGAATGATTGTCTCGTGGCTACTGGCGGTCGACTGGCCCCTAAACCTGCTGCGTTTACATACCTTCTGTCCAGTGTCATTAATAACTCTTGTTTTGTTTCCACATTTGCTCCAGGGATTCCATACGTGGCAAGGAATTTGTTGTGAGGTCTGGGTGCAATGGCGAGCCTTCTGCGTGTTGCTGTCAGTGGGTGCTCAGCTCCTGTTTTTGGCAATGTGTTCCCACCAAAGGCGCCGTCTGCAAATATGCTCTGCTTGCGAATGTTTAGAACCCACCAGGTGCTTGGGTCTCAGGCAGCCCCAAAGCCAGGTAAATTGATTAAAGTACTGTAAATAATGTTTTATTTTAAGACATGAATATAAATAGTTTCTTTTTTTTTTTTCTTTCAGATCCACGTTAGTACAGAAAAGACTTAAAATAGAAAGAACACTATTAAATCATGTCAGCAGCATGCTTGAATCAGTTGCAGCACAATTTTAGACTGGCTTTATAGGGCTTACGCAGAAGGTGTTTGTGTTTATTGTGGATATGATCCAAATGTTTATTATGAATATGATCCAAATAATTTTGATGGCTAGAAGGTCTGAACTCCTGCAGAGATGTTCGTTGCTTAAAGGAAGTATTTAAAAACGCTTTTCTTGGTTAAAAGCCTGAGTTCCCTATGACTTTTGGTAGTGCAGTTCTTATATAGTGAGAGAAAATGCAGACCTCACAAAGAGAGGATCTGCAGGCATGAGTATATGTAGATATTATGCCATCTTATAAAAAAAACAAACTCTTGAATTTGTTTAGGAAACTCTTACATTGTACCACTTTGAAAAGCTATTGATCTGCCTCTTCATGTGTTGGGTTTCTTAGTGTACTTGCAAGAATTGCATTTTAGCAGATACAACTTGTCCCTACAAGTTCATGTATTTTTAGGAAAAAAAAAAGCGGGAAAAGGGGGCAACCTTGTTTCCAGTTTCTGATGTTAGCCTGATATATGAAGATCAGAACTGACAATTTTTTTTTCTCTGTTCTATGCTATGCATAACTTGACAGTTGGAAGACTGAAGAATACATAACACAGGTTTAATGCCCATTAATACTGCATGGGTTGTGTGTCCCTTGGAATTTGGAGACCCTGCTTAATTGCAGATCTAGGATCTTAGTCTGCAAAAGATTAATGTGGAGAGTTGGACTGATTGTACACATGATGTTTAGTTCTTCCAAATGCAGGCAGTAGATAACTTCATTGGTTACTTGAGAGTATTCGGAAAGTACTGCTGTTGGACACAGAAATGTGTGGTTGTGAAAACATGGGACTCAAAAGTAGCTCTGAGAAGCCTGTATTGCATAGAATTTGTGGCAAAACTAACAGTGAATGGTGCATTTTGTGGTCCTTTCAACCTGGTGATTGAATATTTTGGAACTTCAGAAGAAATATGGGAGGAAGGTTTTTTACTCTGAGGGCTCCTGATAATCCATATCACAATTGCATGGTGAAACCAGAATTTATTTGATTTGCAATGCTCTTAGTTGTTTTTCCCATAGTATATATGGGAATATATGTATTATGTGTATATATATATAGATATATAGATATATATTCCCATAAATATCTGATTGTAAGAGACATCTGTCAGTCTTGATATGGCAGATTGTCCCTTGGTTGGGAGCATGAACTGGAACATGGGAAACTAGGTTCAAAGTTCTTTCTCAAATATCACAGGTAAGCCCATTTGGAATCAATTTTATATTTGACCACAAATTTTATCATGAAAGTGAGGAATCTCTTCAGTTTTACTGAAATTGCTACTATGTGTGAATAGCTACTATTACTGAATATGCTACTAAGTGTGTGTGAATGTTCTTGTTTTTAAGAATCAGTTTTGAAAAATTTTTCCACAAGAATGGAGAATTCTGATTAGCGTCATGTGTTTAAACATTCAGTGTTGCCCCTTCAAATGTGTTGTGTGGAAGCCCTTATTAAAGGATTACTAGTATTCATGAAATGCAGTTATTTAATATGGAGAATTACAAGTTTGGTAGTCCTTTGGTTGATAATTAAGCTGTCCGTATAGTATGCTTTGGTAGCATGTGATTTGTCATTCAGTAGAGGACAAATCAAGGATAAAACAACAATTAAATGACAAATGAGAAGCAATTTTATGGCTTGTATTTACTTTCTAAGTGCTCTTGAATCAAAATGCAACAGATACGAAATAGCTGTGTTCTATTCTTTTAGAAATTATCCTTGGTTATAGTAAGACTTGGTAAAGTCACTGTATTACTAGTAAGAGTAAGTTTTCTGAAATGACTAGTCACAATAATTCTACTTAAGGCTGTAGTTATGACTTTCCTTGTCTCATAGCTTTCATTCCATCCGGGCTATGTTATGTGCAATAGTAACAGCTGCTTGAGGAGAAGAGATATGGAGATATGGAGTCATCTGAAAAGGATGACTTGGAGGATGGACAGTTTTCTTACTGTTAGCTTTTTGCTGCTGCTTGCTTATTAGAAACATAGGAACTTTCATACAGGGGTATACAGGTATTCCTGTAACCTGTCTCAGATAATCACTGGGTGCTTCAGGAATAGATAGCAATTTTTCTGAAGCCCTGGGTGAGGTGCATATGGAGTCACTGACTCCAAGCTTCCTGGTATACTGTCAGATTAGTTTGACCTACAGCTCTGTGACTTTTACCCCTCTCTATTTTTTGATTTTTAATATCCTTTTTATTTTGATGCTTATTTCTTAAAACTTCCTGKTTTTTTGCAAACCTGTAACAGTTTGTTTTTAATTAATTTTCTAGGTACACTTAACGTTATTTATAAACAAGAAATATTTTCTTTCAATTTATTTTAATTTTTTTTAAATTTCCTTGCTTATGTAATGGGAGGGATCAGGTGTTCGTTTAATTTTCTGTACCATTTGTTTTTTTTCTTTTTGCCAACATCATATTGCTGTTCTTCGGAATATGTCCTCATCCTCAGAACAGGTGAGATGTTTTGTTTAAAGGTTATTAGAGTAACRTAAAAAATAGGCAGGTTATACGTCCTGTTTTCAATCCCAGAGCWTGTGGCATATAGTCAAAATGTTTCCTTTATCTTTTCCCTAAGTCATCCTCCAATATTTTTTTTGTTACTATTTTGTTGCAAACTGCTTTCCAAATTCAGGTTTAGGGGATAAAACATTGTCTGTTTTTGCTATAGTTTTAACTTAGAATCTTCTCGAAGATTCTTGTAGATAGAAGTTACATGGACAACTATATAGAAGTTACATGGAGAACTAACACTGTTATAGTTTTGTTTACTTGAAGTTTAATTATGTCCTCATTACACAATTAGGATTATAGTAAGGGAATGGGTGGCAACACTGTTATAGTTTTGTTTACTTGAAGTTTAATTATGTCCTCATTACACAATTAGGATTATAGTAAGGGAATGGGTGGCTAACACTGTTATAGTTTTGTTTACTTGAAGTTTGATTATGTCCTCATTACACAATTAGGATTATAGTAAGGGAATGGGTGGCTTCTTACTAGTTTTTCTAACTTCTAGGTTACATATATGCCACAGCATTTAACTGGAATGTATATATTCCATCCTAATACCTGTGATTTTAGTGATTCTGCTATTGATAGTGGCAGAATCTTTTTCGTGTTGGTTTTTTTTTCTGTATCAAAAAAGTACCTTCTACTCAAGTAAACAATGCATTAAAAAACTTCATGACTCAAAATGGAGCTCCAGGTATGTGTATATCAGTCAGTATTTRGAAGATGTCCAAGATGTAATAAAGCAGTAAGTCACTAAAACATACACATGGCAGTTCTTAAAGAGATTATCTGACATGAGGGATTAAAAAGGCAATTTGGAGGCTTCACACTCTCATGTAACTTTAAACCCTTGCAAGGGATAGCAGATGAGCTTTCTCAAAATAAAACCTAAATCAAGATCCTAAGTTTATAATCCCAAATTTCAGCCTTTTAAAACTATTGACTTTGGTGAAAYTGCTGAATTCAACAAACCAAGTCTGTGTTAGTTACAAAGCTTCCTCTAACCAGAGTATTTGTCATACCCTGTTGTGTGTGTCAGTATGGTCAGACAGCTGGGACATCCACATATCATGGCTGGAATTCAAGGAGTAACCTTGTTTCCATTGCTTCGCTAATGGGGTATCRCTGAAGCAGCACCTGACCAGAGGAAAACAAGTTGAGACGCAGGCACCAGTAAATCATCACAGGCCTGCTGTCCACACAGGCTTATCAAGAGTTATTTCCAGCTGCAAGGGAGCTTTGCAATCCTCCTTGCCAGTGCTCAGATTTTTAACCCTTTCTTCCCAAGTCCTGTACTGAAGTTCTAAGATAGGTCTTTGTTTTTGAGCTGTAGACATCTGCTCCATTTTGGTGCTGAATCATGTGGAAGCTCATGGAAGTCTACTTCAAAAATGTCCTATACCTACTCTAGCTAAAGGCTGGCAAACTGACATATGTTTGTTTATATATTCATTTGCTTCTGTATTTATGGATTACTGGACGTCTGGTAGTGGGACAGAGGTGGACAGAAGATGAGGCAAATGAGACTTGTATATTCATCTTGTATTTGATCTCGCAAAGCATTGGAGGATAGCATAGTCCTGAGTATGGGACTCTAATTGTTCTGTTTACTAAGCAAGGTGCAAATACTTTCTTTCTGAAAAAGCTGTGATAATTTTTATTGCATGCAAGATGTAACAATGGAAGAAGTGAGAAATGAGGTGTTAGTGAGTGTATGTTCCTGTTCCTCCTAGCCATTTACTCTTCTATTCTGGTACTCTATACAAAAGTAAATGAACAAAGGGAAATCAGAAGCATCTATTGTCATTTGAGCCTTACGAGCTAAGATTGACTTGCTTGAGAAAAATAAAAGCATTAGTCATATGTCTCTGTGTYTTTAAATTTGCAGTTATCTATTTCCTTTTTGCTATAATTTATTCCTCCCCTTTCATTCTCCTTTGCCCTGCCTTCCCCCCTCCTTTTCCCCYCTTTTCTACTAGTTTTTCCCTTACCCTGTTGTCCCTCCTCTTTCCCCCCTTCTTTCCCTCCTGCTGGCATTCTCGTTTTAGAAAAACTTCCAAAAGAAGAAAGGGAAGGTAGGACTCTGGTTCTTAATTTTTCTCAGTACTTTTTGAAAAGCTTTTTGACTTCTATCCTATCCTCTMCTAGAGTTACTTCCTCTCTGAAATTCTGATTGGTCTCTGTTATCCTAACAAATTTCAATCTTCTAGGTTTCATTCCTGCTTCTAAAAGACAAGAGAGCTCATTTCCACCGAGTTGATTTAGTGAAAATCTGAAGCAGGACTTTATTGTGTAGTAATTAGAAGAGATGAGGAGAAAGGTCTCTTCAAATGACAAGGGTAATTTGAGTGACAGCAACAGTTACCACAGCTGGTAACAAGTGGTTAGTGCTGCTGTGGTAGGTATGGCCTGAGTTGCACGGTGATGTTTAGATTTGGTGTATGCTGGTGAAACAAATCATTGCAAAGCTGTTATCTTTGTGGGTCTGTTGTTTTAGATGTGCGTTCTTGCTCCTGTTTTGATTTTATGTTCTTTTAATGTATGTTTTTCTGAATTTGAGTGTTATCTTGTGATAAATACATGTTGAATGTTCTCCAACACATAAAACATCAAAACACATCTTCAAATTATTTGTTGCTACTTTGTTAGTCAAATTTCAAAGACAAAGCTAGAATGGAAAAAAAATGTAGAATCACAGAATCATTAAGGTTGGAGAAGACTTCTAACATCCAGTCCAGCCTTTGACTGAACACCATTTTSAGACTAAACCATAGCACTAAGTGCCATATGCAGTCATTTCTTTAACACTTGCAGGGATGGTGCTTGGCTCTCTCCCTTGAGCAGCCCATTTGAGTGCTTAACCACCCATTCAGTGAATAAGTCCTTCCTAGTGTCCATCCTGAATCTGCTGTGGCTCAGTAAARCCTTCCCTAGTGCAGTAACTAGACGTAATTAACTTTGTCTGGTGATCTTTCATTGTCTTGTTGCATGTGTTCAATTTTTATGTTTAATGAGAAGTATAAGTAGGTATTTAAGTACCAGTTCTTAGTAATGCTATATTTTTTTTTCCAAACATAACAAGTTGACAGTATCTTGAAAGTTTCTAACTGAAAACATTTCAGATTGTCAACTTTAAACACATTGTAGTCCAAGTTCAATTTCATAGGYAATTAATTTTGGTATTTTAAACCTAGTTCCCCAAAACTCTTATGTTGTAGTGTGTTTTTAGGATTTTTTTTTTGCTTGTTTTTGTCTTAAAGTCAAAAGGAAGYCTTCCTGAAATATGCATTCTTTTCCTGGTACAATTTTTTGTAGAGCAATATGTAGTATGTGTGGACAGTTTAAAAGCAGGTTTGTGRTTAAAAACAAGCCTGTCATCCACTTCCTCCCCTTTTTTAGGTTTGGGGGTTTTTTGATGGGTTTTTTGTTGCTGTTGTTGCTTGATCATTAATATGAGTGCTTTGACTGCTTAGTTATAGTTCATTAATATAAATGTGCTGTAAATGTCATGCATAGTAATGTCACAATCCAGGTTTAAATTCTGGATGGATGTCAGTGAAAGCTGGTGCAGGATTCAGCCTGTGTGTTGGACTGCATGCTGTCAGTGTATTTGAAGCAATGTGGTAACTTGATGTATGATTATTCTGCTTGAACTTTTRTATTCATAAATAATACATTCAAACACTTGTTTGGATCAGAGAAGTTGAACTCCCAGACATTAGCCTGAAAGCCCCCAAATTGTACTTGAACAAAGTTAGATGTTTGTAATTTGAAAACTTTAAATAAAACTGGTCAATTTTAGCTTCAGCAGTCCCCTGGTGTTACTTAGTGGAGCTTTGAACAATCGAAGTCAAGGAAATAACATTGAATAGAAGTATTTTTGAAGAAGCTGGTAGATCGATATTCCATTATTCTTCAATTACTTCTGAATTTGCATTTTTCATTTCTGTGGCAACTTCTAGAGTAGCTTATTGATGTTGTTGTGCCTTTCAATGTACTTTGAACAAGTATTTGCATTCAGTAACAGTGATTTTATATAATTCAATATRCATTACAAACTGTAGTGTATATCAAAGCTGTAATTTTATATACATCACAAACATATTCAATTAAAATGCAGTTTCATTGTTCAAGCTCATTTATTTCTTTCTTCACTCTAATGTGGAATTGACTAGAGAKTGATTTTAATTCTGACCTGAGGTAGCATGTATTATCACCAGAGCACCAGGTATTGTGTAAATCAGGATTCCAGTTACACAATCAGAACTGTGTAAACGCCGATGGGTATGAACTGCACCAAACACTTGTTACTGCTTGTGTGGCTGATTGTGCTGACCTGCTGATTCCTGAGAGAACAAGGATCTCTAGGAAGATGATGTAATTTAAGGAAATGTAAACAATGTTCCTAGAAAATAGCATTCTGCTTTCTGTTCCCTTAGGAGGGAGAATTGCTAACTGTGACATGTCTGCATGTATCTGTACAACATTGAAGAGTGTCCATAATACCAATTAATTAGTGTTTAGTATAACTAATGATGTCTTATCTGCCACTCTTACAGGAATTCCTTATAAACAGCTGACTGTAGGTGTCCCCAAGGAGATATTTGAGAATGAGAAGAGAGTGGCTCTATCACCGGCTGGAGTTCAAGCCTTGGTCAAACAAGGCTTCAATGTTGTGGTGGAATCTGGTGCTGGAGAAGCTTCCAAATTTTCTGATGACCATTACAGAGAAGTTGGAGCAAAGATCCAGGGGACCAAGGAAGTCCTGGCTTCTGATTTGATTGTGAAAGTAATAACTTTATTAGTATATTTCCTACTGCATTGTTTTTTTGAGAAATGTATTGGTAATTTTTTTCTGATAATCTGTGGAAAGTTCAGTAAATAAGGTCCTTTAAATTAGTATTTTCCATTTTGAGTTCTGATTCAAGTTTTGTATTTTCATTTAGTAGCTCAGGTATGCATATGCACCTATATTAATAAAGTATTAATTGACTTGAAAAAAAGCATTGAAAAAAAATGTGGAAAGTATCTTAGCAAATTTTTAACTTCCWTGGAGGAGTTGTGTTTTCTAGAGTGAGGTAGACTAGTTCTGGAGGCTAATCAGATGAAATGCGTGCTCTAATACACCTTTTGTCCAAAACTGATAACATATAACTCTAGTTACTCTTTATACAGAGTGTTTGAAATTTTAAAAATATGAGTCTGTAGCTTTTTTTGAATACCACAGCAACAGTGTGTTTCGAAATTTAGGAAAACTGCTCAAAGTGAATTTACTTGAGAGGTCTTAGGTTGTGTAGAGTCCTGAAGGAAAACAAGAAACAGACCTTTAACCTGACATTGAGGCTTCCCTCACTTGCTCTGTTTGAAATCATCCCATCAGCATTGAACATAGAATTTCTGTGAACTGCTTTGTGAACAACTCTTTTAAGYAGGTTTTTCTTTGAAGAAAAGTGAAAAACTCAGAAGTGAATATACATGAAGATCAGTATCTGCTGGATATCTGGCATGCAATTCCCATGTGCAATTCTGTATGTGGTCATGTATTGCAACCTAATTAGTGATTCTTAGCCTGTAGAGCTTAATTGTCATGTGTGTTGAGTAATCGTTTTGCTTAAAAATGGTGGGTTTGAGGGTAACTCTCTGTCATGAAAGCAAGTGACTGCTGGTTGGAAGCCATCAGATCTTCTGAAGGTGTGTGCTGACAATTATTGCCCTGTSATCAATCCACCTAGAGCCAATTCTGTGATGTGGACTGCAATTAAGAAATGCAGTTATCAGTTCAGTTATGTAAATAGCATTTGATATGTTTTCTTCCTTCTGTACTTTTTATGTGGGAATGGACAGACTGCAAGCTGGGAGRAAGGAAGTGGAATATGTTCTGATTTCTTTCCTCTGATAAACTGGAAACTTCTGTCTTTTTTCAGGTGAGGGCTCCAATATATAACTCGGCTCTAGGTGTACATGAGGCAGATCTTTTCAAGACAGCCGCAACCCTGGTTAGTTTTATCTACCCAGCACAAAATCCAGACCTCCTGAAAAAACTTTCAGAAAAGAAAGCTACTGTCTTGGCTATGGATCAAGTTCCACGGGTCACCATTGCTCAGGGATATGATGCGCTTAGCTCCATGGCCAACATTGCTGGGTATGATTATTTTTTTTCAGCTTCGCTAAGTACGGCTGGTTTAAAATGTGTTTTGATATTAGGTGTATTTAAAACGATTYTACATCTCTATTTTCATGCAGCTCTTTTGACAGGATAATGCTGTTGGAGGTGCTAAACTAACAAAGTTTCTTAYGGTCAGCTTTACAGCAGATCAGAGCAAGGCTTTTAAAATAAACAAAACTGAAGGCAATTCTCTTAATTCCTTGACTGTTTAGTCCAGGGTCTTTTTGCTCTGAGCTAGGTCATCTTGAACACAGATTGTCAGGAGGATCTAATGTCGTTAGRAGCTAACTAACGCAAGCAGCATTCAGTGTGAGTGCAGTTGCCATGGCAGTAACAAACAAAAGAGCAAATACTGTCAGACCATCTTCATGCTTTGCAACTAGTGTTTTAGGTATTTCAGTGAATTAAAATGTTATTGTCAACCTGGCTTCTTTTATTTTTATATATATATATATTTAGTATTTTTTTTTCTTTCTACTAAGATGATGTCTGTGAGGAATAATAAATGTCTGAGAAGGCTGCCAGATTTTGTACACACAAGCAGTTTGCATCTGTGAAATTAGCTTACTTCCCAATGTTTTTTTTGGTGTAATTTTGCTAAAATACAGCAATTCATAATGTATTTAAAGGAATACAAAAATTGTACAAGTTGTATTCCAAATTTGAATTTGTCTAATTTCATGGCATACAGACCTCTTTATCCCTGTTAGAGATAGGAAAAATAGTGGAATGTCACTGTTGAACCACAATGCTGTTAGTAAGAATGCAAGAAAATGTACCTTGTTAAGAAAAGATGAAATTAATAAGTAATCTTTATTTTCAGATAGATCTCCTTGTGTTTACTTGGTGTTCAGCTATCCATTCTTGGATGGGGCAAAAGAAATAGCAAAGTTATATGCCCTAATCCATATATCTCTGCAAAGTTTAGGGGCCAGAAACCATACTTGAATGTACACTTGCTAAGTGAGCTAACTACAGAGTTTCTCTGGGTTTTGCAGTAAYTTTTTCATGCTCCGTTCATTAACAAGCCTCAGGTTACAGCCTTGAAAGGGAGTTTTAAGGACCACAGGGTTAAATTTGGCAAGTTAGGCATTTATTTTCAGGTAGAATTTTATTTGCAAGATTGAATAGTTGTAGCCATCCAGTATACTGCAGTCCAGAAATTATGTCTGAAAATACATTCCATGATTTAAAAAAAAAAAAAAAAGCAAGAAATATGAACAAAGACACACTATAAAGCTTGTGCTCAATAGTAAGATACTAAGCTTTCTTGATCCTACACGTGCTTTGGTCAAATGTTCATCCTTTTGATTGATGCAGTGAAYGGAATTTTACTGAATCTGAGAAAATACTGATATGTGTTCATCCTTGATTGACAGTTACAAGGCTGTGGTCCTGGCAGCAAATCACTTTGGTCGATTTTTCACGGGTCAGATCACAGCTGCTGGTAAAGTTCCTCCAGCAAAGGTATGTGCAATTAAACACATACTGTGGCAAAAGAATATGTGAGTTTCTGAGAACAAGTAACTATTGCTGAAGCCATTGAAGGACCTTTTTCCTGCCTTTGGGCTGTTTCTAGAGACTTCAGAAATCACTGTAATTATTCTCACACCACTTTTTGTTCACATCTATAGTGGTTTTGTTTTGGGAATAATGGAATAATTTGAGTTTTGTTTAAGTTTGCTTAGTTTTAAACATCAGACTAGCTATATGTGGATGGATTTTTCTTTTTTTTTTCAAAATGGTGGACCATAAGTAAGTTAAGAAAATTCAGAGATATTGGTATTTCTGGTGCATTGAGGAGTGCAGTGGAAAGGCTTACTTGATTGGARTCATAGGTAGATTGGGTTGAAGAGAAATGAAAGTAGAATTAGGGAAGGAAAAAAGGGAGATAAATCAAGGAGAAAACCTGTGTTTACTTACCTGAACTATTAGCYACATAAGAGTTGATTCTTAGATATGTCTAATTAGGAGTTACAGCTTTTAAACTGAGACGTATGGGGCAACTCTGCCAAAGTAATTTTGGTTTCTGTGTTGTAAGGTATCTTGTTTAAATAGCTGTTAATGGGATTTATCATTCTAGGTCTTGATCATTGGAGGCGGAGTGGCTGGCTTGGCTTCTGCAGGAGCAGCAAAATCGATGGGGGCAGTGGTTCGTGGATTTGATACTAGGTAGGTGTGTCAAAATTGTCATATCAATCTGAAATTACTTTAAGATTGTTTGTGGCTGTATTACAGTGAAATAATTTGTACTGCACTGAATCATAATTTGCTTCCTACCATTTTAATTCGATCATTAGTCCTTAATTTTTTATTTCATTTTGAAGTCTTAACASTTTTCAGGTTTTTTTTTTAAATTCCCTTCTTAAGCACCCTACATGTTTTTACAYTATGCAAGACCATTTCTGTTTAATTCTATGCATGTTGTGAATGTTCACCTAACACTGAAATTTAGTGTCATTATTTACTGTGATGCCATATGAAACAAAATAAAGTACAGAATGTTAAAAAGCCTTAACTACAAAGACGCACTCCCTGGCAAATTTCTCTATGAAAATAAGGCTTTCTTGTGCTTCCCATTTCACAGTGTGAGGACAAGGCCATGGGTTCTGTGGTTATCTCCCATTTTAGGCACCTAACTTGGGCTGTAGATTTATTAAGTCACAAGAGAAATGCATGAGGAGAGTTAGTCAGCAGTGAAACCCTMATCTTTGAGGTTTTTCTTGGAGCAATTCTGCTGACAATACAGGAAACCATAGGCTGCCTTCATTCCTTATTCAAGTCTGATTGGAACCTAAATTTAGCAATGGAATTAGTTTTTTCATTAAATAGAGAAATCTGAGGGCTTTGGTTATGGTCTTATTAATTCTTGAATAAGTTTTACATCTCTTGTCTGAAGACTACTACTAAAACCACTGGTAAAGTCATGATGTATTTTTAAAGCAGTGGTTTTTCTCTCCCCTACAATTTTCTTTTTCTAGAGCTGCAGCCCTGGAACAGTTCAAGTCTCTTGGTGCTGAGCCTTTGGAAGTAGACTTAAAGGAATCTGGAGAGGGACAAGGTGGTTATGCTAAAGAAATGTCCAAAGAATTTATTGAAGCTGAAATGAAACTCTTTGCCAAACAGTGCCAAGATGTTGATATTATCATCACTACGGCACTTATTCCAGGTATGTTTTATGAGAAAAATGCTGGTTTTCATTTATCTGAGTAAGTTGGCATATTTTGGAGTTGCACCTGCATGAAAATAGAGATTAGTGAATTGCGTCTGTGTGAGCATGCACCTTTACCCTTCTGTGATAAAGGCCTGATTTTAAAGTGTGTGCCGGTTTTTTTTTACAGCTTTTATTTTCATAGACTATCAGTCTTTGACTGAGTACCATGTTTTTTGTACTAAGCAAGTAATAGTAATAAAGYTGCTAATAAATGACTAGTAATAGAGTAAGAATATATAATCCTTTGGCATAATTATTGCATCACTGCTACTTCTGCTATACAACTTGTGCACTGGAACAAGTCTGATTGAAGTGGTACTGTATTTTGTAACTGAACATAGTAAGATAGAGCTTAGATTGTAATGCTTTGTGTTACACAATGTCTGTATTTTAATAATTTATGATGTGGGGTTTTTTTTGTTTTGTTATGACTAGAATTGCAAGATTGGATTTTAAGACTGTTTAAGTTTGCTGACAGAATTGGACTTATCTTTGGTAGACTACACATGAATAACTTTTTTAATATTCTTTGGAGAAGGATGTTCTAGCATCTCCCCTCTGTCTTTATAAACAAACCTTCTGTGATTTTTTTTATCCTAAGTAATGATTGCTTGAAAACTTTGCTTACAAAATTGAAGTTTATATATAGAGCTAAGAGAAGTTATCTCCTGAGCTGAACTGATAGAAAGCTGTATTTTGTGTTTAACTTGCTATGCCTTGTCTTGTCAGGCAAAAAGGCTCCTATCTTGTTTAAGAAAGATATGATTGAATCAATGAAGGAAGGTTCAGTTGTTGTGGATTTAGCTGCAGAAGCAGGGGGTAATATTGAGACTACAAAGCCTGGAGAAATGTATGTTCATAAGGTGAGCATTTTAATCTGCAGTTCATTCTCGGTTTGCCTGAATTCCCACTATGTTTTGTATGCTTGAAATGAGTAGCTGAATCTACAACATTCTTTCAGCTGTTTTGGGCTGAAGTAATCCTCTAGATTTGCATTTGACCTCTATTCCTACGTACATCAATTTGAATATTTTTAAAGAAACTAACACTTTGGTATAGAGTTAATTTGGTTGTTAATGGATATTGGAGGATGCTTTCTACCTTAGCTTCCAAGTCCAGTGTTTGTCTCTTCTGAGTTGAAGTCAGGATTTGATATCTATTTCTTGGTCTGCCTAAAAGACACAGCTGTGGCAATTGGTTCTTTGACTTGCTTATCACCTCCCATGGCTGGAGGTTAACATTCCCTGACTAGGTAAAGCTGAACAGGTTCAGGCTGTCAGTGTTCACTTCAGTGCAAAGTCTCTGGCTTACTCAGTACTATTTCAGCTTCAGGAGGSTGGCTTTGCTTATCTTTGTCTTCAACATGACTGGGTCTCCCACAGAGTATCCAAAGCGCTTGGAACCCAAACTAGATGTAGCACAAATTGGTTCATTAAAGTAAGCAGTTATGGCCTGGACTGAAGTACTTTGGTTTTACTCCAGTGTTCTTTTGCTCAGTTGAGAACTTGTCTTTCTGCTTTTTCTCTTTTGTTTTTGGTGGTTATGGGAAATCTGCTAACAATTTTAGAAATCTTGGTGATGAGATTTATAGTAGCAGATTTCCTAGGCTGTGATTTGGTAATGCAAGGACATAATACTGCTATTTGAGAAGCCTGTAGTRCACTGCTGTCATGGTTGTTATTGACATAAGCAGAATTCTGTTTCTATATATTGAAGAATCACATGTTGCATTTGCCTTTGCGGCTTTCTAGGGCTTTTGATGTCACTGCTTAAAACCTGAAACTAGAGAATGTGGAAGAGAAGTAAGCACATACTTGTATGAAKAGCTTCTGTGGAATACTTTTAGTCAGAGGAGTATTACTCCTGGATTTAGTGTACTGGCTCTGTGTTAGTCAAAATAGCAGCAGTGCTGAACTATTAAGATTGTGCCAGAGCATTGCATTAAGAAACCAGAGTACTGGAAGCATGAATGGATCTTAGCTCTAGGTTGTGAGAGCAGTGTTTTAACACAAGCCTGGTTTTGACCGCATACAGTGTATGCCAGCCTCAGCTTCCGATTGCTTCCTAAAGCCTGATAGCCAGGCTCATTAGTTCTTTAAATAGTGAGGATATATTATGTTACATTTTTACATACATAGGAACTCAGACATATTGCTTGCACAGCTCTGAGGGAGCTCTCTTCACTCCACTGGCATATAAGAAGTTGTCTCCAGTGCTTGCCTTCCAGGAAAACTGAGACTATGCCAAGCATTGGGCAGATTAATCTTTTACCTTATTGCTTAAAGAAARTATTGGAGAGGGCATACTCTTGCACTGATATGCTTTCCTCTCTGTTAAGTCTTGCTGCAACTAGAATTTAAGGTTTTGGATTTGATCATGCTGGATTCTGTAGCTATTGTGAGTAATCCTTCCCTGATTTATTAATGGCAGAACTGCAGGTTGCAGATTTACTTGGGATTATAAACAGAAATAAGTGAAATGGTTTGGATATATATTTCAAGAAGGATATGCTAGAAGAGATGATACTTTTTCAAAGATTGTTCAAATCCTTATTATTTCACTTGGATTTTTTTTCAGGGTGTTACACACATTGGGTACACAGATCTGCCTAGTAGAATGGCTACTCAGGCCAGTACTCTGTATTCTAATAATATTATCAAACTTCTGAAGGCTATTAGTCCTGACAAAGAGAACTTCTACTTTGATCCAAAAGATGACTTTGACTATGGGACTCTGGACCATGTTATTAGAGGAACTGTAGTAATGAAGGTAAGACAGTAAATACTCTCTTTATTTGTGAGTACAGACYTAACACTTATAATTTCTGTCTCTTCAAAATATGTTCAAAGATAATGATCTCTTCAAAGACGTGTTCAGAGATGTTCAGATTTGAGATGTGGCTTGATGGAGCTATGGGTAATTGTGTGTTTATTCAGCTGAGTAYTACTCTGTCCCTTTTTAGTTTTGTCTTCTTGTAAGGGTTAAATGTAATGTAGTTACTATTGAARAATAGGAAGAAGATAAAAGTTTGCATGTTTCATGTGATAAAAGCACAGCTACTTAAAACATATTTGAGACTTTACTACCAGAACAATATTATTTTCCTTTTTTTAAAATAAGTTTTATAGTAAGAGGAAAAAATGGTGAAACTAGAATATGCAGAAAACATTAGAAGGTAATAAAAACTCAGGGCACTGCCTTCAGCTCTCCCAGACCACTGAAATGGTGTGTACAGCTCAGGGCTGATAGCTCTACCATTACTCCTCAAAGTCATGGAGAAGAACAAGAAGTGTGAGTTATCATACTTGGTACCTGTGTGAGGTATGAATGTTGTCTACTTAGGGAATTTTATGTCTTTGTTTTTCTCTTGTTTCTGCTCTGGAGTCTTATGCTGTTTCTTCACCCTGTGCTCTTGGACACAAATATCAAATCTTGTTTGAAGAATGTAAACCAGTATGATTAACTAGATCATGCCTTGCAAACTTCTGTTAATGCAGAAAAGGAACCTGTTCCTGGGCATGACTGTAGGGTGTTAGCAATTGCCTGAATTTCAGGATTAGGAAGAAAAGGCTTCTCTAGGTACTGAGTATCTGCCATGTTAGGCATAACTGTAAATATTTCTTGTCAGGATGGCAAGGTGATTTTCCCAGCACCTCCACCAAATAACATTCCTCAAGGAGCACCAGTGAAGCCGAAGACTGTAGCAGAGCTGGAAGCTGAAAAAGCAGCTACTATTACACCTTTTAGAAAAACCATGACTAGTGCATCTGTATACACAGCAGGTAGGCAACTTCCAGAGCTGGAGAATCAGTGTAGAGTACTTCTCATTTGGCTGATACTTTTAAGCGACCCATCATCTAACTTGTTCAATTTAATAACTGTTTGGGAGAGCAGTTGATTGGCTGGTGTATCCTGGTGCAAAATCAGTGTAGCATAAAAATTGCTTGAGAGGGAAAATAAAATTTAAAAAATTTAATCAAAAGCATTAACATTTCGACAAGTGCTGACTCATGCTCTGTGCATATGTATGTGTTTGGGTTTATTTAAATATTAGTAAAGTGCTTAAAATTCTGAAGGACTCCTGCCAGGGACTGTTCCCATATTTTGCAGCAGAATCAGTTCAATGCCTTTGYTTTCTTCAGATTTTACTCTATTGTGTGAGACTTTAATGTCCACAATCTGCTGTAGTACTGGAAATAGGACATGTGCTTTGACAAATAAGTATTAGCTCTTAATTTCCTTTGTTACTCTCAATGCATCAGAATTTCTGCATGAAGTAATTAATGAATTCAGTAGTCCTAATTTTAGTTCCTGTTCTTCATTCATATGCTTTGATACTTCCAAATAATATCTCAACATAATTTTGACTTCTAAATTTTTTTCTGTAGAACAGGAGAGTGACAGAATTCAGTGTTGGTGTAGAAACCTGTTTTTGGTGCATTATCTGCATGCCTAACAAGTATGGGTGGATTATATTTCTGGCTTTATTTTCTGTTGTAAAAGAAACACTAGCACTGAAAGAACTTTGTATTTGACAAAATGATCCCYGGATCCTGAAACTAGTCCATGCACAGAACTCCATTTTGCTTTTTGTCAGTAATACGCTCCTGTTGTTTCAATGTAAGAAGACATTGAAAAGTTACAGTTTTCCTGTGCTTTCCTTCTAGGTTTAGCTGGTATGTTAGGGCTGGGCATTGTGGCACCTAATGCTGCTTTCACACAAATGGTGACRACGTTTGGCCTCGCTGGAATAGTGGGGTACCACACAGTGTGGGGTGTGACTCCTGCTCTGCACTCCCCGTTAATGTCTGTGACTAATGCTATCTCAGGTAAGTAGCTGTCACATGGCTGCTTTTTATGTGCTTGGAGTAGACACAGCTCCTTTTACTTGAACTTTAGACCGAAGTCTGCTAATACACCTTTCAGAATGCCAAAGAGCATAGTATCCTGTGAATACTTGAGTTTACTTTTGTGAATAGCAAGGACACCTGAAATATTGTCTTTCTGAGAGTATGATCTCTCAAAAAAAAGGGAAATGTGCTGCTCTTTATTTTTAATTTTTGTAAGTAATTTTTCACTTTTGACCTGTTTGCTTAAAGGTTTGTTTTACTTGGAGTGCTGTAGTTTCCTTTCATAGACCATGACGTTCCTCCCATCTTTCCAAAAGTTTGCTCTGAAAATAACTTAACTTTCATATTTTTTACATTATTTTATTGATCTCCTCAAACTATGTGTTGTGAGAGAGGGGGGAAAAGAAAATAAATCCTAAAATACCCATAAGACTTATTACTCTTGTAAAAATACAAATTTTTGTATATCTGTGTGTGGTTATATGTGGCAGGTCGCATCAAGTCTGATCTGCTTTGGTTGTTAAAAGCAATGTTTATTAAACAAGTACCTGGCTAAATCTGTGCTTGAGGCACTGTTCTTCAAAACTACATTCATATACTATTTTTTTATTTTGGAACATGTTTGTATTCCTGAAAAAGACTATAGTAGTCTTCCTTTAAGCATTAATGTGTGAAGAAGGGATCAAAATTTGAGTTATTGTCCACAGTTGAAACTTCTTGTAGGTATAGACCTGTTTAAAGTTACACAGAAACCTTTTCCACTAACATGTTTTTTCTCTTTTAAATAGGTCTAACTGCAGTTGGTGGGCTGGTACTGATGGGAGGACACTATCTCCCTGAAAACACTTCCCAAAGTCTGGCAGTACTTTCAGCCTTTATCTCTTCAGTCAATATTGCAGGTATGAATGTTAGGTTTTCTCCCAAGGGTAACTTCAAGCACTAGCATAATTTTAAAATTTCTTCTAGCCCTTTAATTGTATAATTCCAGAAATACTGGTCTGAGAATGGAGCATTTATCAGTAAAAACGCACCACACCTCCAGTTTCCATAGTAGTTACTGTAAGGAGTTTGCATACCCTGTGGAGTAACCATTTTTAGGGAAATATTTGAATGTGCTTTTTTTTATTTTAGTGTCTTTTGAGTGATGATTATATGCAATATATTTTTTTTATATTCCAAAATGGTAGTGGGTTTGTATTAGTATTAATTTTCCTACTTGAAATATRTACTAGTGGCTTAGAACAAAATTCTGCTACCTTGAGCTTCAGAAGTCCCAGCTTCAATAATAAAAAGGACAACAAAGTGAGCAGTGTGACTTACAAATACTGCTTTTGCTAGAGTAGATTGGGAAAAGAACACAGCCATAAACTAAGCTATATCCTACAATCAGTGTAGAGTATGGAGCCAGAGTAAGTCCTCCTGAATTTCTTCCAAAGGTTAAAAGAGACAGCAGGATCTAACCCTGATAATTCCTTTGTTTTTTGGTCACTTTCTAGGTTACTAACTTTATTGGTGTCAGTTGCTAAATTATGTGGCAGTATGGTATCACTAAGTATTTCTTCTATGTCTTGGCATATGCTTGATTCTGAATTTTTTTAAGATTGCTCCTTTACTTTTTCCAGGTGGCTTTTTAGTTACACAGAGAATGCTGGATATGTTCAAGCGTCCCACAGACCCTCCTGAGTACAATTACTTGTACCTGCTCCCTGGTGGTGTGTTTGTAGGAGGCTATGCAGCCGCTCTCAGTGGTGGCTATAACATTGAACAAGTAAGAAGATAACTTTATGGCTCTCAACCCAGTCCTCAGTGTTATGTTTCTTCATGCCTGTTCTGTTGAGGAGTAAATAACAAAAAATCCAACGTCTTTCTGTCAGCTGCGTATTGCCACAAGGCCAATCTGAAGTTGAATAACTGTAAGCTTGTAGTCACACAGCTAACATACTTTAAAGGCTTTGTTGTTGTTTGGTTTCATGTAAAGTAGCAGGTGCTTTTATTTATTGGACTGTTTTCCTAAATTACAGTCTAAATAATAGAGTAACTACAGAAATCAGTCTTTAGTTTAAACATTTATGCAAGTTCAATTTTACATTTAGTTAAAAAATGATGGGACCTGTTGTCAGCACAGAGGGATGTACAGGAATTTTACCTTTCATTGCACCTTTTAAAGAACCTTTTATAGTAAACTTACATTTGCATTTGTTTTAATAGTAAGAAAAATTAATCTGTATTGCCCTGTGCATTTGGAAAGAATGAATCCCAACTTACTGTTATGCCAGGGTCTTGTAATGTATTTGGACATATATAGCTCAGTTCATTTGAGTTTGAATAATCATAGAATCATTAATGTAGGAAATGAGGTTTGAGATCATCAAATCCAACCGTCAGCCTTGCRCCACCACCATGTTCACCATTAGATTATATCCTCAAGTGCTATATCCACATGTTTTTTGGAACGCTTCCAGGGATGATAACTCTACCATGTCTTTGTGCARCCTGTTCCAATGTTAGACTACACTTTCCATAGAAAAGAATTTCCTTTCAAGGAGTTGTACAGAGTCTCCAACTCCTTCCTCCTCAGACCTGCACTCCAGGCTCTTCGCCAGCTCTTTTGGCCTTCTCTGGACTCTCTCCAGTGTCTTTATTGGACTGAGGGGCCCAAAACTGGACATAGAATTCCAAGCATGGTCTCACCAGTGCTGAGTACAGGGGTATAATCAGTTTTAGTGGCCACACCATTGCTGGTGGTTCAGAACTATCTAAACTATTTCTTAGTTCAAATGTCCCATAACAAATTCTGAAATGATTCCTATAATGAACTGGACTGATTRGCTTTGGGTTTGAGCTAAAGGAAAGATTTCTTCTGAACTGGTGAGAAAAATTGCCTTGACTCTAGTTTAGTGTTCATTCTGCAGATGAAGCAAGGTCATCAAGTGGGGGAAAAGTGTGTATGGATATCACATTTTAATTGGCTAAAAGCACATCCTGTATGACAGTTTCTTGACTTCAGTTAAGAACTGTAACTTAAACACATTCTGTTTAAGAAGTTAAAGTCGCATTCAGAAGAAATCAGCCCTTTTGTGTAATAATCAGAGATGTTTTTAATAGCAATGCAATTTGTCACTACCTTATACTGATGGTCTTCTTCTTTTAAAGATAATGTATCTAGGCTCAGGACTGTGCTGTGTTGGTGCCCTGGCTGGTTTGTCTACCCAAGGAACAGCTCGTCTTGGAAATGCTTTGGGTATGATTGGTGTTGCAGGAGGTTTAGCTGCAACTCTTGGAAGCCTTAATCCCTCGCCTGAATTGCTGGCACAGATGTCAGGTGCAATGGCACTTGGTGGGACCATAGGTATGTGCATGATGAATTAACAATCTTTTCCATGCATGCATGTATGCAAGCTGTGTATACATAAAATAATGTATAGCTCACAGGTGAATCAACTGACATTTAGCTTGTCCAAAATAATTTTGCAAATGTGTGAATAAAATATCATAGCTTTCAGGGCTTCTATTAATGCTTCACAGTGTGAGAAAGAATGGGTTGATAGATGGAAAAGTGGAAGAACATTATCTCTGATGGAGAAACTGAGTGTTCAGAAGTAAATGAACTTGCCCAACTTCATACTTCAGTTCCTGATCAAATACTGCCAAATTCCCTCTTTCATTAGAAAGGCTTTTCACGCTGTGCCTTTGTCACAGAAAACAATGAATTTTTGCAGCTTCTTCAAACATGAAGAACATATTTTCTTTTGTGTTGTCCCCATTGCACAAAATACACATACCCAGCCTTCAGTTCAATGCCATAGCAGTTTCTAGTTGGAATAGGCTTGTATTCATTGCACACTGAACCATCCTGTACTAATTCCTAGCTGAAGAGGTTGGTTGTGTTGTGTAAGATTTCCCTTCTGTCTTCAACTCTCAATAGGTCTGACCATCGCTAAACGCATCCAGATCACAGATCTGCCCCAGCTCGTGGCTGCTTTCCACAGTTTGGTTGGTTTGGCTGCTGTGCTCACCTGTGTAGCAGAGTACATGATTGAATATCCTCACTTTGCCACTGATCCTGCTGCAAACCTCACCAAGATTGTGGCCTATCTTGGCACGTACATTGGTGGAGTGACTTTCAGTGGCTCTCTCGTTGCGTATGGAAAACTGCAAGGTGAGACCTTTTATTGATAAATAAGTGTTTGTCAAAGGGTTTTTCTTCCCCCAGGACTTAGCTATACTTCTAGACGGCTGTGTAATTGGAAAGAAACATTGTATTTTGAATCAGGTAAAGGTTTATATGTTTAATGTGTACTTTTTTGTTTCTAATTCTGTGTAATTTGTGTACAGCTTTATTTACAAAAGGTTGTCCTCAGTGCTTGGGTATCCTACTACTATTCATTATGAAATCATGTGAACTTTACCTCAGTTCATCTTGTTTAGAAATAGATCTTACTTTGGTGTTAAGATACTACCTGATGCTTTTTCTTAAACTGATTTTATTGAACTTTTATTTCTGAGCAGACATTTTAATTGTAATACTTGTGTCGCTGGATTCAGTGCTAATACTTCTACGATTTTGTTCTTAACATTGCAATCTTCATTAATATAGGCTGCTTGCAGTATTACTTGAGGCTAAACTTTAAACCTTTTAGTTCACTATTTACTCACCRCACAACCTCCATGCTCCATACCTCTTACTGTTTTAGCAAATATGCTTTTGAAGTTAAATACTCACTAATTCCTGATTCTTATGCATGTGAAGGTTTCTTTATTGCATTTATTTTTGGTTTTGYAAGCACACAGCTTTTGAGAGTGTGAAGCAATACTTGTACTAAGAATTTTAGGCTAAGAGCTTCCTCTTACTAATCCTGTTGTTAACTTTGCAATAGTTCCTTTGGGAAACATCTGTTTGCTTTCTTCAGTGTTTGTGAGACCCGCCATTGAAGGAGGAAATATGACAAGGATGGAAAGCTGTCTTCTCTAATAATCTTTTGAAGGATTTGTCAGTAGTATGTATTTCTAATGTATCTCCGCTAAATAGTTACTCATCTATTTCTTCTCAGTTATTTTTTCTCTCTCCATTGTACCCCCTCAGTGATTTGTGCGCATGTCCCTGGTGAACTTCACTGCCTGTTTGAGCCTGCTCTCCTATTTCTGTTTATTTTTTTCTCCCTTGCATTTTCATATCATCATGATATGAAATATGAAGCTACTGAACTCCTGATTCTGTACTATGGAAAAGGATAGTAAGCCACACACTTTGACTCCCCTGTCCGAGACCATCAGTTCATTCTTTCCCTCAAATTCAGCTACATTTAAATGAGACATTTCTCTTCTTATTTCTGATGCAAGTCATTACTGAGAAACTTGCATTGTTTCAACTTTTTGCCATGTTGTTTGGAAAAAAAAAAAAGTCTTGTATGAAATAAATGACTGTCTTTTTAAACAGAATCACACAATTCCTGAACCCCCATTCCCTCCTCAAGTTTCTGCTGATGTGGGAGGCTGTGGGAGTTCTGTGTGACTGAGGGTAGAGATGAAGTTAATGCATTTGAAAGCAGGAGTGTTTTATACTTGGCRTTATCTGTATAGTCATATTTTTCTAAGAACACAGCTTTTGAGACTGGGGCAATAGCTGAGTAGAAGTTCCAACTAAAAGCTTCCTACTGCAGCATGTTGTGCACAACATACAAAGACTGGGAGACAAAGTGAAAGGACTTTTTTATTGAAAGAAAAAGTAGAAAGGCTTTTGAAAAGGAGAAGATATTTTTCTGACTGTTTTGGAGCACTTCAGTGAAATTAGGAAGTAAAATGGGTTTAAATAGGAGCATTTGAGAAACTAGAGGAAGTCTCAATGTGTTGCAATTCTGAGTCAGCCCAAGGTCTTAGCTTCAACTAACTTGTTTTATCTTCTGTCCCTTCCTTTTTCTGTTTTTAATTTTTCTTTTGCTGAGTTATTCAGTCTTCTTTGAAGGTAAGAAACAGGCTCCCCTGGATGTACATGTCAGTCTCTGAAAATGCATTTGTTTGCAGGTATCCTGAATTCTGCTCCTCTGCTCTTGCCTGGTCGACATGCTTTGAATGCAGGATTGCTGGCTGCCAGCATTGGTGGGATKATTCCCTACATGATCGATCCTAGTTACACCACGGGAATTACTTGTCTGGGTTCCGTGTCAGCACTCTCAGCCATAATGGTGAGTTGAGGAATTGCAAGAGGTGAAACAAGTCATGTGAGGAGTTTATTCTCCAGTTTTGTGCGTTTCCTCCTGAGGATTATGTCCCTGAGTCACAGTGGGCATGGTGCCTGCCAGTGCAGTGACTTGCTGTAGCAAGTAGCCACTGACTTTTCTAGATCTAGGTGTAAAAAAGAACTGTTCCAGAGGACTGGAATGCATTTATATAATTACTTTGTGAAGCTATTGATTCATGAAACTTTATATATGACAAAGCAATATTTTGTAACAGGTTTTAAAAATTTAATCCTTAAAATACTTAAAGGAGCTCTGGATCTACAGGTTATTAGGATAACTTAAGATTACACACATGTGAAACTTCCCCCATTCACACTCACCAGTGTAGCAAAATTCACCCTGAATATTGCCATTCAGTAAATTGAGTGTAAAAGATTGCTCAATATTAATCCCTTAATGGTATGAACAGGTCCATGGAGCTGGTAGGATATTTTTGCAAGTAAAAATATTTGACTAAACACGTGGTGAGGATGGTTGGGGTACCTTCCTGTCCTCTCTAAAAAGGCAGAATTGGTAAGTCCAATCTTCAGGCCACAGCTTTGATAACTGTACCTTCACTGAAAATACTTGAATAGGTTATTAAGTAACTTGATACTTGCCGAGAAAGGTTCTGGGTGCCCCATCCCTGTAAGTGTCCCAAGAGAAGGCTGGATGGGGCCCTGAGCAAAATGGTTTAGTGTGTGATATCCCTGCCCAAGGCAGGGCAGTTGGAGCTGGGTGATCTTTAAGGTTCGTTTCAACGCAAACCATTCTACGATTCTATGTTTACTTTCCAGTGCGGCAGGCAGTCTGTCTTTTCTGGGCATTCTTAGTCATTGCTGACATTGAAATGTTTTTTTTCCTTTTTCCAGGGTGTCACTTTAACAGCAGCCATTGGAGGTGCTGACATGCCTGTAGTTATTACCGTMCTGAACAGTTACTCTGGATGGGCTTTGTGTGCTGAGGGCTTTCTCCTGAACAACAACTTGCTGACCATTGTTGGTGCACTCATCGGCTCCTCTGGGGCCATCCTTTCTTACATCATGTGTGTGGTAAGAAGTCAACAGAAAGTGTTCTTGTTTGCTGAGTAATGAAAAGACATTTTTACCATGTTTTTTCTTAAGATAAGCCATTGGATTTCAAACTGCTAGGTGTTTATAGACTAGAAAATTCTGATTGAAACTGTTGGACTAGATGTCAGTCGTTTTTCTTTGGTTTGATGAGGTATATGTCTTAAAACTGCGGAAAGCCCTTGCATTGACTTGGRTATTGAGGGTTTGGATCTGGGCTCAAACAAGTATGATTACTTGTGCTGAGCTGTTTATTTTTTAGTCATATAGCTCTGAAGTGTGGTTAAATTTAAGCTCAATTTAATGTGTAGCAAGAGATGCTTTAAGTATTATGTTCGTTTACAAAGCTGTTGATTAGATTCTAATTTACAGTTTGGTTTTCGGAGTGCAGAAARGTGTGCTCTTTTCCTCAGAGCAGCTACTTTGCAGTACCACTGGGTGGCAGCAGGCTTGCATGATTTCAGTGCTGGTGCGAATTTGTGTCAGCAAGCTTGAGCTTCAACTCGGTGTGTGAGTTCTAGTGCATTATTAGTAATCACCCCCTTTTCTCTGGAACATTTGTAAAAAAGTCTACGAAGTATTCAGAGGTGGTAAKGTAATGGTATAAAGAAATCTGTTCACAGTGCAATAGCTGACAGCCTTCTGATTCTCTGTTGTGTAATCCGCTTTAATTTCTACCCTAGTGCTCTTATGTGATCAGTGCTGCTGTTCTCCTATCTGATGTTTTCCTCTGGTTGGCTTTGGCTGTCATCTTTTACCTTGTCTCCACTGATAAAACATATTTTTTACCATGTTGGGAATGTTCAATATGATTCATTTTCATCTTTCTTGAGGAAGAATTTAAGAAAAACTTATAAAGGTATTTTTGTGCAGCTACATGAAAGTGAATTTAATGAAATATGAATTCCAAAGAATCTTGTTCTTTCTTGAGCATTTTCTGTCTCCTTATCAAAAGGAAATCAAATTAGGTAGCTCATATATTTATTTGTATGCATTCAGGTATTTAGGACGTATCAGTAGAAAAATGATGCTTATAGTTAAGAGGTATGAAAACGATGTTCTTGAAAGATTAAATTCTTGTAAATCTTAGGGAAATAGAAACTGTTTGGTATGTATTTACCAGTAATCTATCTATATCTTCATTTTTTTTTCACTGTGTTGTTCCTTTCTTAATATTGCCCATCTCTCTTAGCACTCACAAGAGAGCTTTGAAATASTTGCAAAGCTGGTTGGAGGTAAATAGGAAGGTAAATAGGAAGCATGGGGGAGAAATTAGCAAAATAATTATGCAGGGACAGAGTGGCCTTCATCTATGTTTCTCAAAGTTCAGGAAGTTTAGTTTTTGAGGTAATAGTCAAGAAATCTTGTGCTGCTTTATATAAGCTTAGGCAACTAAAGTTCATCAACCAATAAATGAAAATTARTTTGTTTTATTTCTGCACAATAAGTAGAATAACTTGCTTCTAGCCCAGCATTTTTCTTTCCTGCTTTACTTCCTTTAATGGAAATCATTACTTTTAAAGGCATTGTTATAATCAGGGGATTCAGTATCATTGTCTTGAAGCTGCATTTTAGGAGAAAGAAATGCTTAACAGTTCCAATAAATTCTGCTTTAGGTGTTKCAGCCTGTGCTAATGCAGCAAGGTTTTATTTTCCTTTTTTTCCATTTTTYTCCCCCCCTCCTACCCTTTAGTATGACCTTGGTCAAAACCAGTATATTTGCTGATACTTACTTATTTCAGGTGAGAAGGTATTCCTGGAAATATCTCAGTAGTTGAAACCTCATTTTTTGCAACCTTTTCCGATTATGTTTTGTGATGAACCTGTTGCTTAATCATCCAAAGGCAGTCCAGCTTATCTCTTAAAGCTCCAGTTGATGAAATTGGGTGATATACATTCAGATAACCACTTAGTTTCTGTCCTCGTATCTGCTTGATTTTCCACCTCTCTTTTGTACCTATACGTAGGGGGAGTTAAGGACAGAGAATTGAACTCCAAAAAGCAAAGGCCTGTACTGTTTGCCCATCCTGTGAATTGTGACTCTTCTCAGACACMAGTGCAAAACATCTTCTTCAGAACACATGATGGTTAGCATGTCCTTGTCCCTCTTTTTTCCCCCAGAGGAAATACTTGATGATTGCAGTCCTGGTATTAGAATGTTATGGGATGGGGAAGAAACTTAAGGTTGAAGTGGAACCACTAACTAGGCAGATGAAACAGTGCTTGAGGGACAAACTGTGTTAGTCTTACACATTGTGTGCTGGCCACTCATCTGTACTAGCTGTGTGGTTTCTGTGAGCACACTTGGAGGATTCAAATGTTTGGTTTTCCCTGGTCTGTAAGCCCCTGACCTATTTTATCTGTCTATGCATAGTACAGAGGGCTTTTTGGGACTTTTTGCTGATTGTTGGATTATCAGTGATTGATGAAGCCTGCACTAAATATGTCTGTATTTGTGGTCTGTGGTGGTAAAGAAAGTGAAAGAGGCCACAGAAGAGTTTTCACACTGTTGCAGTGCTGAGTAGGTTTTAGCTACATTAGTTAACTGTTGCTTGATAAGGTCTTGCCTCTTCTGTATCTTCCACTTTTTCTCTTGGAAGGGGAGTTCTTCTTTGGCTCTTTGCAGTGGAACCAGACAAGGGTGCTTCAATCTCATGCTTGCTTTTAGTTGATTTTCAGATTTCTAATATTATTTTATCTTCTTTTTTTTTTTTTTTTTTTTTTTTTTTTTTTTTTTTTTTTTTTTTTTTTTTTTTTTTTTTTTTTTTTTTTTTTTTTTTTTTTTTTTTTTTTTNTACTGTCTTTTGGTTTAGATATGTGTAGAAAGTGCTTTAGTTATTGTAAGCTTGGCATGTGCAACATTTGAACAGGGTATTCTGTTTCGGCTGTCTTACCTGGCACACTACTGCTGCAGTGTGGGTTCTTAGGGCGTGTGAACTACTGTGTACTGAAAACARTAGAAAGATATCGATTTCACTGTGTTTGTGCGGTTCCCCTACAGGATCTGAAATTGTGATGATTTGCGAGGAAAAACCAAAGTTCTAACATCATCATCATTCTGCTTATTTGCTAGATAATGAATTTCAAAGAATGGTACATCTTCTTAGACTGTGGCAAAAATCCTGTGTAATTGTGTGATTTGAAATGTCAGTGGAGAATGGACATCTGGAAGCACACTCCAGATGTGCTTTTATGTGTGTCTCTCCAGATCCCTTCCTAAAGTTTTTCATGGTTTCTCAGCTTGTACAGGACATGTATGACAGAAATGTGTCATTAAATAGGTAATTTATCCTGTTCCTTTCCTTCTTCGAAAGCTTTTTTCCAGTTATTGACAGATATTGCTTTGGGACCACAGTCRTGGGTAGGCATGCCAGAGAAATAATTTTGTGGCTTTTCCTGGCTATGTGTCTAATGGAGCCAGATTTTCAGGGTGTGTTCTTCTCTTAGTTTAGCTCCTAGTTAAAAACTCTCATTTTCATTTGCTGGTCAGCCAGTAAGTTAATGGCCCCTTCAGTTATTTACAATGTGACTGCTTTTGTGTGGCTACTTAGCTGCTTTTGTGATTTCTTGTCTTGTTGCTGTAGGATTTTTGCTCCAGTACTACCTGTAAGAGCTTTGTGGATTCCCTGCTGTCATGCAGCAGTGCTGTGCTTTCGTGTTGAACTGGTTAAAAACTATGGAAAGTATCTTGCAAAAATTTTGTGTACGTGTATGAATATATGATCATAAAATAATTTTTAGAAATTCTCTCATCAAATATGCATTCTTTTATATTACTCCTTTTTAAGAACAAAAAGCTGATATTCGGTAATTGCTATGTTTACATAGAGCCTGCTTTAAGAGGTTTTGGGTTGTAAGAAGGCAAAACCAGCACATAAAAACTATTGTCAAGAAGACTAATATTTTCAGAAAACTTTTTCAGAAGTTTTCTTTGTGGCCTCTCACCTTTATTTTTTGATTTCATCTTTATATGATTAAAATGTATATGATTACCCTGTCTTTCAGGCTATGAACCGTTCCCTTGCAAACGTGATTCTTGGGGGCTATGGCACTGCGTCAACAGCTGGTGGGAAGCCCATGGAAATTACTGGAACTCACACAGAAATCAATTTGGACAATGCAGTTGAAATGATCAAAGAAGCCAATAGTATTATTATTACCCCAGGTAAGACACTCCTATGCAGCAAGATGTTCAGAGAATGTATTATAAAAAAAAAAAAAGACCCCGACTAAACAAAAATGCAGAATAAACCAAAAAAATATAGCCTGAAGTTGCAGCATGGCAGCAGCATATCACATGTTGACTGGGTCAATGTGATTTGTTCTTGCTCCCAGGTTGATTGTCATTCCTGTGTGCAGAGATGTATGCCACTTCAGTTTTATTTCTGTATGTCCCTTCAAACTTTGTCCTTTTTATTTGCATTTTAAATTCTTCAGAACAAAAACTTCTTTTGTAAATTAAGCTTACCTCACAACACCTCACAGAAAATTACCAAGCACTACTACTCTGCCAGTGGTATCAATTCATGTCTGTTAACTTCCTGAAAGACAGGATTTTGTTCATACTTCTCATGTACTTGCTCAACTCTGCATTGGCTTGTGAAAAAAAAGGGAAGAAAAACCCAAAAAAYGAAACAACCCATCAGAAACACACCTGATATAAATTCCGTAATTAAAGTAAAAGAAGCCAACCTGAAATCCGTAACATGAATTATCTGAAACTACTATATTGCTGTAGGTTCATATTGTTCAGTTGCACATTCCCTGAAGGAGAGCTCAGGTAGGAGACAGTTGAAGACTTCTCCTTCAACTGAATGGCATGACTATTGTGTTAGACTCATTGTAGGACTGGAATGTGACAAATGTTAAAATACAGTCATCTTTCATTTTGCTTAAAATAAGACCATCAGTGAGGTAGGGTTTTAATTTGGGAAGTTACCTTTGTTTCTAGTGACGTTTGTAATTGTCTTCAAGGAGTTTGCCTCTTTCTCCTTGGCAGCTTTGAGGGTGCCATTAATAATTTTTGTTCCTGGGTTTAGTTGCTCTGGTGATTTAGTTCAGACAGAAAGACTGAAAAAATTACTTGCTGCTAAAAGCCATATCTAGCTACTTGATTTGCACTATGCAGGCTGAAATTCTGTTGAGGATAATGCTTGTGGAGTAACCTAGTAACAATCTGTTCATAAATTTTTCAAAATACCTGCCTGAAATATCCTTTTCGAGTAGAGAAAGGGACATTTCATTTTGTGAAGTTGAAATAAGTTGCTTTTGTAGTTTGACTGGTCAAATCACTGTGTTGTAAGTGGTCAGGAAATCATAAAAGAGATTAATTACAGTTGTCAGGCTGTGAATATATGAAACCTGATATGCATGTATTTTAAAAATTTATTTATTTTTAATTATAAAAGCTTCTCTTTGTCTGGAAGGTACACTTATTTCCTGCAAATAGGATTTCTGTACTAAAACAGGATAATAGGTTAAAATTTTGAAACTCTTTCAGGTTATGGCTTGTGTGCAGCAAAAGCTCAGTACCCAATAGCTGATCTGGTGAAGATGTTGAGAGAGCAAGGGAAAAATGTCAGGTAAGTACTTTCCTTGATGAAAAAGTTTACAGGTGTTTTGCTTTGGTTTGGTTTCTTCATTCCTTTAAAACTCTGAAAGTCTTAGTTTTGGTTTAATATTGCTTTCAGCATTTACAGAGGTGCAGAATAGCAAAGTTAAAGACATTTCTGTATTGTTTAGTTCAGCCCTTGCTCAGACCAGAATCATCTGGAGCAAGTTGCCTWGCATATTGTCCAATTGGGTTTTGAATATCTTGTCTCCAGAGATGGAGACTGGCAGCCTCTTTGGGCAGTTTCTTACAAAGTTCAGTCATCCTTAGCATAAAACTGCTTTTTCCCCATATTTCAATTTGCATCTGTTGCCTCTTGCCCGTTCACTGGAAAACCCTGAGAAGAGTCTGTCTCATTTTACTGCCCTCCATCTGTGTTTTTACAGACTGATAAGATTCCCTTGATCCTTCTCTTCTCAGGCTGAAGAATCCCAGTTTTCAGCCTCTCCACTTTTGGTGGATACTCCATTAAGCAACTTAGACCTACACTTATGGGATTCCCTTAAGATTTTGCTATTGCAAGGAAGACTGCTATTAGAGTTCTTTGAGTATTGCATGAAAGGATTATGGGAGTGCATGTCTCCAGTCTCATAAATTTATTCTCCCAGAGTGCTGCTCCAAAAAGAGATAATTCTTAGGTTGTGAGTGTTGGCCTCACATCCTTGCCTCCTTCATTTTGTTTGTAGACTTTGTAGATTCTACTTTCCAGTACTTTGTAGAAAGTACTGGAAAGCAAACATTATGTCCTTCTTGCTGATTGATTGAAATTTGCTTGTTTTGTAATTATAGTAACTGGGTATTTTTAAATCAATTGAGATTCAATTTTTGTTTCAAACAAGGTATTTTGGCAGATGCTGGATAGCCAGAGTCATTCTCTGCTTTCCATATGTTTATTTCAATTAGATGGTGACTTTCTTTTGGAATCAGTACTCTAGTAATTAGCGTTTTTTTGGTTTTATTTTTCTTCCACTACTTTTCCAACCTTATTAAAAAGTTGCTTGTAAGCTTTTGCAGTGTGTTGCAGCATTTTGTTGGATAACAGCAGAGTTCTAGAGTTTAGCAGCAATTACTTGTGTTTACCAAGATTTTGCAATTTTGCTTATAAAATTGCTTTATGGATGTATTTGTTTGTGCGTACATGAGAAATTAGGGTGTGTGGTGGTGTATTTGCTTCCTGGAGGAATCTTCACACCTTGTTCTCCATGTTTAGCAACAGCTCTGTGTGTGTCCAGATTGCCTTAAAGCGTTTGAAGTCGCCTTAGTTGTGCAACAAAAAAACCCTTTCATGGTAATGCGATGACAGTCTCGTATACTTCTGGCTTTCCTTTCAGTGCTTCTGTGGGGGCTAGCTTTTTTTTTTTTGACCAACCTTGGTGAAATAAAAAAAAAAAATTGTTTTTGCCTTTTATGTTGGTTTGCAAGGGAGAAAAGTGAATGAGTCCTTGAAATAAATGGCTTGTACTTGAAATGAGTCAATTTCAGGAAGGGATCACTGCATGGTTACCTAGTATTTTAATGAAATAAATCTGTATTTACAGTTTGTGGTAATTCAGGCCTTTCATCACTTTGCTGAGCTCCCATGGTGTTCATTGAGTGCAGCTGTTGTCCTCTGGTTTCAGTAGGCCTGGAGTGCCTCAGGACCCTAATACACTCACCATCCAGATGTAGTGACACTCACACACACGCTGTGGAGGGCTGCCAGCATGGACACAGCATTGCATCAGTCTGCAATGCCCATTGTGTGCCAAGAAAAATTGTGACTGTCATATGGTCTGGTTTTTTGCTTCATGGCTCACCACTGATCCAGAGAAGCTGTTGTTTTAATTTGCTTTGCCTATAGCCATAACATTCTCAGTGAAGAATTCAGATTATATAACATGATGCGTAACCTTTGACTAGGTTTTAAATTTAGAAATACAGGAGAGTTTTTGGAAGCTTTAGACTGTTTTAGTTACTCAGTTGCATAGCTAACATCATTGCTCACTTGAGATGGTCTTGCAGCAAAGCACATCTTTAATGCATTAGTAAAGTCACAGAGAAAGCTGGATATTACTGAGCCTTGAGTATAGCTTTCCCTTGTCATGGATGGATAAACAACAAAACTTTTTATAGGCTAAATCCCATAGCCCCTAGAATCTATTGGCCTTGGAGAGGAAATAGCTGTTCTACAACTGGTGTTGTATTTCTGCAAAGTTAGAGCTAAGTAAATTGTTGAAAGTTCTTGCCTTACCAAAGTTCATCAGCCACATGTTATGTTGTTTGTAGAAACCTGGTTGTGAAATTCTGACTTTTTCTATATAATGAAATTATATTCTATAATAATTATGTATACAGAGATGTAATTACAGTCTAAAACTGTATATTCTCATACATGCATCAATTGTCAATGCTGTCCATGTCCACACCAACTTAACTGTCCTAGTTTTTACCACAATATGACTTTCCTGAGACATTTTCTATCAAAGTGTTTTGTTTTCCTGCCTAGTAAGATGTTATTGATAAGAAAAATGAATTTTAGCATGGAAGGACTCTTAAAATTATGCTTTGTGTAGACTTTCTAAATAATTCCATACTTACTAAGTTGATTTTCTGGTAATGCTTGGTTGAGAGACATGCTCATCCCCTCTTTAACAGCCTTTCAAAGTAGTTGATAATAAGTTAATGTTTGCGTTTGTTTTGGTTTTCTTAACCTACTTTTTTGGGTAGATATCTTGAAGGACTTGGATTTCTGTCTTTATGCTGGAGAATGTAATTACTTTTGAACACATGAGAATAACTTTTTCTCATTTTTAATAATATGATATTAGTAGTCGTAATAATAGTAATATTAACTTAGTGTTGAACCTATGTTTTTTAATTTAAAAAAATTTTTATTCATACCTCAGTGGCTGAGTTCTAGTCAAATGTGTCTAGGGTTCTGGTTTTTTTTTTCTCCTCTGTTCTAATTTCTTGAAAATAATAGAGCATGTGCATAGGTACAAGTTAACACATTTATCTACAAATTATAAATAAGGTGGATTATCTATAACTGTTCATGGTATCATATTAAAGCCATCGTCTGTTGTGGCTCTACAAGAAAATCTAGAAGAATTTTAAAGGATAAGCTGTTAAGATGCAGTCCCAAGCAGCCTTAATACACTGTGTAGCTCACATGTGCAAGGTGGAAATTACTGCCACTGATGAACGGCAGCATAAGAACGATGTGTGCGAGTTTCTGGGATGCTGAGTTACACATCATACAAAAACACAAAGTGTGTACCTGTGTGTCAGTTCTGGGTTTGTTATAATTAGCTTTACTGTGTGGGTTCTGAATTACTTTTAATGCTGCAAAAGAAGGAACAGTTGGGGTCCAACAGGTCTGTTTAGCTCCAGCGCTTTATTGATGTAGTTAGAGCTAGCAAGCAGTGAGTACCTGATGACTTCTGCAGGGGTGCAGCTGTAGCTGTGTGCTGCTTGGGGAATATTGTAGGTGTGCTGTTGGCTCCATGAGGGTCAGCTCACCTCTGGATGGCCTTTCTAGGTCAGTGTAGCATGCTTTGTGGAAGCAGGCTCTGTTTTTTTGCCTGTAGTTGGGTTCTTGGGAAGGTTATTGCTCTGAGCTAAGGTCCGTCTGGATCTTGCTCCAGATCCATCTGCTCTCATAAACCAGAGTGGGTGGAAACAGGAAGCCAGTATCAACCCTCATTTAATTGTGTGTAATTTAGCTGTCTAACTCAAATTTAACGGACTTGATTGCAGCAGAGCCACCAAGCTCAATCCATGCTGTAGTGCCGGTTCTGGGGACATTATGTTGCCTTAGGCGTGACAGCAGGTCTAAGCTAGCTAGGCTAGCTCTGTGTGTTGGTGCTTGTAACCTACAGAGTCTCCGTATGTGTGATGAACATGATACTGTGTTGCTCTGAAGTCATGCTGCACTGCAACTGTTACATGGCAGGATTCAACCTGTGGAATACCAGAATGATGCAGTTCCCTGTCCATCTAGCTTGTTGACGCTTTCACCCCCTTGCTGTTACCTAGAGAAAAGTATTGTTTGTACTGAAAACAGAGCTGCAGAGAGGTGACTAAATAAGGTGAATGAGATGTGAGGAATTGTAAGTGAGGCAAAAGCCTTGGACAAATAGTGCATTTGAGGGGCTGAGTAAGCTAAATTAGGAACCAGCCAGATGTAACTTTGCTCTGCCCAGCTTTGGTTTAATTACAGGAATCCTGTCTTTACATGGATGAAGTGATCCTGAAACACTTCTGCACTAGGTTAGGTGCTGCTCTTGTGAGCCAGCTCTTTCAGTATTGATAACGGAATGTTATCTAGCCAGCTGTACTAAAGATATATACTGACTTTATGAGCTGCTTTCATGCAGTAATTTCTATTCAGAGATTTTTCAGTAATTTTTCATGCTATAGTTGTCTTTTGATATTACTAACTTCATACTATTTGCGCCACCTTCAGTCCTTTCTATACCCTCAACTCCAGTTATTTTTTTGTGCTAAAAGTGCTGTTCTAGATTTGTGTAGTCTAAATTTAAAGTAAAATGCCACACTTTCTGTATTACTTGAAAGAGTTCAAAATATGAACTTGTGTGCTGTGTTATCTTTATAAAACGAAAAAGTATCATGTAGAATCAAGTTAAAAAAGTTGAGTGTCCTTGCCTCATGCTGKTTCCCTATGAAGTGTGAGTAGCAAGGGGATGTACACTTACTTCAAAATTTGACAATTGTTGGTGGTAAGCAAGCCCCACATTATGATGTAAGGGTCAAAAGGAAAAATTCGTGGTGAAACCTGTGATTCAGTGAAATACCAAAATAGTGTTTCAAGTCATATACAACATGTTTGTGACTATGTGTTGTGGGTTAAGATTTCTTCTTGATTTAGGTTCAAACCAACCTAAGGGAGTTCCTGCATAAATGATGGCAAAAGAATGTTGAAGAGACTTGGCAATTTTTCGCTTGAAAGCATTTTAACCATTTTTATCGTGTCTCTCTTTTAAAATAATTCTGTGTTAAATTTTTGAATGTGAGGGAGGTTCATATTATGAACATCTGAGAGAGCATATGTAACAAAATGTTCTTACTGAAATGCACATCACTGAAGAACTGCTGCTATTGTGAGTTGGAAACAAGATTGCTGCTTTTATTAGACACATTATGAGCCATCAAGGATTTTAGGTGTCTGTTTTCCATGGTTACCTGAATTCTGAATTCTGTTTTCTATTGGACAGGCTGATTTCACTCCAAAAGTGTGTAAATGTTACCTTGTGATATAATGAGAGCTTCAGAGAAGCTATATTTTTAAATTGTTCTTTTTGACATTCTTGCACATCCAATTTTGAGCAGTACTGGCAAACTACTGTCATATTTGGTTAACAGACTCTTACAATCAGACTTTTGGGAGTCACTTCAGTATTTGTCCAAAAAAGCTTTTGTATGAGCAGCTTTCTCAAACTTTGTGAATATGCAGTATGTGGTTTCGAGCAGAGTCTGTCAGAAGTCTCTAACTACTGATGGTTCATGCCATAACTCTTCCTGAATGGACATAATTTGTCCCTTTCTTTTCTTCTTTCCTTGCCTCTTGCCAGGAATGGTGAAGTCAAAGGTGAAATTCATTCTCTTGGCAGCTTAAATTTTGGCTTTCCAGCCCTTGAACTAAGATTGTATGTGTATATAGTACTTAATAGAAACCTCACGAATATTTTGTTTTGTGTATTGCCAAAGCAGCATTGGTCACAAAGGCACTCAAATAATTTTATTAGACACAAAAGAGAATTTTGTTGGAAAATCTATTTTCACTGCCAGAGGAGTGATGAGTTTTCTCAAGGRTACTTCAGAATAAGAGTTCTCCTACTGTACTGTTAGTGATTGAATTTGGTATACTTAAGGTCTATCTGCAGTACTGCACATGGCTTGTGTTACTGAGTGAGTGATGTGAAATGTAAGCTGTTAGTAATTTGTGCTGTATATTTGCTCTCCTTCTGAATCTAGGTATTACCCTGCACAACAGGATCCCAAATGTTTACTAGCTTTATACAATCTATTCCCTAATCTTTAAAAGTATTTCTTTTAAAACCAGCTTATATCCTACCATTTGACCTAGAGCTTACAGTTGTAATAACTGTATCTAGGGTTATGTGGATTAATCATATGTCATTAATTTTGTTGCTGGAGTTCCAATTGTTTCAATTTTGTATTGTGTTAATGTTGCCTTGATGATGGAGTGCTCAGTTGTCCTTTTAAGGTTGTATTTGAACAGTCTTAAACTCGCAAGTGATCTGTGTTGATTGGGCTGTGACTTGTGGCCCATCAGTGATGTGTTATCCATTCCCACCACAGTGGAGTTGAAAATAGAAGTATGTGACAATCATCTGTCATGGCAAGTTGGTTTATTAGTCTTTCTTTCCTTTTTGAAGAAGTCTCAAGTACTTTCATTAAATTCCTGACTTACTTGGATTTCTGTTCAGGAATTTCTGTTCCAAAATCCAAGAACTCAAAAATCCAGTTTTTTTTCTTGACTATTTTCCTTATCTTCCAAAGTATATATAGGTTTCCGAATTGAGCATCTATCTTCAGCCCCATGCAATTGTTCATCTGAGGCACTTCTAGTGTGCATGAGTCAGCCAGCATTCCATCTGGTGATAGCTCCAGAGCTGAAAAGACAGAAAGTTGCTCAGGATGGTRGACATGGATGTGCCTTGTTTGTATGGGCCAGTAGATGATCAGAAGAGTAATAAAAGGAAACAGATTTGCTTCTAGCCAAATATGTCTTTGGTGGCTGCAGCTAAACCAGTTTAACATCTTCATTCTGGCTTTTTCAGGCTTTTACTCTTAGGGAACTGCATGTTCATGCATGCCTGAACATCCCAGCTGCCCACTTGTCTGTCTGTCTGAGATTTTAGTAACTCATGAGCAGTTATTTCTCTAAGTTGTTTTTGAACTGTTCTGAAAACATATTTTAAAATGTTTATGCTTAAACTGTTACAGTTTCTTTGCTTTCCACTTTCTCACTCCTGCTCTTTTTTTTTTTTTTTGCCCCCTTTTTTTTCCTCCTAAGGTCAATCACAAGAAGAAGGAGGCATGTTAACATAATTGGGCAAAGCATTGTCCTGTGCTTGAAGTAGAGGCTCTGCTAATTTTTTTCTTTAACTGTTAATTCATACAAGTATTTCTTGTACATCCTCTAGAAATACTTGGGTCAATAAAGTAATTTGCCAAGGGCATTTCTAGTTCCAGGAGTGGTTTATCTTCAGAAAGGTGGTGTGGTCTCTTGCCTTATTCATGGCAATTTTATTTAGTCTGTGGTGTTTTTAGTCATGTAAGGGACCTGCAAAGCATATTAAAGCATATTAATATTTGCCGTTAAAAGTTTGTTTGTAAGAGTCCAGAAGTRTCTGTCACAAGGTTTGAAATGTGGTACTGCTTGGAAGGGAGCTGGTAAAGTTTAATGTTTCCATGTTATTAATTGTCATTTGTGCTTACACTTAAGAACTTCTCAGCCATGTGAGTCACCAGTGACAATTTTAATGTATAAAACAAAGTGGTCCAAATTTATTAATGGGTTTCTTCCCTTTTAGGTTTGGTATTCACCCTGTGGCTGGCCGTATGCCTGGTCAGCTGAATGTACTGCTAGCAGAGGCTGGTGTTCCCTATGATATTGTACTGGAAATGGATGAAATCAATGAAGACTTCCCAGGTAAGCACATGGCCATGAGTTTCCAGTAGATTGGATGATTTATTTGATTCTGTTTTTGCATTGCACAGGGATTTTTAAAGTCAAGCCATTCAGTTTCTCTTTRTAGTGGACTAGAGGTCTTTTTTGGGGGGGGGAGGGTGGAATTGAGGTTGGGGGGGAAGCTTTTTTTTTGATTGATTGTAGCTGTCAAGTAAATTCTAAATGCTGTATCTTTATTATCTCTGTTACTGCTCTGTCCCCACAGAAGGAAACTACTGTTTCCTCTTTAGATTAGGTATTGTGGATGACTTGACCTGTCATGTCTTGCAAACCTGCGTAGAATTGTACTGTCAACTTCTTGCTTTCTTGCAACTTTATTTAAAAGGCAGAAGGTTGCTAAAGGTAAAAGGTTTTTCCAGAAGAAAATTCAAAAGAAGAGCTGGGCACAAAAATATTTGAAAGTGATGATACTGTGTCTATTCAACCACATTTAAATTTCAGAAGGATTTAAATTTTATGTGGCAGGGTAGCCTAATGAGACCCTTGGAACTGAGATGTGGACAYTTGCAGTTTGTTAGAGGCAGCTGACAGTGCATTTGAACTCTCACATATTATTTGCCTGAGTAGTTTGTAAAATATTTTTGTGCATGCTGTCTCTATAAATGTTTAAACCTCCTCTAAATTAGGGGTTCTTCTGCCTACAAAAAACAGATTTAACACAAAAATTTGCATCAGCCTGAGTGTTCAGTTTTCAGATTATTTTTCATCAGTGCTATTTTCTTTGTCTTGCTGCAGAAACTGACTTGGTCCTTGTAATTGGTGCCAATGATACAGTTAATTCAGCAGCTCAGGAAGATCCGAATTCTATCATAGCTGGAATGCCTGTGCTTGAGGTCTGGAAGTCCAAACAGGTGRGATTAACAGAATTGAGCTATCACCTACCTTTAACAAGCTTTTAAAAACATTGTTTATAGGATAGGATAACAAGATTCTTCTCCTATACTGGTTTCCACAAGAAGTTTTTTTTCCAAGTTGTTCAACAAAACAGTTGGTGCTGTGCAAGTGRTGCACTTGTTCATGATTTTATAACCATCATCAAATGCTTTAGTGAGACTAATGATGGCTGCAATAGAAAAGATCAATTGGAGTGCTTCTACTAGAGTATGATTAGAATAAATGGCATTCTGCTGCCATATTCAGCCTTGAAACATTACTGTATGAATACCTGTTTATTTAAAGTTTATAGCTGACAACTTTAATACTGAGGTGGAAGTACAAGAATGAATAATGCTCTTAAATAAAATTTAAAAAATAGTAATTGAAACCCAACAAATACCCTCCCTCCCAACTCCTCGAAAAAGACCCAAACCAAATGCCATAACAATGTGTGGCTGTGTTGAGTAGAGAGCTTAGACTGTCCAGGTTGAACCAACAGTTTCCTTACCTTAATGGTTTTGCTCTGAATACTTGTTTCCTTGATACGAAGTCTTTGATACCTTGYTCTGAATGCAGTCATGGCCTCAGTTGTTCTGTGGGTTATCCATTCAAGTTAACTAATTTCACTTTTAATAGCTAGATGAATAGGGTGAATTTTGTTGTAAGTCCTGTGTATGAAGTAATGCAGATCAATAGTAAGGAGACTGTTGCACCAAGTATTTATGTGAGCACTTACCTGAATGTGTTTTACTATCAGCGAACTGGTTTCTTGAAGGTCAAAATCCTTCAATGTTGTAGTCATTATTGCCCAWCTTGCTTTGAATTTGTTACATGGAACAATGTAAATGCATGTGTAATGTCCACAATCTCTTCATCTGGCATATAACATTGTGTTTAACAGTAAAATGTTTCTGAAATTGCTCTGGATATAAATTTATGTGCTGTATTAAAATTTGAAAAACAGTTTCATAGCAGTGAGCACCTTGTTTGGGTCAGAGATGTCTATTCCTCTTCCTTCATTGGTCRAGGCTGGTTTTGTGTTGTCTTTGAGGAAGGATGGTGGCTGTGTTTTGCTGCTTCAAATGTGAACTCTTTTATGTGCAGGTCATTGTAATGAAGAGATCTTTGGGAGTTGGTTATGCAGCGGTGGACAATCCCATCTTCTACAAGCCCAATACTGCCATGCTCTTGGGAGATGCTAAGAAGACCTGTGATGCCCTGCAGGCCAAAGTCAGGGAATCGTACCAAAGCTAAATACTGATTTATATTCTACTCATATTTCAGACTACAGTTTTGTCACAAAGGTCACAGAAAATGAGAGGCAGAAGAATCTCTTACTGTCATGAGACAGCTGACTTTTGGAGAAGGCTGCATTGGCTCCTAGGAGATGTAGTTCTGTCAGGGGATATAGACTTTTTTAAAAAGATGGGCAGATTAGCCCTTCAAACTAAATCTCCAATGAGACAATGCTTAAAAGAATGGAAATGTTCTTTTTAAGGTCAATATTGTGCTGTTACAAGAAGGAACTAATAACTCCTAGTCATCTTTAAGTAGTTATTGGCTTCCTCCTCCTTAGTGTCTGTACTTCTGTCATGGAAATTCACTGAAAAATATTGTGCCAAAACTGTATTCAGTCTTATCATCAAAGCTGTTTTTTGGCTGGTATGGACAATGCAACTGTTGATTTCATCAAAACTTAGAAATAAATTTCTAACAGATGTAAGCATAAGTAAATCCTTCTATGTCCCTTGAAACTCAGGACATTCTCTGAAGTAGATGCTTACATAATTTGAGACCTAAGCATAATGTTCTTTTTCTTTTGGGGATTGTATGGATGCTGTGAATCAGGAACATTTTAAGAAAGTTACTTTTCCTTAAAATACGGTTCCACTTTTTTATGGTGCACACATGTTAAATGAAATACAAAATATCAAGCACTTGCCGAATGATCTTTAAGTCTGACAAGGAAATGTACATTTACTTGCACTGCTTAACTATTTTAAGCAGCTGCTAAATTCTCCACCTTTTCCAGTCGCTGCCTTTTTAAGTGTCTGAGAAAAAATATGGTCCAGTTCTGTGCAGGAGAACATCTTGAATACCTGATCTGCTCACAGAATTTGGACCACAATGTTTCAGTTTGTTCACTTAGATCTTGAATTGTACTTACTACTTTAAAACTTAGTGATGCTTTCTTAATTAACATTTTTGTGATAGTGAAAAAAAAAATCTTCTGAATGCTCCCTCTCTATTCTGCTCTTGTGAGATCCCATCAGGATTGCTGTCTTCAGCTCTGGGACCCCWACACAAGGAAAATGTTGACTTGTTGGAAGATTCCAGAAGAGGCCACTAAGCTGATACAGGGCCTGAGCACCTGTCCTGTGAACACAGATGGGGGGTTGCTCATCTGGGAGAAGAGAAGGCATCTATCTATGACACCTTCTAGCACCTTCCAGYGCCTAAAAGGGGCCCACAAGAGAGCTGGAGAGGGACTTTTCACAAGAAWATGTAGTGATAGGACAAGGGGAAATGGCTGCAAACTGAAGGAGGGCAGATTTGGAGTAGGTGGTAGCAAGAAATTTTTTACTGTAAAGGGGGTGAGGCACAGACACAAGTTGCCTAGAGAAGTTGTGGATTCCCCATCCCTGGAAGTGTTCAAGGCCAGGCTGTATGGGGCTCTGAGTAATCTGGTCTAGTGGAAGGTTCCCTGCTCGTGGGGTTCATTGGAACTGGATGATCTCTAAGGTACCTTACAACCCAAACCATTCTTTCCTTCTATATTTAAGATGCTGGAGTTCATTAGAATTTTTCTAAATAAGCTATTGTTTGGTCAGCACAGAATCATACTAAACTGAAAATCCAGAGACTTGATTGTTTGACTTCTTATTAATCTAATTAAAAGCACTGTTTAATTTCCATAATAAGTCCTGCAAAGTTACGACATAGATTGCTGTTTTAGTTTTATTGTATTAGGTATACTTGAATGAAATTCAAATATTTGTCCAATAACATGGATTTGTAATATTTCCATAATGATTTAGCAACTTTAGGCTAAATAACTGTCCTTGTGTTTGAAAGCATTCATATCTAGAGAAGACAAACAATGATGAAGTAAGTCTTGAAATTAATCCATCTTGGTTGCTAGAACAAACATTTTTTTTTATTACACCATGCACAGAGACCTCATATAAGATACAGTATTTCTTCTTGGCTACCTCTGTTTTTATGTGAATATCGCTTAAAACACAGATTTTGAATAGGTAATACATTAAAAATGTAACAATATATAGCAGATCTATCATTTTTGCAGATGTCTTTTCTATAATTTGACATAAAAATTATCATGCAAATCTTAATATGTTGTATACTGCATGAAAAGGCTTGAATTTGTAATTGAATTTTAATTTAAAACATGGTGTCAACTATATTTGAATATAGTGTGTATGGCCTCTTGATTTCACTGTATTCAACTTTTCCTTCAGGTCTTCAAAATGTGGGAGGGAAAGGAGAAGAGGTAAGACACAKAAGTATTCATCTCTCTCCCTCCCAACTAAACAAAAAAAAGGGATTTTAAGGGATCTAATGTCCTAAAGCATTCATTTATTTCTTGTCAAACTCAAAGTATCTGGCTTCAGTATGCGTCATGTCTCTGCTCATAGGTAGCTAATAAAAGGTCTAGCTTTTCTTTTAAAAGAACAGCAAAAAGGGAGGGGGAACATTTTCATTTGTACTCAGAAAAAAACCCGTATTGTTATTTTGGATCAGTAGTACCAGCGTTTTCTTTAACATGCTTTATCATGGAACACTAGATAATTGTTGAAGTGCTAATAAAAAGTCAGTTATTTTTCTCTGTTGATCACTGTCTATGTTCTTTCCTGTTGCGTTTCCTGACTACTTGACTAGTCCAAGATTATTTTTGAGAGTTAAGTGAATCAAAGTACCACCAAAGGATGTTGAGTTTGAAGGCTGTAGTGAATGGAAATCATTGTAATTTTTTTTTTAAATTTTGTTGGTCCTTTACATTTTTTCATTCTGTGTATGACTGTCACCTGACAGTAGCAACTTCACTTAGCTTTTCTATTAAAGGAAGAGGATTGGATATCTGAGAGTGATTGAACAAGATATGTATTGCTTTATTGGGATTAAAGAAAAAGAAAGCTGTAAAAACTGACTTGTCTGAGTAGTTAATTTTCCAGGGGCTGAGGTGTGACGTGAATGCTATCCCTTTGATCCAAGTGCCGTGTAAATTTGCTTCAGTTGTTATTTAGTTCTGCAGGACTATTGAGTTGATTGCGGTGATGATTTTAGTTTCTGCTTTCAAAATGAGTGGTTAGTAAATAATTTTAGCCATCTGATAGTCTGTTCAGCTGTGGAACTTCTGCAGTTTGCAGTGTGTGTCCATGACTCACTGAGGCAACTTTAATCTTAGTCGTGGGGGTTATTTTTTGTTGCTTCTTTATTTATTTTTCTTTTTAATACAAATTGTTGCATTACCAGAGTTAAAGAGAAATTTCGTTTGGAAGGATCTGCTGGAGATAATTTGGCCCAGTTCCCTGCTGAAAACAGGTCCAATTTGATTAGATTGCTACAGGGTTTCATTTGAACATCTTGGTGGAGATGTCACAGCCTCACTGTTGGTACCCTGTTTGATTCTTCCAGTTGGGAACAAATGATTTTTTACACATTGTAATTAGAATTTCCTTTACTGGATTTGCCTGCAACCTCTGGAGACCAGTTTGCCCATTTGTCCCAGTCTCCAGCAGCATTTCATATCTTTTTGCGGGCTGATGTGCTTCCCCAACTCTGGAATGCATTAATTGTGCAAGCATCCAGTTCCCTCTGCAATACCCACCTGGGTGTTCCTATCTTAGACAAACTATACTGAACATCAGAGGCGGCTGACAGGGAAGGGGTGGAGGGGATTTGGGGGGGAGGAAAGACTGAAATAGAACTGAAGCGCAACTACCTTTGAGCATTTTTCCACTCTTCTCGAGCCAGCGGTTTATTTAGATCAGAAATTAAAACTTAGCTTTATAAAATATGGTATTTCTAATTAACAAACCTCTTACTTTCTTTACAGAGAAGTACAAAACTTTTGTTGTGTAAAATTGGCTTTGAAAATTTTTTGTGAGTAGGAGAATGTCACTATTTACAAAATARCAGGGGTTGTATTATGTGATCTATCAATCTTTCTCTTGGATTCTTTCTTTAGTCTGTGATGTGGTTTCTAAAATTCCAATCTAATGAGTATCCCACTATATTGGTTTCCTGCAGCAAGCATGTAATTCTGGTCCATTCAAATAGAGAAACTGGGGACTGAACTTGTTTCTGTATTTTAGTTTGAATAAAAACCATGACATTTTGARTTTTATCCACCTGCTAAGTTTGGGGTTCTGTTGCAGAGCATGCTTAAAGCATACAAACTTGGATGTTTCTGAAGCTAAGCTGAAAGACATATCAGAGCCATGAAGGAACACGTAGCACCAGATTAGACATCATCCATAATAAATACCCTCAAATATATGGTAATGGATTTCATAACCTCAGCACAGGGGGCCTTGTTTGCTAGATTTGTTTCTAGAGTCAAAATTACTGCTGAGGTAATCCTCCAGATCTACAGTGCATGAGACACCAGGAGGGGGTATATTTCAGTTTCTTCCATTCTAAGGCTCAGTTATTTGTAGTAAGTAATCTGAACATTTAAATTCAAAGAAACACACCAAATCAAGAGCATTTCGCACCACCAGCAGATGTGTGCTTTTGTGTAAGCTTCCAAATTCTGCAGAAAAACTTTACAGGAGGGAATTTGAATAGTGGGAGATCTGTGCCCTCTGTTCTGCACCTAAGCAGTGCTGGTCAAATACTCATTTCATAAGACTTGCAATGAGTATTGTTGCATCAATATGATTATTGTTGGGTGGTTTACCAATAAATAAATTACAAATGGTAATATCTTGCATAATCCAGCTGCTCTGCAGCTGCCCAGAGAATACATTGTGTTGCTGTTTTAGGCTATTGTGATACATGACACTTCCTGAGAGGAAGATACATACTTAGATGTTTTCATAAATGGACTTAGTAATATTAGAAGCTTCAAGCTCTCCAAAGATGATGTTTGGAGCAGCAGAAATAATCCTAAAATATTAATTTAAGGAATTACTTGAGAAATTAAGGGACTAATTTATAGACCTTATTCTCCAGTGATCTTCCTGATGACTTCTAAGGAAATAATGTTTTCTCCAGCTGCAAAGATAGCAAGGAATGTTAGCTAATGAGTAAATGAACAAACAGGAAAAAGTGTTAGAGGAAACAACTATTCTACTTTGTCTGTTTCAGTTTTGCTTGGAGACAGATTTTCCTGAGAATAGGTSGGTTCATATTTTTTAACTGAACATATGCAGAGGTGGTTTGTGTTTTTCCTTTAATGACAAATCATTGGTTTTTTTTCCCCCATACACTCCAGGACTGGATGTAGGCTGCTACATCACTCTGAAACCTAGCACTTCTGAGTCCAATTTCTGCACAGCATATATAAATTGCATTTTAATTTTACCCATTTTTACTCCCTTATTAGAGAAATGGCTGTATGAATTCTGCATTACTAATTTTTAAATTCACACCTCTTGACGCTTTTTTGAAATCTGTAGACTGTACTCCTGCAAAGCAGTTGTAACTGGAAAAAGATATGGAAAATAGCTATTAAACCTCATTTACCAACTAAAACTGGTTTTAGTACATTATGGGAACAAGATACAAACGATGTCTGTTACTCATTTTGATTATAGGGCCAAAATGGGCCAGACAAGGGCAGGGGAGGAATTCCAGGTCAGAGAATTAAAGGAATCAAAGAAAAGACCTTTACCTCACATGAAAGTATGGCTTTGAGAATAAGGTTATCCATGATGCAGTTCTGTTAGATGTGTTAAGTATGACATTTACTAAATGTGATGTTTTGCAATTAGGCATGATACTGTGAAAAGGCTCTATGTGTCTTCTAACCACTTTTTCCTGTCTCTTGTTGACAAAACCCCATAAAACTGGTTATTATCCWGGCATTTCCCTATTAAAGCAAGGAAGCAACAAAGCTGGAGGACAGAAAGACTGAAGGAACTTCACACTCAGTAAGAAGTATCTTCTCAAAGAAGATTGAAGCTGAACTGTAGCACAGCGTGAAATTAAGTTATTCTATTACATGGTCAGTCTAACCCATAATTTAAAAAAAATCCTGAACAGAATGGAAACTAACAGCTAATGAACATAAAAAGCTCAAACAGATGTTAAAACTGTCTCATGCAGTAATAACTAGCAGTTGCCTATTCCCCTCTATTAAAATATTACAGATGTGGGTAAGAAAACCATTTGATTTTCTCATTTTACATTCTCAGAGGCTCATTGTTGTTATGGACCATGGTACAATGAACTTCAGTTTTCGAGAGTTTTATGGTGGATTTGTTGATGTACAGACACAACACAGGAAGTTGTCTCTGATTTATAGACACATACATGAACAGTTTTTAATTTTCATTAGCATTTTGTCCCCCAAAATAACCACTGAATGTTAGCTTGGTGAACCACATAATTTGATGTGATTGAATTATATTTGGGTTTTGAAACATGAAAAGAAGTGTAAAATGTGCCAACAAATGCAAGGTGCTATTGCTATAATTTTCACATCATATTGCTGACTTATTTTTTTATAATTTTCAGAGATAGCAAAGCCACACTTTTAACAGATCAAATTGATCAGTTATAAAGTGTTGATCTCATCTCTGGGGCTGCTGAACTTTGGCTGTAGACCTCGGAATGCCTTTTTTTTTTTTTTTTTTTTCTGATGGTTGATGTAGCAAGTAGCATCTGTTGCCTTTTTACCTACTCTTTCAATTTTGTGTTTTGTGTGAAACTACCATGACATCTGGTATTTAAATGTAACTTTCTGAGTGATCTAATTTCTGTTGTCCATCTCAGGAACCAGTCATCTCTGCATATTTTATAAGGAATTTTTTCTTACAGGGAACCCTACAGCAGCCCCCACTTTACTGCCCTGTATCTCAAACTCTGCTATCAGGTTTAGAAGAGAGATAACTTCCCCTTTCTGCTGGACCAGCTGTTGTGTTTGTTCCTAAAACATTAATTGCCTGCTGCTCATTTGTCTTTACAGTGAAGGTGGTGAGGCACTGGCACAGGTAAACCTCTTATGTTCATTACAGATCTGAATAGAATAAATATGGCCTGAATGGGAGATTATATGAGTGAGAAGCTTCAGCTTTAGTGTGGAAACATGCCCTAGTGTGTGGTGTAACTTTGGGATTACACAGTCTTCATGTTAGGCACACATTGCAATTCCTCAGATTTTTTAAAAAATAATTTTATTAAAATTTTAAGTAAAACTATGTTGGGATAAAGTTGAGGTGAGTAAAGACCAAAATGTAGTTTGAAAACTTTTGTGTAGTAAATGGTGTACCCCTGCACATCAAAAGCRTTGCCTTGGTTATCCTGCAGATGTGCTGGGTTGATCTCCCTAATGAATTGCAGCAGATCCCTCTGAACAGCAAGGAGACGTTCTTATGTCTTTTGTTGATGACATGAGAAATGRGAAAATTTTCAAGACAGGATCAGTTTGACTTTTGTAACAGTCAGTTCTCTTTCACTCTATTCAGAAACCAGCTCTGTGGCTTTGGGCTGAACAGTTAAATTTCAGTGTTTGGAGGGGTGTGATGTCCTTCCATCTCAGAAAATGTACAATAGCTTACAAACAGCAACCATTTTTTAAATAAAAGAAGTTTCAGCCTTAGCAACACATTGTTTCTGTGCATGCATTCTTCTCAAAATAATTGTCTTGAAAACTGTCAGCTCTTAAAAAGAAAAAGAAGAAAGCAGGATCTTTTGCCAGCCAGAACCTGGAACATACATAGTCTACAGATTGGTCCCATGCTGCTCGTGTGTTTGTAGGGTGCTATTSTACCCTTAGATCTTAATAAAACTGTAGCAAAGCTTTCCATGGATAAGGTAACTTCTCACTCCAAATAGCTGTAAAAGCTTTTTAGCCTGCTTGTCTCTTTCTTTTGCAAGTTCTAGTATATGAAAGATATGTATTTGAGAGGATGTTTTGTTAGAATTGTTCCTGCAGACAATGTTTTTCTTTCTTCGAAAAGACCCCACACTGGTGAGGTGCAAAAGTTATATTTGAGCCTTAGTTTTCAACCTGTATCTTTTTTATTCTGTCTTCAAAATATACTGATTTGACTTTCTTCCAGCCTTACCTAATACATTACAAAGTTAGGACAGGGAAGTAGCTCAGGTTTTGATCAGTTTGACATTAGGTTTACCATACCTGAAGACTTATGTCCTTTGCAGGAAATACCGAAGCATTCTGCCAGAGTTGAAATTCATTAATATTTTTCCATTTGCAAGCAGAGTTAGTATCAACTCCCTTTCGTCTACCTAGCTYCAAATATTGCTTCCTTTATGGCTTTTATTTTTAGATGAGTTGTAGTTGTCTTGGGAATTACTCTGATATTCTGCAGGAAGGTTTTAATGGGTTCATTTTGTGGGTGACAATTAGTTTTAGTAACTTTTTTAATTATCTGCATTTTGTGTTGAGTTGGTTTGTAGTATTAAAAATGTTGGAAAGAATTAACATGCTTTGCAAAGAATTAAATTGTTTGGATACAAATATAATAGGAAGGGAACAGAGAAAAGAGTTGGGTATCTAAAGCATCTTTTTTCAAAAAAACCTTCAGTATTTTTATATTAAAGTTTCAACAAAATAAAGACATAAGAAGATAATTTATCCAAACTGAATCTGATGCTGTATCAAAAAATTTCTATGCTCCTCTTAGGAATAATTTGTGATTTATTACAGTATTCACAAGCTTTCAAAAAAAAAAAAAAAAAGCATTTAAGAAATGTAAATGTTGAGATTTTTATCTTTGAAATAGGGCATTCATGTTTTCTGATTAATGAGTAGATAATCCAATGTCCCCTTACTGGATTGCATTTTTTTGTGTAGAAGGTATTTTCAGGGAGCCCAAAACAAAGGATGGTGGAAAAGAAAGGCCCTTAAAATCTATTTATACCCCAGGGCAGGTTTGATACTCTGAGCTGGGGAGTCCCAGTTGGCTTCATGTCTGCCCTGTGATGGCAGCACTGCTTTACAAGCGGACTAACTTTGTCACCCCAACCTCTGCTTAAGAGTTCAGGATGTGGAACATGAATCCCCAAAAAAGAAGATCTTTTAAGGCTGATGTTTTGCCATAATTTTTTAAAATCCTGTAGAAATAAACACTGTTGAGGTCTAACCAGGGAAGGTAGAGTGCTCTGCATGTGTGTTGTGGTATGTTGTCAAAACCTAGGTTTCAGCAGSTGTGTATCTCTACAAACAMCTTTTGCTCATGTATCTATGACTTTTGCATATGCTGCTGACTGGTGGCATATTTAGAGAGGTTTTTTATTTTGAAAGCTTGTTCCAGAAGTGTCAAAGTTAGGTCTCTTTGGCTTARCTTGTATTCCCATTACCACTGAGAATTAACCTCGTGCAGAATGTGTAATGGAGCAGCTATGACATTGTCTTCTGAAAAGACTTTTCCCTCTTGGTGGGTTGGTTGTTGCTATTGTTTGGTGGTCTGCTGTTGTCATAACAGACTAAAAATGAAAGGGAGAGTTGACATCTTTTATTAGGCAACTGCTTTAGTTGGGAAAAGAATAGACACATTTTTTCAGCCCTCATTTTCTTCTTCGAGTCAGAAATGGCCTTGTACTTAGCTTTGAAGTGTGCTTAGCTCGAAATACAGTCTTGTCCTTTTCCCAGCTATATTGTTAGATCTTTCATTATTTCTTCTTACAAAACTTGCTTTCYATGGCATGTCAGGCAAATCTGTACTTTATAAAAATTCCTATTGCTGTGGGATCTAAAGTTATTGCATATTAATATGGTACTAAATCTATCTAGTGTTTTTTTTTCTCCTGGTATTTATTCTTAAATGAATGCCTATATTCCTTTTTCTCTAGCATCAATATTTGTTAATTTTCTTTTAAATTACAAAGTCTTGAAATTTCTTAAATAAGAAATTTAAAATGGAATGCACATGTTGCTATTGACACAGCAAAAATGCATCATGTTTCTGTWACTAAGCAACAGCAAATAAAAAAATATGTACATGTGTGATAAATCGGTAAGAGAAAACAAGGGCAAAGTTTAAAAAATGCTRTATTGTGGTTTTTTGCCTTTCAGACTAGAGTACTTGGTTTATACATTTTATTAAATATAACTTTAAAGTCAACTGAAACACTTCAGCCTATTACAGAATTACAAAYCTTGTAGCATTCTGTCATTACTTAACAGGATCATTGGGTCCAACCAAAAACCTAACGCTGCCAAGTCCACCACTCATCCGTGACCTTAAGTGACATCTGGTAGTTTTCATGGCACAAATGGTCAGTAGCTGCCTTTTGATGGGACATGACCTGCTTTTCTGTGCCGTGTCCTTTTTCAGTGAGTTCTAGTGGTAAGAAAAAYAGCAAGGTCTAACAGGAGCCTGATAGTTGTGACTGTCACAGGAATCCCTCTGGAGAGTCCAGGCTGAAGGTCTGCCCATCCCCATTTTCCCTGGTGTATAAATTCTGCCCATGTGACATTATCGTGAGTAGTGTTCAGGAAAAACAGATAAATGAGGTGATTTCCTGGGTCTTCATGTAACTATCTCTTCCGAGAAAGTTAGCACTGAAATGATTGGTTTTTGAGTTCACAAAAATGAGGTTGCCTGTAGTTTGTAAGTATGAAAACACAGACTATTACAATACTCAATACCCAGGAAAAATGCCTAATGTTGCTTCTGCATTCCATTTCCTAGTCCTAGAATAGTCTTTCTGGGATTTTTCAGGCATAATTTCTAAATGTGCCTTCTCATTTCAGCTGTTCAGCTGTGCTTTTGTGAGCGTATTCTATGCAGCACTTTGAGAACTGATGATTATCATAGACAGGTAGCAAATTTCACCAGATTGCCTTTGGAAAATCAGTTTTCATTCTGCCTTTTTGAAGATTAAAACAAGCTGCAAAATAAATACTCTTGCAATCAAATTCCACTGCAAACCTGAACATCAAAATGCTTATTTAAGTGTGATCTGGCTTCCTTTATGCCTCCCCAATCCTTYTTTCAATCTCCCATGTGTTTTTTTAATTGAGGGCCCTGAAGAAGTTATTTTCAGTCAGAAAAACTGGCTGACTTATTTTGGGCACTTGGAGCAAGCAGGGAGCTGAACAAGGGAAGAAGAAAGATAGGGATGCTGGAGTACCTGGCTTGAGAGCTGAATGGTAATTGACTGTATCGGCCACTGGATGTCACTTGTTCCACATAAATACATTCACGAATCTAATTAGCAGCAGAGACAAAAGTTTGTGTGTCTGTTGTGAACGTGGAAATGGGGTGGGCACAGGCAGAAGAGTTTTTCTTTCTCTGCCTTATGCTTTCTAACCTGAAAATCAAGACAGCTTAGTTTGAAGTGATGTCGTTACTTTGGAGCACAAGATGCTTGTGGCTGACATTTCCTTTTACCTTTGTTGATTTGGATGCTGGCTTTTCCTGGAATGAGGAACCATGCAGCAGCCATCAGGAAGAAGGTCCTGTTTCTGTCACTGCTATGCTGGTCTCCATCCTCTTTGTAGCATTAACAGCGACTTGCATCATGAATGGGAACTGTAATTTCAATCTTCTGTGTGTTGGCTTCTGCTAAAGATGAAATCGTATAGGTGTAGAGAAAGATACATCAAAGTCAGAAAAGAAAAAGATACAGAAAAAAAGACAAAAAAAGAGAGGAACGATAGAGAGGATCAAAGCCCGAGAGGAGTTATTTTATTCTTGAGGTAGTGACCATTCACTGCAGAATATCTAGCTAAGGAAAGTCACATCCACAAAAAAAATGAGTGGGCGATGTCAACACCAGTCAAATATTCACTGTCCTCCTGTGCAATGGCTTTATGTAGTTACACATGATCTGGTCATGTGCTGTGCAAACAGAACCGTGCCTGGATGTGCAGCCCATTGTCACCTCCTGAGGAGGTCACAGCCAGATGGGGTCCGTCTCCTGTCCCACTTAACCAGTGACAGGACAAGAGGAAAYAGTCTAAATCTGCACCAGGAGGGGTTCAGGTTGGACATGAGGAGGAATTTCTTCACAGAAGGGTTGGTCTGACATTGTAATGGGCTGCCCAGGGAGGTGGTGGGGTCACCGTTCCAGGAGGTGTTTGAGGAAAACCTGGATGTGGCACCCAGTGCCATGGTTTGGTTGACATTGTGGTGTTGAGTCATGGTTTGGACTCAGAGCTCTTTTCCAACAMAATTGRTTCTGTGATTCTGTGATTCTGTGATTGCAGCATCCATCTGATAGCAAAAGGCAGGAATAAAAGGAGGAAAGGGCTTGCCCTGGCTAATCCACAGATAACTGTGGTCTTTTTCCCTYACRTGTCAGCACACATGCAGGTAACCCTCAGCCAGGRCACACTGCCCCATCACTTCTTTTCCTGGCTAAATTTTCCCCATTTTTGTAGGTATGTAAAAAAGGAAAATATAAATAATATTCCAAATATATTTGTGAAATGTAATGTGAAGACATTTAAAACCTGAGAGATATAGAATGCCTAATGGTAGCTATGTGTACATATAATAGCCCATATTTAGTAAGTTTATGTCAATACACACTTTTTGTAGAGTCAGAATTATATTGTCTACTGAAATGCTTCCTGTCTAGGTGTCAGCTCTTAAAACTATGCTGTCATTTAGGACATAGAATGAGACTTTGTCCTTGACTTCAGGCTGAGCATGTTTTTCTCATGGGAACTGAGTTCTTCTGAAGTGTTACRGTTACTTGGAAATAAAAAACAAACACCCAAACAAAACTGTTCCCATTATCTGGGAAAAACCATTTCAAAAATATTCCAGTGAAAAATGAATTCTGATTTTTATTTCTGACCAAAAATTGTTGTTCAAAATGAAAATACATGTTGTTGCATCTTACAGCATTCTGTGTGTTTGGCTTGAAGAATGGAAGTTCAAGTGTGGATCCAATCTAAAAAACAGTAATTATTGTTAACGATTTCCTCCTACTTGTCATTCACTTGAAACTTATGACTTAAACACTGAAGTGGTAGTGTCTTTGCAGGGCACATGAGCACATTTTTAATATGATTGAACTTGTATGTCTTTATTGGGTTTTCACCTATTTCTATTAAATTGCTATCTTGAAGTTTTATTTGCGGCTCTGGACAATTCTTAGTTTTTTACAGCAATGTACTATGTATCAAATATTGCAGCTGTTTAAAACTGAAACTGATTTTGTCCCTTCTATTTGTATTTTCTGCATCTGATGTAATTTGCCTTTAATACTCATAAGGATCACTGCATAATAGAGTCTCAGGCAGCTGCTGATTACCAACTCTCCAGGCTATGCTAGAGGTCTCTTTTCTGGGGTCTTTTAGTCAATCTGAGTGTTTTTATGCCTGGCCTTTGATCRCGCCTTTTATAAAAAGGATTTTGTCTCCTCAGTTCTGTTGTGTCTTCATACTCTACAGTGAAGATGGAAGTCCCAGTTTTTCATTTCTCTGTGCAATATAAATTTCCCAACAGCAAAGTTTGCCTCTGTCTGATCGTTGTAATACCATATTAGATACCAATGGAAACAACAGAGCTTGKTTACTCTTAATTACACACAATTCTAGCAGTGCTTAATACAAACCTTTGCTAATTTTGTTTCGACAGTTAAACATATTGGTCAAATTTGGTAAATGATGCCCTAAAGGACTGTGCTACAGATTACAAGAGCTGTAGGAGCTTGTAAGCTGCTTTCTGGCACTGAATTTTAATTAAAAATACGAGGGGACCTTTTATAATCACACACATGTGAAGACTGGAAAAAAAGAAAAGAAATAAAAAGAAAATCACCTTTCATTAATAGCTGTGCACTTTAACATATTTTATTTTCTTCTAGCAGCTATATCATGATATTTCAAATATTTCCAATATAGTTCAGGTAGGGAAGRAGACAGCTGTTTGCATGACAACTGTTCATGGAGGAAGGCTTTAATGTGCTAGGTCTCCACCCCTGCTTTCAGAAGAAGACCAGTTCACAGTTTGTCCCTTTCTGTGATGACTCCATGGCTATTCAGTTGGCGTCTCATTTCACATTGAAGGAGGGCAGGSGGCTGCAGGGAGTTGGTGACATGTGTTGTGGCTTCATGTCTTCTTTCCCCACTTGCCTTTTGTCCTCTGAGCAGTGTGAATTTCACCACAAGCAATCTATTCCATGTAGAGTTTTTGTTGGTTTTTTTTTTTTTTGGTGCAGCTTTCTACTTCGTATGATAAGGAATTTCAGCAACAAGAGCGAAGAGGTATCAGGGTTAGTGTGTTATGAAGTTTCCACTTCTCTCTTGCTTTGCTGGATAGTCTTGAGGGATTTTTATTAATTTTGTTGTCTAGCAGCCCTATAGGTCTTTTTGTTTTGGGGATTTATCCAGTTCTAAACTACAGATGAATTGGCAGAAGCAACTTGTCTTGAATTGTATCASCTGTTTCCAAAGGAGCCCCTCTACAAGTTTAAGTGAGTATCTCCCATGTCTGATCCAAAATATTAAAAATACAATTTATGGAAACATTTGAATTCACTCTATGTAAAGCCTTAGATTGGTATCCCAACAGAAAATCATGCATATWATGGTACCAAAAATACAGCAGATTCTTAGGGTAGTAGTATTTTAGTCATTCTAGAGTGAGCTCAGTTCTGTAAATTTTACTACAGTCAGGTTACAGACACTGTAAGTGATGAAATGAAACAGTACCTACTTGAGTTCCTCTTCATGCAAACATTTCAAACAAGCTGAGGCCAAATGACTGATGCATGCATTAGTGTTCTGCAGGGTCATATATCCATTAATTCTTTTAAAGAGTATGATGGACCTCCTTGTGAATCATGAGAAAACACCCAGTCCTTCCAACCTGCTGAGTGTCAAAAACTATCTAAAAATGGTAAGAAAGCTTATCTAGGTTTTGTTTTGTTCATTATTTTAAAAATGTGTGTGTCTGTGTACTTTAACTACTCCTGATAGGCTTGCTTTTTTTTTTTTTTTTTTTTTTTTTTTTTTTTTTTTTTTTTTTTTTTTTTTTTCAGCAGATAAATGAAGCGATTTTGCCCCTGGTGATNTTTTTTTTTTTTTTTTTTTTTTTTTTTTTTTTACAGCAGATAAATGAAGCGATTTTGCCCCTGGTGATGCAGAAAAGAAGTAAAGAAAAGTAAAATTCAGGCAAAATAGTGTAACTAGAAGTCATTTTATCCAAAGGAAACAGGCAAGAAGACTATTTTGTTGAGTTCTGGCAAGTGCCAAAAGCACTCTTGTTGAAACAGTGGGTACTTTTACGTTCCATGCTAACATCCAGGAAAGCCCTGAGTTCCATGTCCTGATAGACTCACCATTAAATTGGAAAAAAAAGTCTTTGCATGGAGTGTGCACGTCCTCTCTCAGAGGATCCAGGCAGCTTAAAGGAAAAGGGCATCTCCTTGTCTCAGCTGAGCAGAATTCACTTCTCCTGCTCTTCTGCCTCCAGCAGGGTGGAATTTGGCATCAACACAGTWATGCTTGCGTGACTGACCCTTTTCCAGCAGAAAATCATTTTGGCTCAGGTTCAGGTGAGAGCTCTAGCCTGGTATTCGCATATCCGATGCTCCTCCGTGTCCCACGGTGTGGGCAGATGACCCGCAGGATTTCACCTCTGTCGGGCAGACAGCCCGGGGCTTGAGCCCACGAGGAATCTGAACCTCGGTCTGTTTGAGTTGTGAGGATTTGGAGCGCTTTCATTGCCACTCAGGTCAGGCAGTGGGGAAGGACCCACTGGCACACAATTTGTGAAAGGCAGGCATTCCTCCTGGCAAAACTGCACAAGTGAAACTGCGTAGATGGACACTCGAATCTGTTTCAATGGGCAGAGTCATGTGTAGTGCTTTCTCTAATTAAAAAATGTTTATGTGGATAATCTCTTAGAAAAAATGGGGGAAAACGATCAATTTTCCCACATTTTGAACTCTAGAATGTGACCCTGATAGGAGAATTACTTCTGCCAGCAGATTTTTTTTCATGAGCAATACTTGTTGGTCTGACATTTGAAACCTGTGCCAAAACCACTGGGGTCAAAAGGTAGAATTAAAAAAACTCTGAAACTCCTTTTTATTTTCTTTTATGTATTTTATTATTAGTTTGTTTTTTTTTATTTTAAGGAACAGGTATGTCACTCTTTACAGAAATTAAAAAGCTGGAGTGTTTTTCCTTTCAAAAGGTTACTTATTCACTAGAAATTTTACGGAAGAAAAATTTATTTACACACTGGGCAAATATGTTCTGTTTATCTGCCAAGACAATTCTTGCACCATAGTAATTCCTTCTGCAGAAACAAATGTCCCCTTTCACATTACAGCTATGCACAGTTTACATGAATTTTTCCAGGACTCCACTTTAGAAAAACTGCAGCAACACTTACATGTTTTTCTTTTCCTTCATGTGCAAGCTGTGACCTTTTTATCATGGCTCCATGCTTATACAAGCCAAAGCACTGGAAGGTGATAACCTGTAGGTGTTATGAAAAGTACTTTGCTAAACAGGAGCACTGCAAGTTTTGTCAGAGAAAATAAAGTTTTACCACATCCGTGTTAGAAGGGCAGACCAGAATAGGATTTAGGAGCTCAGACTTGATGTAAATGTGGAACTATGTGATCCATGAAAGAAACCCTTGATTTTTCCCTTTCTTTTGGGCCCCCTTCTACCAATGTTATGAGGCTTTAAGTATATAAAGCAAGTMTCCTAACATTTGTTGTGTCAAGAATTCCAGTATTGTCTACCAGAGAATTTTTAAAATAAAATCTTGAGCCTAAGCTTAGTGATGCCCTTGGGATGCTAGTCCACTGGGAATTCTCCCAGGACACTTAATCCCAGCGGCCCAGTGAAACTGGATTCCTCTCAAAATAGTATTATACAGATGCTTTACCTTAAAACAGAATTGACACACAAAATGTCGTCAAATATCATATAAAATAACCTCCTGCTCAGAGCAGAGGCTCTGGAAGTAGAGTGTGTAAGTTGTGGGGCGACATCTGCCTCCTCAGAGAACTAAGACCTGTCTCCAAGGAAGTCCTTAAAGCCTGGAGTTCAAAAATGTCTTATACTTTGTATTTCAGRCTAACCTTGACATTTCCCCCATTACAGACTTTTAGAAAACGGGTGCATAAGTTTGAGAGGGGAGATGGGTCATCTTCTCCTTCGTTAAGTTTAGTGCTGTAACCAAATTTATTGTTCCTGCTGGCCACATCTGTAGATATCCCAAACTGCACACAAAGAATCATCCATAACACAAACCTTTTTTGAGTCAAAGATCTCTGACCATTATGAGTGGCCAAAGTGAAGCTGGTTTTGCTGGACATCATCTCCATCAGGAATTCTCAATAAAACCCAAGAAGCATTTTTAAATAACTCATAACTGCTCAGATATTCCCAATTGCATATCTTCAAAATACTTTGAATTTCACTAGGATTAAGCATTATTTGCTTTGAGTCACCTGTGTCTTGGAGGTCAGCAGTTACAAGTTTGCTTTTAGTCTTGATAGTGCCTTACTTTACTGAAAAAAATGTTTTTTCTTGCTAGCAAGTTTCGTTTTTAGTGGAACTGATGTATTGTGTCATTCTCAAGAGACTAGTRACATTATTTATGTGATGTATGTCACTCACAAAAAAATCTTCATACATTTTAGCTGTRGAGAATGATATTATCTTGATTAGCAGAAGTTTCTAAACACCTCATGGAAACTGTAACTTTCTTTTATTGCCCTGCTTTTCAAAACCAAGGTAAAAATGATCACAATTAAATGTGCAACACAAGTTTTATACAGTAAATTCAAATGGAGATGTTTCCTGTAATAAATGCGTCATTTTATAAACATATTTCCTTTTTTTTCTGGAGAAGAATTTGATCAGTATTTCCTGTGTTTTAATACTCTTGACGTATTTGTTATGATTGGTCACAGGAAAAGTAGCTAGACATTTGGCTAGTGGAAATAGAAGATATATTATTGTTTTCATTACCAATGGTAGCTTCACTGTTAGGACAAAGGAACGTATTTTCTTTTAAAGGGTTATAGGTTACCAGATTGCTTTAATGAAAAGCAATACTGATATGGTGTGTGGTTAATATAAGATAAAGCATTAAAAAAGAAAATTCTGAATATATTTTGGTTAGAGTTTCTTTTCCCTTACATTTTTTCCTGCCTGCRAATAGAGAGCAGGCCTGTGTGTTGGACTTTGGAAAACAATCTATTTGGTTTCATTTACCAGCTTTTGTAGAATGTTTCTTAGAAATGCTACATTAGGGAATGCTTAAAATTGGAACTGCTATTTTTTGTTGGGGCAGTTTAAAATAACCTTAAATTTCATATTAACTTTACATTTTTGTTTCAAATTACATTATTAAATTCAAAATTTAGGCCTAACCTGACACTGACACTGTCTCTTTAAGAGAATGTCAGCATATAGTAAGCACCCTGGATATGCTTTAAATTTTATTATTGTAGAGTTTTTTGGGTTTTTTTTTTGTGGGGGGGAGGGGAAGGCAGGAGCGATATCGGACAATTCAGAGCAAAGGGGAAGAAAACCTAACAAATTCTTGGRTACTGTCCAATTCCTGAGTAAGCCATGAACTCCATATTTGGCTTGAAATAAGGAATTTTCTCCTCAACAGCTGTCCCTGGAGTCAATATAAACTATTCTAAAACATTTAGTTACCAGAAGAGAGGTAGTACAGGAGACACAAGGAAAGTGTTGTGGAGCCCTGTCTGTTTCCAGATTCCTGATTCCCACCCTGACTCCCRGCTCCGATGCTGCAGTGTGCTACACGAGAGCGCTTCCAAGGCTCCTGGGCCATTCTTTGGGAGGAATGACAGGAGATCAACAGAGCTGTTTGTAAGGAAGGAATGCAGATCCAGGCATGATGATAAAGGCTGAATTACCTTTCCTTCACTCCTCAGAAGGAGCCTTCAAAAAAAGAAAGTMCGTTGTTCACCTCTTGGCCTGCCACGGTACTTTTAAAAAGACTTACTGCTCTAATAAATGATGATTTTGGAGACAATGCTTTCTGACAATGGAAGAAAGCCAAAACCCTGTTAAAACCTAAATGGAGCAATAGAACTGAAAATACGCTTGGAGGAAAATTTGACCATTTTGAATGAACTACGTATTCAATCAAAGTCTCRAAATGCTGCTTAAAATGAAGCCTTAAGAAAGACAGTGCTTTTCTTCTTCCACTTGTAAATCTTCATAAAATCAGGATAAAAACTTCTTTGTAATATGCTGCTTGACTCCTCTGCTGCTGAAMTGAAACCTTATGCTAATTCACTTCAATGCAAATGAATAATGAGCTGAGACTGAGATTACCTACTCCAGGTTGTATATTTAWACTGCTAGAAAAGCAGCAACCTTACAGTGTACTTAAACAATGTATAAAAGAGGGTGCATGCAAATAAAGAATGTCAGGTAGATACAAACCAGAGCTGCTTGGAGTAACGGGGCTGTGGAGCTGTATCTTCTCTTATGGAACATTTTGCAGTCTGCTAAAAATTGTGTGTATTTTATTATCATCAAGAATGATGACTATTGTTGAAACCCGAAGCATTGACATAGAAGAGTTGGGTGTAACTTCTGCAAAACAAGTGTTACCAGAATGTATCATTGGACAGAATGGTTTTTGCAAGATTTTCACCTTAAGGGCAGTTAGAAAAAATGCAGTAAAATAGGTTTATTTTGAATAGAAATGCATGACCTGGTGAGAGCTGTCTTGCAGCTAATGCAAAATATTAAACCTATCTTGAGGCTGAATGCAGTATGACACCAAGAGGTAGAAACTGAAGTCTTTAGGTCACAGGTATTACATGAGGATTGCTGGCAACAAAATCATTCACGATTTGGGTGTTGTCTGTTTCAAATGTGATTAACCTCATTCTCTTAAATGGGAGGACTGTTTATACTGCTACTAGAAAGAGCTCAGCACAAAAACCTCCAAACCAACAGCTGAGCATTGTAGAAAAGAGAGACAGTGTGGGAAGAGGAGGGTAAGGCACAGCAAAAGGAAAAAATCACAAAGGAAACGTATAAATACGTGCAATATGTATGAAGGCAAATAACTGGGTTCTGAAAAGATGAGGAATTTTCTTGTACTGCTTTAGTATCTGGGGACTGAGCAGTTCCAAATAATGACTGAATTTTATATTTTCTAAACTGAGGAAAGAGTTGGTATTAGATTTCTATACATAATTGCTGTCTTCCTCAGTAAAACAATTTCTCATCTTAAAATTATACCTTAACATAGGAAACAGTTTTTTACATAAAATGGAACATATAGTTTGGTGTGTTGTAGCTTCAAAACTAAAAGAAGCCATTTCCTAGGGACAATMTTCAAGAATTGTTTTCTCCAAAGCCATGACACTTGTTGAGACAGCTGGCACACTCAGCCTGGATCTCTCCTCTCTCCAGCAGCCACCTCTCCCATCCCTCTGGCAGGCTGGGGGAGAGCTGGGGGAGAGCTCACAGTAATGTTTGCACCCCTCCTAAATCTGGGTGCTCATCAGCCTAGGACAGCTGAGGTGATCTGTGGGTAAAAGCACAAAGGACAGCATTGTGTCACTTCCCTCTGCTGCCAGGGGTTTGGCCGCCTTGAAAAATGATGCCTTTCACTTCTGCCCCTTGTAGAAAAACTGTCTTTGGCTCTCCAGCCTCCAGCTCTACATGGAGAATAAATTAAATCGTTGTTCAAAAGAGGCTCAGTTAAATATAGGATGGATGTAGAACTGAAATGCATGCTCGTGTTGTCAATGAAAACCCTGCTAGAAAGCAGAAAACTCAAGTTTGAAATATTTAGATTCATCTCTGTTGTAACCCCTAAATGAAGTTCATTCCCTGGTGATAAATCAATTTTTTTTTGGTGTGCATATTCTTCCAGTAAAGTGCTGATATTTTCTGCATCTGTTTGCATGATCTGGTCYCCTGTAGGAATTTGTGCAGCATAAGAATATCCAACATTTTGAATAAAATCTCCTTCGGGAATTTATTGTCTTCACATTTTATTTTGCATAATATAAATTGGGCTGTTGACACTTGACGAATAATAACAAATATTAAATAGTGTGATAAATTCATTTAAAATGTTAATGGAGGTCTGTTCTGAGAGGCTCTGAATTCAGGGTTTTAATTTGATTATATTACTTAATATATAATTGAACTTTTCTGTAGAAAGTTTCAAATTAATAATGTGTGGTTTTCAAGTTCCAGACAATTGTTGATTTGTTTTGCTATGGGATCTCTGCCACTAAAGAAGCTGTTTAAAGCTGTCAATCTGCAGTCTATAGTAAATCACATCTTATTTCTGTGAGTTTTACTGAACATACCCTTACAAATAAAAATTAGCTCACAGCTATCAAATGTTGATGATTCATATCTCCTGAAATAACTTATTTTATAAAAATATCCTGTGTAATGTATACTTGGGCACAACCTGCACTCAATATGCATGCAGATTTATAAGCATTAATGTGATAAAATTTATGATGCCCATAACCTTTCATTTCTGTGAAAGTAAAACCTTGAGTTTTAAAATTGCTGTTAGAAACAAAATGAACTGGATGGAATTGTGATTCAGACTCAGAAAAATGCTTTATGGTCCTGTTAGGGGGATTTTTTTTTATTTTCCTCTGAGGACAGCGCTATGGCCATAAGCTTCAAGGTCTTAAGTAGATCTGATTTACCTTGATTTGTCCAAGTTTGCTCTAAGTGGCCGCAGACATAACAATGAGATGTACAGCTGTTCCAGTAAAGCTGCTCTCACAGCTCTTGCCTGTGGCCCAAACTCACAGGGGAGCCCTTCCAGGAACCATTCCCAGGAGCTGGTTTGGATGTTTCCACCCTGTTTTTGGGAGTGGATAGGGAAGGCCATATATGGGGTGTGCTCTGTGCATGGCTRTTGGCCTCAGGACCAGCAAACAGCACCAGTCCTGCTGTGAATATCAGCCAAAACATCCCCCAAGGCTGAACAGGGGTCTCTCCCTCCTGCTTATAGAAATCTTCTATGGGCAAGAACAATTTAACAGCAACTTCTGAAAAAACATCAAATAGGAAGTTTTTGTCATGCCCCAGAAAAAAAAAAAAATCTGTGCACAACACTATAGAAGGGAAGTATATTTTGCAGGGATCTGCTCCTGAGCAGCTTATTTTTTCCCTGCCTTGCCCAAAGCCTCCTCTCTGAGAAGCTGTGATGCATTTTCCCTTTGCCCTTGGGGCCTTATTTCACTCCTGACATGAGCTGGGACTGTTTCCTTGCAGATCATGCAGATCTAACATACCCCAGAATATTACCCTGCAGAGTCTCCCGCAAATGCAGGTGGACAGACAGTTCCATTTATCTCTCCAGCAGATGTGCTGTTTCTTCTTAGCAGCTCATCCTAGTGAAAAACATTGCTTCTTACCCACTTTTCATCCCTTTCAGAGAAAAGTGAGAAAAAAAACCCATTCCTCAAATCTTGTGACTGTGTTACTGTAGTGAAAAAATAGTGTATAACCATGACTTTTGTGCATAAAATATTTATGGTGAAATCTAAGATTCTTTCCCCTGGGCTTGATTTCACATTAATGTGTGCCAAAATCAGGACCTGCAGTACAGTCTACTGATGATTTCTGTCTCCCAGAGAGAGGTGAGTCCCCAGGGCACCAATTATTTGAGTTATAACGTATTTGGCATCCCAATACCTCCATCTGAAATTCATAATCTCCAGGACTAAGAGGTCAAAAAAACATTTGGAAACAACTGACAAAGGCATTTTCTTGTTGTTACTGTTTCTGGGATTAGTGTGGAGACATTTGTCTTCTGAAAACTTTAGTTCAGAGTTCTGCCACTGCACCTCTAGTCCAAATCTTCTTGTGAAGATGCTAGAATCTCTTCTAGAGACTAGACCTTAAAACTGAGACTATTCATGGCCACACCACCTTCTTTCAGGATCTTTCTAAATCTGACAGCATAAGTATGGCATGTTGGGAATCTTTCGGGGGGAGAGGCTGTAGCCAATCAACCAGTCACTTTAGTCATAGCTTTCCTGGTCTTGCACTTTGTCTTTCATGCATCTTCTTGTTTCTCAGTGTGACTGAGGCAGTGTCTGGTCACATGCCCAGGCTCAGCTGCCAGGTTTTTGGGTCACCAGTGGAGTGTTAAAATGCTTTGCACCCACACTGTCCTTGTCCTCACCACATCATCATCCTCATTGTGCAAGCTCGTGGTGAGGCTTTCACTGAGGGATCCCCAGAGTGYGGGGGCTGGGGCTGTCCTAAGCTGGGGCACATTGGTGTGGTTGTACATCTCTGAGGGGTGTGAGCTCTGCTTTTAGGAGCCTGCATGGGGAGCCCAGACAGGCAGCTGTGTTCATTACCCTCCTGCTTGCCCTCCTGTGGGCTGTGACTGCAGCCTTGAGGGACTGCAGGGAGTGCAAAAAAAGGAGAGTGATCTCATGTTTCCACTGTATCTACAAAGCTGGGCATCTTTCCTAATCTCTTGTGTTATGCCTTAGTTTCCCACTGATTTAAAATATCCTGCCCTTATCTTAGAGAGGAGCTCTGAGCACAGAGGAACCAATGAGTGCAATATTTGAGGGCACYGCTGCAATAGAGGCCATTAGTGTATTTTTTTTATTTTTTGTGACGAGTCTAAGATTTCAGATGTTCTTTATTGATTTCTTGGCTTTTAAGTGTTCCACTTTGGAAATGATGTGGTGAGTAAGTACACTGTCATTTGGCAACATTCATGTTAGAAAAACACCAGCTTYGACCTGGTAAGAAACTATGGAGGGCCTAGCGATTTCTCATATGTGTTGTAAGTTASACACAAAATTACATGTGTCCATAAGACAAATAGCTTTTCATTTTCAGAATTTTTTTGAACACCATCAAGACGGTGTAAATTTTGTCAAATAAAAGTTTTGAGTCTCTCTGTGTTTGTATTTTCCCAGGCTCTTTTAATGCCTGAGGGAATAATTTATAGGGCTATAATTTTGTGGGTTGCTGTGTTATGACCATTTATAAATGTCTCCTTAGGGYACTAAAAGGGCCAAGAATATGTAAATACAAACACAAAACAGAAACAAATACCTGCAACATGAAGAAACCTACAAGGAGAGAGACCATATGGCCTTACAATTCAACTCCACTTAATGGCTCCATTCACCACCAATTGAAATATAAGCATGTTTTACTACTGACCATGGTGAAAGAAGAATTGAATGCTAAAACCTCATCTGTAATGTGACAAACACCTAACTGTGTTTGATAGTATTCATACGAATGTATATATTTATATATTTTTTTTATTATTGGGCATCAGTTCTTTACTACCAAATATAACTCCTTGTTCCCCTCTGCCTCCAAGTTTAATAATGAATATTTTGCAATACTCCTTTAGCTTTGGGCTTGGCTGGTTAATAAGCTCTGTATGATTTTTTAATGTTGGAGTAGTTAAAGGGAGCTGTTGGCTGGGACACCTGATGGGAGTCAGGCACTGTGGTTCCTGCTCAGTGTTTACAGAGAGAGATTGGTGCTCCCATGTGGAGAAATGGGAGCTTCGCTGGGCTGAGACACCCTGTGGAAACACACACCTTATTGTCCAGAGCACCCAAGAATCAGTCACGGGCAAAACATTTCTTAAGGCATTTTTACTTGAACTATGTCCAGTTCACATCAATTTCTGGACTGATATAGCTAGAGAGAAAAAAAGAAAATCAGTGATAAAAACATAATGAGCCCAAAACTCTTCCCTCCTTCTTTCCCAAGCTCAACTTCCCCCCCTATATTTGTGGGAGTTAATCTCAGTCTGTCCCATTTACTCTGGTCAGATGACAGGTGACACAGGAGGTCTGGAGTTGTGTGTATAACTGTTTTTTCTGCCGCTCTCTTCACTTATTAATTTTGTTCTGTTGTACAGCATYGCAGCCGGGCACGGGAGGGAATTGCTCAGCTCTGCTCTGGGCTGGGGCGGCCTCACCTCAGGTGTGGGGACAGTTTTGGGTGCCACAGTATAAAAAAGACATTAAATTGTTACAGGGTGTACAAAGAAGGGTCATGAGTGTGGTGAAAGGTCTGGGGGGAAGGGGAATCTGTAAGAGAGCAGTTGAGGTCACTTGGTCTATTCAGGCTGGAGGGGACAGAGGGGACACCTCACTGTGGTCATCAGCATCCTCACAAGGGACAGTGGAGCAGTGGACACTGGTCTCTTCACCTTTGTGGCCCAGGACAGGACATGAGGGAATGGCCTGAGGCTGAGTCAGGGGAGGTTTAGATTGGATATCAGGATAAAGTTTTTTATCCAGAGCAGATAAGAACAGACTCCCCAGGAGAGTGGTCACAGMGCCAGCCTTTCTGTGTTCAAAAAGCAGTTGGACAATGCTCTCGGGCACAGGGTGTGATTGTTGGGGTGTCYTGTGCAGGGCCATGAGTTGGATGATCTTGATGGGTTCCTTCCCACTCAGCATGTCCTGTGAATAATAGTTCTGTCTATGAGAGTGTCTTGCTCCACAGCACATCTTGTGAAGTTTCTTTCCACTGTAAAAGAAAAAAATTTCTGGTGTGCTTCTAATTCCTTTGGAATTGGGMTCCTGAATATACATGGAAAGGTATGCTTTTGCTCTTTAATTCTCCACTGTAAAAAATGAGCACACCTTGTGTATGTATATTGTACAYACACAGTCTACAGACTGTGAGATTCTCCTCAGCTTGAGGCCACGTGGACAAATGTCTCTTCGAAGAGAAAATGTCTTTTCCTTTATTGTGTGACAACATTTTGTTAATAACTACCTGCAAAGCCCTATGGGCCAGATCATGCACAGTGATCCTGCATGGGACTAGCTTCCTGGCTTTATAGAGAAAAATGTTTCATCAGTTAAGCTCTGTGATTTAATAATTTAGGAMAGTGTTTCTCTATGGAGAGTCTGTGTAAGACTCTTAATGAAATCAAGGCTTTGCTTAGTTTATGTTTGCTTTACATATCTCCCATCTCTTCTGCAGACAATCTGAAGATCCAGAAATGGAAAAGGGCAAAAATCACAACTATGGGCCATTCTCCCTTCTATTACCTATGAGTTTTCCCAATAAATCCATTTGAACTTGGACAGGAGGCTGTGTGAGAAAGTTTAATGGGGCTGAGGCAAACAATCCCACCTTTCTCCCACCAGAGGAAGCTTTTACTAAATGGTAAGAAAATGAAAAGAAGTGATGTAATCAGGAAGCTTTTTCAGCCACACTGATGGTTTGCAGAAAGGTAGGTGCCATATGAACAATGTTGCATGAGCCTTGAAACCTCCTGGCAAGGAAATCAGTTCTAAATGAAAAATCCTTGCCAAATGCACCCTGTCATGTTTTCCATCAGTAGAACTGGATATTTGTGTATAATTCCTGTGGGATTGGAGGATGGTAATGTATACACACAGAAAAAGTTCAATTTCAAGTAGCTGCTAACATCCAGTAAACAATATGTTCCAAATTCCTTTCAAGGGATATACCAGATGGCCTTGTGACAGTCCATTTTTAACATCATAAAATGGGGAGAATCTAGGCCCTTATTCTAGGGRGCTTTGTGACCAAAGCAGGCAGAGCACACAAAGCTGCTGTTGGTACTGGAAAGGAGCTGAGTGGCAGGGACTCGCTCATAAACACATGAGATGCACCTGTAAATTCACTGATTTTAAAAAAAGAAAATAAAATCCCTGCTCAGGGTTTTTGCAAAGTTTCACATGCTTGTGCTTGTGTTTATGCATGTTCAGAATGAGCAGAACTTCTGGTCAGCCACATGGCAGCAGTGAAATCCCTACCATCAACACCGATGTTGAAGAAGAAAATTCTTTTGTGTTTAAGTCACATTTTGTTTCTCGACACAGCACAGGCCGTAAACATCAGCCACTGCAGCTCATCCAAACACTGAATTCCCTTTTGGCTTTGAGAGTGCCGGGATGCATGTGGTCAGCCCTCATTACTCTGAGACAGCCKTTTGCTCGCTTGCCATTAATGTCATCAAGAAAAGGAACTGCTCCGTCTTCATTTAAAGAGAAAGACATGTGATGGGCCATACTTGAGACCCAAAATATTTATCCAAGAGCTTATGCAGTACTTCTGGATGTTAAATAAACAGACCTCGAAAAAAATGAGAGTAASTTAAAAATCATGACTTGACGCATCATGAAATGCCCCATGCTTTCCCTTTGGACTTTGAACTTTTAGACATAAGGGACTTTTAGGCATTTATTTAAACCTCTGCAGGAGAAACTTCATTTTGTGCCCAGGTTACCTGACCTGTGGCTTCATTTTAACACTCTTCCAGCATATCTTTCCCATTAAGAAGTGTCTTTGGAGGCCTGTAAAGGGAGATTCTGTCTGCTTAAATTCTGTAGCAAGGGTGAATTTCTTGGGAATATCAGAGTTTCTCTACAAGCTGAGTGRATGCCTCTCTTGTAAGACATAAAAAAAGATTTCTCATGAGCTGTGATTTTGAGAAAATAATAATGTACTGGAATATTCTTGCTATAAAAAACCTATGAGTTGCTAACACTATGAAAAAGAAGATGAGAACAACCACACAGTTTTGTTTGGRTTACTTAAGGCCCTTAAATTCCTACAGCTGTAATAGAGCTACCTTACCTTCTCTGTACCTTCTTACTTTTCCCTTTCCTCCTCCTTACCTTCTTCCCCAATCAAAAATGATGATCAAAAATTCTGTTATATTATGATTAAACACTACTAAATGTCAAGCAACAAACAGTGCTCAGAAGTARCTACATATATACATATGGCTACCCAGTGCTTGTAAGTCGATTTTCCAACACTTTCTGACAGTGCAAATGATGGACTGTGTCTACAGAACAGCAGGGGGTTCCTGACTGCACCTTTCTTACTGGAAGGGCACACAGGCTTACACACGAATTCACAGAAATTTGGACAATCTTACTATTGTGAATCTTACACGGTGTCTGYTAGGACCTCTGGCAATGGAGTTTTTCCAGTTCTCACAAGCTTAYTTGGCTTTTGTACAGATAAAACGGGAACTCAGTCTTCTGACTCTCATCAGTTAACTTCACYAGGTGCTTCTCCCCTCTGCATAGAGGCTAAAATGATATTTTAAACTGTTATTTGTGATTATGAGATGAATGTGCATRACAGATATTGAGTTTAACTAACAGCAAAGAATAAAGGTAAGAAAGGAAATTTTTGGATCAATTGTAACAGAAATGGYTTAGCCTTGAGGTCTGTGTAGATAGATCAGCACCTTTATTTAWTTTTTTTTGTGGTTAGGATTTTTTTCAAGTTGAAAACTGAAAAATTTGCATTGCATTCTTTCAGTGTCTGACTATCAGGGCAATGCTGGAGGCAAGCACCTTCAGCTGTTAGTCCTGCTCTTYGAAATAGGAAATAATTTCAGTAGGGGGATACAGTTTATTTTGCAAAASCTGTCTTTGTAATGTTAGCTACTCTATCACCCCCAGCATTGTATACTGTCCCACAGAACCATAGAATCATTTAGCTTGAAAAAGACAACTGAAATCCTCGAATCCAACCTTTGACTGAATATGACCTGGTACACTAAACCATAAACAGCACTGACTGCCATGTCCAATTGTTTCTCAAACACTTTTAGGGATGCTGACTGCCCCATCTCCCCAAAGCAGCCCATTCCAATACCTGACAACCTTTTCTCTGAAGAAATTCATCCTGATGTCCAACCTGAATCTCCCTTGGCACAGTTTGAGGTAATTTCCTCTTGCTCTGCCACTTGGCTACCTGGRAGAAGAGGCYGATCCCCACCTGGCCATGGCCTCCTCTCGGGCAGTTCAGAGAGCCATGAGGTCACTCTGAGMCTCCTTTTCTCCAGGMTGAACACCCCCAGCTCCCTCAGCTGCTCCTCACAGGATTTGTGCTCCAGACCCTTCCCCAGCTCYGTTGCCCCTCTCTGGACTCGCTCCAGCATCTCCTGTCAAACACAGGATTCGAGGTGTGGCCTCAGCAGTGCCCAGGACAGGGGGACAATCCCTGCCCTGCTCCTGCTGGCCACACCATTGCTGATCCAGGCCAGGATGCCATTGGCCTTCTTGGCCACCTGGGCACACCCTGGCTCATGTTCAGCTGCTGTCACAGCACCCCCAGGTCCTTTCCAGCCCCTCTGTCCCAGCCTGTGGCACTGCCTGGGGTTG
>NW_026623390.1:1629455-1637163 GCF_030028575.1 Malurus melanocephalus | reverse complement strand
CCCTCCAGCACATCAACTGCTGCCCAGCTTGGCATCACCTGCAAACTGACTGTGTTGATCCCCTCCTCCAGTTCATTAACAAAGACAAGAAACAGGACAGGCCCCAAACACTGAGCCCTGTGGAACAGCACTTGTGACCAATTTGGTTTATATCCATTTTTCACCTCTTCCTAGGCCCTGCCATGCCACAAGATTTTAAAGCAGTGCACAGCCATAGTCCGAGCTATGGGCTGCCAGGTTTTCCAATAGAATGCCCTGGGAAACAGTGTCAAAGGCTTTACTGAAGCCCAGGGATACAACATCCATGGCCTTTCCCTCACCCTCCGGGAGGGTCACCTGKTCCAAGGTCATCAAACTGGTCAAGCAGGACGTGCCCTTCATAAACCTGTGCTGAGGCTCGATCCCCTGGTGGTTCTGTCAGTGGTGCATGGTGGCACACAGGATGATCTGTTCCATAACCTTCCCTGGCAATGAGGTCGGGATGAAAAGCCTGCAGTACCCTGGATCCTTCTTCTGTCCCTTCTTTTGAATGGACATCATGATGGCCAATCTGCAGTCAACTGGGATCTCCCTGGTTATACAGGACTCATGATAAAGGATGGAGAGTGGCTTGGCAAACTGCTGCCAGCACCTTCAGTATTGAGATGAATTCTGTCCAGTTCCATGGATCTGTGGGTGTTTAAGTGATGAAGCAGGTCACCCTGCTGATTCACAGGAAATTCGTTCTCTCCCCATTCCTGTCAACCTCAGGAGGTCAGCTGTCCTGAGGATCACCAGTGTTTCTCTTGAAGACTGAGCTAAAGAAGGAATTAAGTACCTCAGCCTTTTCCTTGTTCTTCTTGRCAATGTTGCTCTGCATGTGTAATAAAGAATGAAGATTTTTCCTTGGCAATATTTTTGTTGTCAATGTATTTACAAAAAAACTTTTTAGAGCTTGTCACAGCAGTGACCACATAGAGTTCTAGCCGAGCTTTTTTCTTTCTRATTCACTCTCTGCATAGCCTAATGACATTTCTATACACTTCCTGAGCTGCCTGCCCCTTCTTCCAAAGGTCATAAACTCCCTCTTTATCTCTGAATTCCAGCAAAATGTCCCTGTTCAGCCAGGACAATCTTCTTCCTCATCAGCTTGTCTTTCAGCACACAGGTATGGTCTGCTTCCATGTTCTTTTAAGACTCTCCAAGTGTCCCAAACAGCCAAGGCTGCCCTCCAGAAGTCAAAGGAAAAGGTTTTGTTGATCATTCTTAGCATGGCAAGGATCAAAAACTGTATCATTTTGTGGTTGCTGTGCCCAAAACAGAACCCGAACACCATGAACTTCTAAAACCCATACATTTCTTCCAACATGCCACACCTCATCCTTTGACTTTGTGCAGGGCTTCAAACATAGAAGTAAAAACCAGGATCTAACAAAGGTGACGTTTCACTAAGCTGGAGAAGAAAGTCTTTTGAACTKCATGAATAAAAGCTGAATTTCTATTCTAGCTTGTGGAAAGCATTGCCTTGCCCTAAGTAAGCTGTGAACTGAAAAAAAAAAAAAAAGAAAAATTTCCACATTTTAAAATATGGCATCAATCTTTATGACATATGAGCAGGAAGATTCATCACTGGTAGTTTTATTAGTTGTGCAAGCAGTCTCACTTCTCTTGACAAGACAACAGAAATGCCCGAACATGATTCCAATATTRCTTGTTAGATATAACCCCGTGAAGCACTTTTAATACGTGTGATAATACTTTGCATTTCAACAGGGACTGTTATCTAAGCCAGAAGATTTACAAATATTAATGAAGCTTTRCAAAATTCTTATGAAGCAAATGTAATAAATATAGTGATGCTAAGTTTAGATGAAAGATTATCCAAAATATTAAGCAATGTGCCAGTACAGCAACCCAGTGCTTGACTAAGGAGTACAGCTCTTCAGTAAATGCGCTAAGCCTTTAGGCTGCACTRGATTACAGCTCACTGGAATTATAAATTAACTTAGAGCCATCCTAATACGTATGAAAAAGATGCCTTAATATTCTCTGTCAGCAATTTGCAAGGCAGCAAGTCAGCCACACTGGGAATTTGATGCTGGAGTAGTTTGATTCAATAAAGCAACTAATAATACTTGATGTGGCATTATATGAGAGGGTTCTCCAGCACAGACAGAAATGACATGGTTGTTTTGAGAGCAGGAGAATCCCATCTTGGGAAGGTCAATTGAATATTCAGGCTTGACTTTGAAGCCTTTGATGAGAGAATCATGTCTGGTCTAATTTCAGTGTGACAGGTTCATAAATGCACAAACTACAGCTGATAGGCTAATGGTCACATTATGCTCTGCTGATTTGCTTTGCCCTGCTCATTTAATTTCTTTAGAAATTTCAGTCCAGAGATGAAAGAGAGAGATGCACAGTGTGTTTTAAGGACCAAAAATAAATTTTGTTTTGCAAACTCTCTTTGTTTCTCTCTTGTGAGAAAAACACTCTTGTAGATGGAAATCTGTTAATGTCCATGAGAAGTAAATGCAGATTAGCAAAGATACAAGGTCACTGAGAACTGCAGGCCCCTGTCTTTGCTCCTTTTGCTGGTCATATCTGTGGAAATAATTTGTTACCAAATATGACTCCCTCTCCTTCTTCATGTGATGACGTGACTAGTAAGCAAACAACAACTGGCTTCACTTCTTACTCAGGAATTTTTCCAGAGAAGGATGAAGCAAATCTTTAGGAATTGCAAACTAATGGTGAAAACAAGGGTTGCTATGATGCTGTATCTCTTACTGACAGTTGCCACAGCAGCCCTGGAACTCTGGCCAGCTGGGACAAAAATCAGAGTAGCCTACGATCCATGTTAACACTAAGCAATGCTTTYGACTGACCTCTTCCACTGAAGGCCACTGATGTTCTCTGCATCCAGCAGGACAAAAAACTCTCTCTGTAGCCATTAACAACAGATGGTAATGAACATTACTATGACCATCATAATAAATATCTGGAATTTTTGTTTATGACACTTCCAAGTCTAATAAATTCATAGCGATAATTTAATTTCAGGTCCCAAAGGAAAATCATCTCTCTGATGCTCAAATCTCTGAGCTTAATTCTTGGTACATGTTCTTATTTTAAAAAAGAGAACATTAAAATTTCAGTCTTGTATTCATAGGCAAGATGGTCCTGCCAATTTCACAGGCATAAAAACAATCTTCCCTTGATGAGTAAAACCAAAATTGTATAGCTCTTCCAGCTATACAATTGAATATCCTCATTTTAAGATATCCTCTCTTAGGTAAAAAATTTAACTACATTAATTCAGGGATATGTCAAGGTGTGGATAAGGGCTCTGATGTGTGATACTGATTTATCCCCAGCAATGTCACTGTCTTTGTTAGGTGGTCAATGGTGTGTGACTTTCCATTCAGTATGTCTGAATGTCCCCTGCTCTTTGCTCACTCAAACCTCACACACTCTTTTCTCCACATTAAAATAAAAAGGGCTTTCTCTCTTGATTAGGCATAAAGAGGCACTCAAAGAATGAAAGTTAATTTGTACACATTGAGAGTGAAAAGTAACACAGTAGATAGGAGTCCACTTCATGTTCTATTCTACTCTTCTTTCTCTCTCCTCCACTGCCAAAGTGTGAAAAGGACTCAAATGTCCAAACTGAGGGAGACTCTGCTCTCCCCTACAACCTTGGTGGGAACTGAAAATACATCTCACAGTGGATAATGTGTTTGGAAGCTGTTTTCTCTTACAGGAAAATGCACTGTTCCTTCTTAGCTCCTCCCCCAGTTTTGTGTATCTGTTAACTGACCAAGGGAGCTGCATTCTTCTTTGATTTAGATATCTGGAAAACCTTCACCTTGGTCTACTACTGCATGACTCTGAGGGCGCAGCCTGTACATTTTTATATGCTGTTGTGGCCATTAAAGCTTATCAAATATTTGATCTTTGCTGTCTACTGTAACTGTCCCCAAAAGTACAGTCTGCTAAATATATTCAGTTATAAATCTAAATTATGATTAAACCACTATAAAACTGCCTTCAGCTGACTAAGTCAGATCACTAGATAAGTTGTGATGGTTTTTACATGTATGTTATGCTGGACAACTGTATGCTTTGGATTCTTGTTGCAATGAGTCCAGACACAGCTAGAAAAGAAATGCATTTGGATTAGCTAATATTTGTGTGAACCCTTTGTGCTGTTTCATCCACCTCTTTAGGTGATTACATGCATGGTGTGGTCCTAATGATGTGTAAGGCAGTCTGTTCTTCAAGGCAGACTGTCCTTATTCGCACTCTGTGTGTCTTGATGATTTCYCTTCGGATCCATCTTGCTAGCAAAACATTTGGTCCCATTCTTTGTGCTCTTGTGGAGTCAGATGGATAACAAACAGCTTGCTTTGCTTGATATTCTGGCACCCTCACTGAACTTGATGCCTCTGCCAAATGACATTTAATTTGCAATCAGTGTGGAACTACAAGAGCTGAGCACAGGACGTCAGACACTTTTGTTCCATTATTAAGTTGTTTTTGGTCCCTAGCTCAGTGGAAGATGGGAGTGCAGTGAGACTCATCCACATTCTATACAGGGCCTCAGAAACCTTCCTGGGAACTTAAGGAATGGGTCACCCTAATGGATGTTGAAGATCCTTTTAATCATTGATAGGCACTGTATGACTGTGTYAAAATTTTGTGCATGGCGTAAAAGAAAACAAAATAACTTCCTTGGAGCTCTCTTATGCCAAATAATTAATCATAGAGCTGTTATAACTTAAAGTGTGTTGTGATTTGGCATAATTTGCTTAATAATAATAAATTGATATAGTGAKTTATAAAAAAAGCAAGACAGTTTCTGCCCCAAACCTCTTTGTTCAGGAAGGTACTTTGTTGCAGTTTGCAAAAGAAGATAATACAACAATTTTCTACAATGGGGTAATTACCAAAATTGCATCAATAGTAAAGAGAGAAACAAAAATGGCATATAGGCACRGATGGATGTAGGTCTTGTAGATGAAAAGTAGCAGAGATAGACAGAACCTTGTAATAAAGACAGCAAGAAATACTTTTCACAAGGAAAATTAATTTTTGTAGTGTATATTTGCTTTATAGATGGGGTAAAAACAGAAAGACAGAAATATGAAATTCTGCTGTGTAGCTAAGTTTGCAGACTTCAAAAACCTGATTACAAAGTCCGCAGGGGTTTTAATCCATTGTGATATCAGAAAAATGTGTAGAAATAAGAAAACCTAGAAAATAAGGGAATAGAGAGGTTTCAGAGGGTTATTTCTCTCATACAATGCAAGAGAATGGATTTGAGTATAAAACAGGTGATGTGAAATTTATTTCACCTGATCATTGTTTCACTTCTGTGTTGTGCTTTTCTAACTGCTGTGAGAATCATGTCTAACACTGAACAACGTTCTGGTTCTGGCCTGGACAGGGTTAATGTTTGCAGTGGCCAGGAGGGGGCATGGCCAGGATCTGAGATTGCTCTGTACCACCTCACCTCATTTTCTGGGAATGGTGGATGGGTCTCTTCCAAGTCAGGGGTTGGGGTGGGGCGGGCATGGTGACAGCCAGCTGTTGTTGGGTTCCCCATGGCATATCGGTGAGCTTTTGCGTGAGAATCTCTTCTCTCTCTTGTACCTTCTTGTAATTGTGACTGTTCCTGTTCATTTCCTTATCTCACTGCTGTTTCCAGCATGTTGTCTTATCTCAACCTGTGATCTTCACCTTTTGTGCCTCCAATTCTTCTGTCCAATCCACCTCAAGGCAGAGAGAGTGGTTTCAGTGAGACYACTGAATTGAGCAGTACCATTCCTAAACTACAACAAACTACTAATAAAAGTAAGTACAAGAGCACTTAGTTTTTGGAACTTAACTAGACTTATTATTAAGCCAACACTGAGACTAAAAAATTAGAGAAACTAAACTGGTACATTGTTCCAGAGGAAARTTTAGCATGACAGAGCAGTTGACAAGATGGAATAACATATTTGAAGGGATAAAGAAAACATATGGAATAAAAGAATAATTAGTATCAATACTCATACTCTGAATAGAATGCCAGAGCTTATCAYTGACAGTGCTGGAAACAGAGGCTGAGTCCTTCAAGGACGCTGACTCTGCAAAAACCAACAGACTAGAAGGCCCTATGAAACAGAACCAGGAAAAGTAACACAGAGCAAGGAGGAGATATAGCCTCAGAACCAAACATTAAATGTGGAGGAGAAATGCTAATGACTACATAGCRAAGTCAAGAGTGTAAAAGATAAGAAAAGCAATACTGGCAAATGAACTGAATACCCTGAGATTAAGATAAGAGAATTTCCAGGAGAGCGGATAGTAYATGAGAGATGAGAAGTCAGTAGAGGAAGGAGAAGGGCCTCTAAGAGTAGYTTGGATTAATTTACTGCTAGAGAAGTTTAAAATTACTAAAATCCCTTCTAMAGTCCTGCCCCTACAAAAGCAATTTATCACAAATAAATAATCTAGCAAATTATGAAGYGCTTGAAATATTATATAAAGACGCTCCTGATTCTTAGAGTGACATAATTGTCAGCCTGTTGATTCCATGGGAAAAAGGAGTTGATTTTCTTTGAATGAAAACCTAACTTGGAAGCAGAATGGTACAGTGAAGTACTTTCTTTCCCTTGAGAGTGGATGTTCTATGACCAAACCAGTTTGATTGAAATTCTGGATTTTGAGTATTGTTCAGTCTAGTTCTCCCTCTCAGGGCTCTGAGGCAGTGCTACAACTTTTGGGCAGTCAATTTCCTCTGGATAGGTTGGTTGGGTCTGCCACAGACTTTGCTGACAGGAAGCCTTCCCARCACCATGTTGCTTGGATGCATTTCCAGAGAGCCTACCTGGTGGTGGAGCTCTTGTTTCTAGTCTTTAGGGATAAAGCAATGGGTAGGCAAGAAGTGGGTTTAGCCAAGCCACAATCACTTTTACTCTGGAAAACACTAGACAGTTACAAAACAACATCCTGTGCATACCCTCCTCCCCCGCTCAGCGTGATCTCATCTCTCCTGGGAGTCCTGTTTTTGGACAACATCTTTCCTGACTTGTCATCATGCATGTGGTAGTGGTTTGGCCTTTTTACTCACACGATCAACTTTTGTCATGGCCTCTGTCGTTCTTTTGCTCACATTCTTCAGCTGGGAGTGGCGTAGYTTGCATACTCTCCACCCTCCACTGGCTTCTCTACACAGTTTGTCAAAGCAATGACCTTACCAGTAGAAAACCCACTTTTCCAGTAAAAAAAGATTACCAGAGACCAATGGATCTTGACTGCTTTCTCAAGCAAGCGAATATATGAGTAAACCACAAGTCAGAATGTCATTTCCCAAGGGAGGGGTAATTCCTGGGACAACGTGGAGGGACTCCAGTGCAGGAGTACACATCCAGTCTGTATACTAAAAAAGGAGGARCCTGGTCATTTCAGGGCAAATATGACACATTGCTGCAGCATAAAGTTGCTCCTCCACAACCCACCTATTTTAGAGGTACTGACATATTGCCAACTTCCTGATGTATTTACAAATGGTGTTTATCAACTGCTAACCCCCTTCATGCTGTTCAGGTTCTTTCCAAGTCACTGGAGAGGCTGATGAGCTCCTATGTACTCCAGAGACCAGGCTTTTTTTTTTCTTTTCTTTTTTTTTTTTTTTTTTTTTTTTTTTTTTTTTTTTTTTTTTTTTTTTTTTTTTTTTTTT
>NW_026623390.1:1597413-1629414 GCF_030028575.1 Malurus melanocephalus | reverse complement strand
CAGTTTGACTTCTTTTCTTTCAAAATGCCCAATTTGTAGCTAAGTGAAAGCCTCTTAGATGGTCCAGATCATCATAAAGATGGATTTGCATCACAGAATAAAACTGCTACTATGTTTGGCTTTAGCTGAGATCCTTGCTGACTCTTTGAGAGGAGAAGCCAAGGATTTAATTTGTCGTGGGACTGAATTCTTTTGTTACCTCTCCCATGATCTGGTCTCTGCTCAATGGAGGACTCCACCCAGGGCTGCGTCTGGCAGTGTTTCCAGGCAGCACAATACTTGCATCAAAGAAAAAAAGGGGAAAAAGCACTTAAAATGTTATTTCAGTTTTCACTTGTAAATGCCACCATGGGAATAATTTTACTGTGATGATCCAAGCATGCTGCTTTGCAGTGATATTTTAGAACTCTATTGTAGAATTGGTAAATAGATGATTAAACTGTCCTAAATTGAAATGAATGGACTAAGGTTGGAAAATTAGRCTGGTGCAGATGAAGGTGAAGATGACAGGTGAACATCTTTCCCCCATAGCATTATTTTACTTGTTAAATACTGCTATGCWTTCAGAGAAGAATGTTTGGTAAAATATATTATTCCAGTGGGATACCAATAACCCAAATATTGTTTTGCTATCTTTTATCTTTTGGCTTTATGGGGTTTGTCATCTGCTGTAAGGGACACAGGAACTATTTGAGCACATAGAAAAGAATGCCTTTTTTCCTGCTCAGTTGGGAAAAGGCTCCATTAATGTTGGTCATGTCTGACATAAAAACAAATGGGTAAGTACTTATTTCATATCTGGACACTTACTTGTATTTTTTTTTTGTTTGAATACCTGAACACTTCTTTTTTCTCCTGTCTTTTTAAACTGGCCATGGAGGCCTCTTTTAACTGCAGATATTTGAGTTTAAAATGACTGTAGTGGAAAGAAGAGCCGAAACTGGGGAAAGAGCATTATAAATCATTTCTATCTCTAAATCAGTTTTGTCTCAGACATATTCTTGTCTCTATGAAATTGACTCTAGTGCCATTCATGACTAGCCCTGAGTTTGGTAATTTTCCATGGTGAAAACTAAGATGGATAACCTTTTAACAGCTGTAAGAAACCAAAAGTGATTCTGTTGCACACATCTGGATGAACTGAAATCCAGCTTTCCAGTCAATCCATTCTCTCTCCTGCTATTTTGAGAAATAATCATGCTGTCTTATTTAGGATTATTTTAAATACTCTAGGCTTATTTGCAAGAAATATTATTTCCTGATTTATAACTCTTGCAAGCCTGTTGGCTTATATGGAGAGGGAGACTCATTGCTGCTCTCAAAGGTATGTAAATAGCTGCAGTCAGTACAAACAAGACTGCAAAGAACCCTCTTTTGGAGACTATGCATGAAGGCTGGCTGTTTACTTACTTCTAGAAGGAAAGTGGCTAATGTGCTCCCTGCAGGCACTGATAACAGCCAGTCAGCCACGACAAGGCATCCCTTTGTCAGAGGGTTTCAAGGGGAGGTTTGATCCACGAGTGTCTTTTACCATTTTCATAGACTATGAGCTCATGCTGGGTGTAACCCTGCTGAAGGCAGCAGAGAGGCTGAACTCTTTTTGCCACATGTGCAGCCTTTGCTGTGTGGGATATGTGGATGGTAGAGGATCACAGGCTGCTTGTGTGGTACACCATAAAAGATGTAGTTCTGTGATATACAGTGTTGGACCAAATTTATGACCAGACAGCGTAACTGAATTACTTCATTGGAAAATATAGCCAGCTGGCTCTGCATTTGGTCTTATAGAATCTCTTGTAAAATTATTGTTTCAGTCTGAGATGAATTGTGTACTTCTAATCAACCAGATAGGAGATTGGAGCATTGCATAAATGATAGTTTCAAACCATGGCAGCATGATGTCGACGACAGGAGATGTTGCCTTACCCAGTAAGATGCCTGTGAAACAGATCTGCTGGAGTCAGAAAGCATGGAAGATGCTTGAGAAGGCAGTGAAAGCTGGATTTTATTCACAGCTCCTTTGAGCAGCGTTATGAGGGAAAGCGGAGAATTAAAGGTTTTATTTATTTATTTTTTGGGAAAGYGGAGAATTAAAGGTTTTATTTATTTATTTTTTAAAAAAGCTCATCACTTCCAAAAACACCCCCATGTGTTAGAAACTGACTGGATATTCAGACAAAAAACAAGGAAAAGAAAAAATCTGATTTCTTTAAAAAGCAAATTATTTTAATTACCCATTTGATATGCACTGTTGTCACCATAAATATAGTGGTGGTTCCTAGTGTTGACAACAGTTTGTTTGTGTTGTATTGTACAGWCCATAGTATTGGTAGAGGTTGTGTTTATCTTTTGGTCCAAGCTGTATTGTAGAGCTGGGTGCTGCTGCTAGAGGGAAAGATGGGGAATGTGAGATGGTGTTGCAAAAGCTGACAGAATGACTCCTGCRTAGGTAGGAATCATTGTAAAGAGGAACAGCAGTTGTTCTTGCACAGTAATCCACTCTGCAAGAAAGTCTTCAAGGTAACAGTGCTTTGCCTCATCTTATTTTTCCTGCACTGACAGGATTTGTTCCTGTTCCAATGTATTCTCCTTAGCAAGCCTCCTGTTTCCATTCCATCAGGGCACTGTCTTCTCAGGGCTTCTACCAAGATTACCGTGCACAGTGTTTGCTGCTATTCTTGCCCCTCTCCACAGAAGCTTCTGGTAGGTTAAAGATGAACTATAAAAGTTGAGAAAAATCTCACATATCCTTTTTAYTTGCAGGGCAGCCATACCACAGCCTGGCATAAGCCAGGTACTTGAGAGCAGACATCTGTGACAATATGTGTTTGACAGGGCAAAGGTTTGCTGGAATACTCCCTCCTCTCCATCACTCTTATTCACAGCCCTGAAAATGCTCTGCAACACTACAGAACCAACAAGGAGTGAAACAAATGTGAGAGGGAAGTTATAGATTTTGTTGAATTCTTCAAGTTTTGGATCTCTTTCAACAGAAGTGATCTCCAAATTTTGTATATTTATTTTCTGCCATTTTCAAGTCTCACTTATTGTTGTCAATTGTACATGGATGGAAGCCAGCAAGTTTCCCATTTTTTTGTAGGTCTGTTGTTGGACGCTCTCCTCCTGGGTGTTGGGTGTTCTTCCTTTCTGTGTGTGTGTTTCAATCTTCATCACTCTTGTGATATTGCACTACTCTGTTCAATAGGCAGAGGTACTTATTTTAGAGTTTTTCCTTTAGCATCTGAGACTTTAAATAGYCTTAATACCTGGTCTCTCCACACCTGTAAATTTCCATAATTTCTTCTGATTAATGATTTAATTGCTTTCCTTTTTCTATCATAAAATTATTATGCTGTTCATTCTATGTAAAAATGATTAGRGAAACTCTCCACAGACCTTTCACTTCCACATCCCCAAACAACTGCTTCTCAAACAATTTTAAAGTGCTTTAGATAAYAGCAATCTTATGTAAAAAACACTATGTAACAATTAAAAGTTGAGAAGATGTGGGCATCAGTGTGCAACAGGAGCAGGGCAAAAAGCTGGAAATGGAATAAATGAGTTTGGAAGTTAAAGAAGAAAAAATTCAATTGTCAATGTAGAAGGTAATTTGGAAAAGGAAGGAAATTAGAAAAAAGTAGACTGGAATTTGAATACCAAGTTTTGTAAGGAGATAAGAGGTTATGAAAAGAAAGACTGGCAAAACCTTACAAAATTCAGCCTGGGTTGTTGAAATACAAAATTGTTGCTATGAATGTGAATAAGAATTAAGAGCGGTCTCTCAGTAGTTCTCCCTGGCATGCTCCATTTGGAGGCCAAGTTGGGAAATACGCCTTGTGCTTTGATTTCAGTGTATTACTGATGCTATTCTGTATTTACTCCATGGAAAAAGAAGATATTCCATTCCTTGGTGCTGTCAAGCCAGACCTCTTAATCAGTACTTTATATCTATGTTGCAAAGCAGCTTTAGATCATTAAGATAAGCCAGACACTTTACCAGGAAAGAGACATGTGGCTTTTAACTTTTCTCTGAAATTGTGTCATCACAGACAGACCACAGCTGCAATATAAGCACCTCTCAGTGGGGCTAGAAAATACGACACAAAGAGGTCAATTAACTATTGCTGGGTAACTGCAACGAATGAGTTCACCTTTTCCAAAATGAAATTAGAAAGCAGTGATAACATCATCAGTGACGACTCTGACATTTTGAAAACCCATGTATTGATGTAGATTATGACCTTGGTTTTAGTATCTCTGGTGCCAGCAGAGCACAGTCTCAGCAAATTAAAGATTGCTTTTAAATGAGGAGTCCAAAACAAAACACTATTAGAATACACCAATAGAGATGGGGCCAGTTTGGACACCTCTCTTAGGTCTTTATAATCTGGGATCAAATCAGAACATGCAATCAGATTTTTTGCACCACCCATTGTTTAATTAAATTCAACTTATACTGTAAATCAATGCTTTCATCATGACCTGACAGCCCAGGTTTACATTCTGAAAACTGAACAAATCAAACCCAAAAGGTAGTCAAGGCATAAATGTAATCCTTAAGTAGTAATCATGTTTCATTTTCCATTCTATTTATTGTCAGTTCTCGCCTAAAAGCAAGAAAACAAGCTGTGACTTAGAACCATTACCTCAATGCTAATAAAAGTCCTGATGTACTGCATGTGCAATAGTAAATATTGGTCAACTAAGTGTTCACCATCTGTTCTATTATCCTTACAATAAATAATCACTGATGCAGCATTTAAATCAAAAACATGCTTTGAAAACTGTGCTTATTTTCAGACTGATTTTAGTTCAGCTCATCACACTGTTTCATGATTTACCTACATGTTTTTCCATCTGGGAATATCATGAACAAGTAACAGAACAGGTGTGCACACACTTGGGGCACCGGAGAACATTTTTAATCCCCTGGAGCATATCTGCTTATGCTAGTTAGACTTTCCATAGTATTTTATACAACCAGTAATGATGAACTGTTTGGTGATTGTGACAGAGCCAGAAAGAAAAGCAGCAGTTCTATGGACTGCAGAGGGACTCAGTTCAGGCTTAATCAGCTCATCCTGAAAGCCATGCAGTTTGCACTGGGTGCATTTTGTAGTTTAAGATAGGTACTAATGTAGTCACTGCCATCCTAATATGATTTCATTATTTTACTTGTACAGTCCTGCCAACAACTGGATATCTAACCCTACAMCGGAGAAGACAGAATTTATTTTTAAACTCACTTCCCATTTTCCAGTAATTTTGATTTTTGGCCAGTTTGAAATGTTAGGAATATGTAATTGGAAATGAATGGTTAAGATTATAAAGTGATTGTTCTTTCAGTCTATAGTGTTCTTAGAGAATTAGCCTCAGTGTTTACAAGAGACTTGCAAAGTTAAACCTACAAAGCTTCAAAGTGAATTGCACCATTTGTGTAATTCTCTGAGGAGGAAAATGTTTTTGCAAGGTTCTTGGCACAACTTTCTTTGAAATTGTTCGAGCCTTTTATTTACCAAACAGTGTATATTGTTAAAAGTAAAACTTCTCCTGTGCTCTAAATTTTGGCCCAGTTAATCTTTCAGCAGTGCTGAAAACAGAGCTTTAATTAACAACTTTATCAGTTAACCCAGTCATTCATCCCAGTGCTTATCTGATACCGTGTCCATACAGACGTTTGGGGACATCAGAAAAAGGCCGACTTGTCAGTGGGACAGCTGAGAGGACCTTGGTGGCAGAGGGAAAAAAGAGACCACAGAAATGRATGACATTAAATGGAATTTGATACCAATCCAAAAGGAATTATCTGACCACAGTAGTCTAGGGCAGGCGTGGATTTCTCTTGTATTTCTCCCTGATCTTCTCTGGTATGTCACCCGCAGGAGCAGAGAGGAGGACAGTGGTCCCTTGCCGTGTGAATGTAGCATCTGGCGYGATTGAAGTCCTTTGCTGGGGAGGTGCTGACTGAGCTGAGAATAAAACCGTGCTGATGCTGTCGTCGCAGGAGCAGCCGGCTCAAGCCAGCGTGGGGCTCTCGGCCAAGGCACTCATTAAACTCTTTTGCTGTCTTCAGCAACAAAGATTTAGGGAGAAATCTGCTCTCCCCAGTTGCCTCTAATTTTTCTGCTTTCTGTTGAAGGGGAAGAGGGTGTCTGTATATACGAGTGCGGTTGAAGGGGTGACGTTAATGTTAGAGTGGACCGAAACTCGTATGAGCTTGCCTGTAAAGGGAACTGGGAAGAGTAATGGGTGAGGACTTTCTGGTGGATGGCCAGAACAGAGGAAACCCATGCTGATTTGTCTTGGGGATGGAAAGGGAAGACATCCTTGTTTCCTTGTAAGCCTGTCATCACAAACCTCTTTTAACAGGAGCCTTGTGCCCCACTTTACGATGCACTCAATCACAGGCAGTATTTGTCATATGAGTGCTTCAGCCTGTGCCTGGTGGGCTCCGTGACCAGCCCCAGGGAGGGCTTGTCCTGTGGTTTTAGAGGCCAAGACTAGTCCTTTGAAACAAATAAATAACAATACTCAAGGACATGGGTAGAAATTATAAAAAAAGATGGATTAAAAGAACTGGTCTGCCTCATATACTCTGCTCAATAGTAAACATGGAAAACAAAAAATAAAAAAAGAAAATAATTCATGGAAATGTAAAGCAAATTGCAAAAAAAATGAAGGCCACTGAGAGAAGAAAACACAAAGAAAGCCCTTTTGGGGTTGAGCTGCACTTTCATTTTATTCTTCACTTTACTTCATTTGCATTTGTGAAGTGATCTGTAATGCTTGCACTTGGTTTAGACTCACATGGCATCATTTGTGGTTCAGAATTCTTACTCACCTCATTTTTTTCCCCAAAACAAAGATGTACCATTCATATAGTCGTAAAAATGACTTGTCAGCAAAAAATCTGTAGTTCTTGCCAATGCAAGGAAGTCTGATATTAAAAGCATGCATGGCTTTGCTATCTTGAGATGAACCCATTAGCATGTGGCTGAAGAATAAGTTCGAAAGAGAGAAATTGTGTTAAGAGGACGTAGTGACTACCTGGTGCCAAGAAGATATTTTATGCTTGCTCAAGTGGTTTTGATGAGTTGATAGCTGAAATGTTTATGCTTTTATTCACATAGATAGCATGCTAAAGAGTTCTATTTTAAACAGCAGATAATCCAAGCGGTGCATTTAGTTTGTGATGTAACTGTGGCTGGTGTTCTAAGGCTTGGAGATTTGCTCCTGCTCTTATTGACTTCTAGCTGGGCCCTGCAAAGCAAGGCCCTTGACTTCTTTCCAACATGAAAACAAAAGCCAGGAAGAAAGGCGCAGGCTGTAAATTTTCTGTTCCTGTTGATGCAGAATACAAATGCAAAACATTGTAATGATTTCCACTCCATTGCTAAAATGTGTGAAGACAAAAGAGTTCTGTTTATAAATGATAAATCTGACTCTCAGGAATGTCCAAGTGTGTTACTTGGTGATTTACAGGATTCAGTGAATCCCAGTTCCAAACTGTTTAATTTGATGCAAGAATTTAAGTGTCTTCAACAACTTTAACCTAGGTGATCTAAACTTTTCTTATGAATTGCCACTTCCTTCAAACTGCTAAATTCACTTCCTTTGGTTGCATATTTTCCCCAACAGACCTCACCTTGATTTTCTGATTCTTTCTCTTTATAAAATTGAATAGCTTTGTTACTACATTATCCTTTTAAAGCAAGAAAACTGCCCTTTTTCCCCTGCCTGGATCAGTTCTATCCCCAGCATCAGATCTTGGCTGCCTGTTGAAGTCCATGGTTTATGTGTTCACTTAGATATTGCTAGCTTTTTCCTTCACCATCCTAGAATGTGTAAGGAAGATTCTACTACAGAGCCTGTATAAAAGGAGCCTACACATCTCTTGAAGCCTCATCTTTCTGTGGAGGGCGGTTTATTCTGATATAGCTTCTGACACATTCAAAGGGGGCAGTAAACTAGAGTAGTCAGAATAAAATAAGCAGAAAAGGAACAATAAAATGTTTATTTGGTCTCCATTTATCCTATACTTAGCCACTTTCTTCCACTCTTGCAAATCCTTGCCCCCTGTAATCTTAGGTTAAGCAGATCATTCCAATAATTTCTACATTATTTAATGTAGACTGTCCAGACTATTTAAAAAACACCAGAGGCTTATGCAGCTACTTGAATTTGCTGCAACTGGTGGAGCCTTTACTGATGAACTTTCCAGGCAAACTAATTCTAAGTGTCTTTGTAGGAAAGCTGGCTGAAAAATTTAAAGTATGTAAACGTTTCAATCTTTGTCTCTGAAGGAGTGACATTTTACCAAGCCACTTGGTAGTTTTTGTGTTAGGTTATCTAGCTAATGTTATGACAGCTCCTCGGTTTGTATCATTCATGCCTATCAGTATTGTCAAAGGCTGCCCAACAGCAGTGACTACCATCTGCCATCTGTTTGGGATTGCTCATGACACCCTGGGATTTTTGGCTTCTTTATGCCCTGGATCTGGGCCTTTCTCTATGGGTGTTTTTTAGTTTGATCTCTCCTGTAACACAGAGATACACCCATTTTTCATTTTACCACATTCAGAGATCTATTGCCAAAATTCTAGGGAGTGGATGTGTATTGACAGTGACTGCACACTCAAAGTAAGGAAAGGGAAAGAAATAATTCAGAGCATTCATTTTTTTCTGTCATTTATGAAAGATATTTGTCTAAACTGTTCTTAAATGCCTCCATAACGCTAATACTACAACTTCCCCAGGCAACAGACTGATAGTGGTTAGTACCAGGAGGTCTATCCTAATGCCTTCTCAAATATCCCTTGAAGCATTCCTTCTCCTACAAGGATCTAGCAACAGAATAGATACCAGATGATTCTCTGTTCCATGAATCTTCTCTTACCTAAATGAAACAGTCCCAGGATCTTTCAATCACTTCTTCCGAGTCACTTCCAAGTCATTTTTTCAGATGCCRCTTCACCTCTGCAGAATTCTTTCATGTGTCCCCTGTGTCTCTACAAGTGATTGAGAACATATTCCTCCAGAGGCATTATCACAATGGAAAGACTACTCTGAGTCTTCTGCAGGTTGAATTGCTCTTTAAAGGGCTCAGATTGTTTTTCCTTAACATGAAATTTTTGGTTGCTATGGAGCTTGTGGTCTGCTGGTTTTTTGCATTGTTCTGTGCTCCTAAAGTGGTTAATCTTTCCCCAAAAAACACTGTCACTCTCATGTCCATTGCATTTTATACCTTTTCTCTACATTGGCAAGATCACATTGAATTCTGTCACATGTCTCTTAATCATAAATTTGAAATTCAGTTTCCTTACTCCTCCGCGCTGACCATTGTATCAGCCACAGGACAGACTCTTTCATAAGTCTCAATGGCCTTTCCTATCAATTGTTAGCTTTTTTGATCAGTTGTCTGTACATATTTTCCTCAACAGTTGTGTTCTCATATTTTAGTAGTTTTTTTTGGATTAGGCCTGATCACATGGATATCTGTGGTTAAATAAAGTCTGTTAGGATTTATTTGATTGGGCACAGCATTTTGAAAACCAGATTGTGTTGGTCCATTGGACTACAAAGCTGAAAAAGAAGGTAACAGATAACTTTGCACTGTACCATAGCACTGGAAGCAGGTGAACAAACACTGTTACTGAAGCTACTACAGGCAGCACCTCTGATTTTCCCCTCATCTAAACAATCTCTTATCCGTCACAGAAGAAAAGTAGACAGGAACTTGGATGGKCTGTCTTGGCTGTTGCTTATCTCATTTCTTCAAGTTTCACTGAATTTCTGGTTCTTAGAAATTCTCTTTTTTTTTTTTTTTATGCTAAGAAAGTAGAAAACACTAATTTCTGTCTAAATTAGGTGTTAAAAATTAAGGTTGCATTATGAGTAAAGCTGGACAAGAGAATCTTTTATATGATCTTATATTGCATTTTGAGTCCTGGTTAATCAAAGCCTCAACCTCTTTTGATTCTGGAAAGGCTGAGCCATGGGTCTATTGAGATAAATACTCCTCATTTTTACTCCAATAGGGTCAAAATTTTACCTAGAAGAGTGTTCTCACTATCTCTCTGCACTGTATTTCCTAGCTGAGAATGATCACAGCTGTAGTGACTCTAGCAACAGAAATTGCTCCATTTCCAATTCAGTCAGAGGACTCTTTTCCCATTGTTATGTTGGTGATTAATTCACGTTGTTCACCACTGAAGGCAACTGTTTATGAATTCCACAAGGGTAAAATGACCATTCCTACTTTCCTATCAAGTATGTCACAGCCCTTCCATTTTGTATAGCACAAATGCCATGTGAAGAAAATTACATATGGAGGAGTGATGTACTCCTACATGAAGAATGAGGAGATACATACAAAACAGCACAGAAGGACAATGAAGTAGAGTAGAAAGTTTTGCACTCCAAATTACTGCAGGGAATCACATACTTTGTCAGATAAACACTCAAGGATAGCTCCTGGAAAGAGGAAATTTCTGTCTTAGAAATGGCAATACAGTGAGTAACCAATGGTCTCTAGTGAGTCCCACAAGGCAGTCAAACTTAAGTGTGGCAGACTGGTGCTCTTAAACCTGTGGGAGAATGTGGAACGTTGTGGTTTAATCTTTCTCGAATGTAACAATTACTTTTATGTATCTATCTCCCAGATGTAGACCATTATAAACGGAATTATATCAGATTTCTTTAATTCCTCTGGACTTTCCTGTCTAATCACATGTAGGTTAATACGCTTTTTTCAAAAACTGCCAACATATGATATTTTTATGGAATAAAACAAAAAAGAGAGCATAGCCTCATAGGTTTTTTTTTTTTTTTTCTCCCCTATTTTTATAACAAGATATTTGGTAATTTATTTTTTATAATTTATTTCTGAGTACATTTCATTTGTATGTACTGTTCCTTAGCGTCAAGTCCTGAGGGCTTGTGACCAGATTTATCTGTGGTCTGTGTTTTCACCAGTCGCAAAGAGGTAAAATGGCTTGGCAGATCTTTCATTTTTGTGCTTGGCAGAATCTGCTGTGGGATGGTACCTCTAAGAGCAAAGAAAGGTATATCGGTGTCATGCTTCAACATTTTCATATTCTTCCCAGAAGAATGTCTTGACACTTACTGACTCCTTCTTACTTATGTTCAAGCTCCATTTAAAATTAGTTCTTCCAGGAGAGATCAAGGGAAACATGACTGGGCAGATACAAATGTAAAAGATAACATTCTAGTTTTGTTTCTTTTTTTTTTTTTTTTTTYTTTGAACTAGGTGTACGAGGAGTGACTTGGCAACTGTAGTCTGTGTGAAACTCACATGTCCAAAGAAAATGTGTGGCAGATGCCTCAACACCATGGCATGGATATTTGCACATCTCTTATTTTGGTGCCGGAAACTGCATCAGATATATTTGTGATGTGATATGAAATCTTCCATAAAGCAAATTGGACTTCAAAACTTGAAGTCATCACTGAAGACTTGGTTCATGGTAAAGAATGTCAACAACCCCAGCTGATCATTACCGTGAAAAGAATATTTAAGAGAGTTCTGTCAGTTCTATAAATAGTCCTGATTGTCAGGCCTGCTGGGACAGCTAAGGCAAGAAGGGAGCGAACATTGTCAGACTGCCATTTGAAAAATACATACTCTCCATACTGAGAACATTACAGTTACTTTCTTTTGCCAATGAACACCGAATTTAGACTGTTTGGGTTTTACTCACCTCACTCTGGGGAATGATAATCGGGGCAGAATTCCAGTCTCACTTTCCAAAATACTCCTGACTTGCATAAAAACATTTGTCCTGTTGAGGATGCCAGTATTTTTGAACACTTTCTATGATTTTCTGTCTTTTCATATAAAAGCAGATTTTTTTCATCACTGAAGTGCATACTGTGAGTCAAATGCATTACGGTTAGCAACGACATCTTCAGCACTTACCTGATCACTGCTTCTATGGTCAGCTAGATGAGAACAGTACAAAGACTTTTTCTGTGTCTGGGTGATATTATAAATAAATAAGAATGACTACTTCATTTCTTACACAAGTTGTATCAGATTATAGGGGTGAAATTCCAGTTCTTTTTTCCTTATCTTCTGAATTCTGTAAAATAAGGCTTTCCGGATGATATTTAGGATGTCCAAGAGATACCAGACTACTGTGCTTTGGCAAGTTCTTTCTGATGATAAATATATAAATCCATAATCTACTGTGTAATTTACAATTCTCCCTTCCCTTCTTGGCACATTCCTGTTCTTCTTTGGCTGAATTACCTGAGACACTTTTATGAATCATGTACCTTAACATTTAAAACAGCCTTTGAACTCATTGTGATTAAGAATCAGGTAATGATGTGCTTTTTTCTATGCAGGTTATCTGAGTCTGCATTAGAACTATGTGAAGCATAGAATTTCAATGGGAAACCATTTAGAGGAGCACACAGAAAATGTGTAGCAGAAATACTTGAGTTGCTTTCCAAGCAGAGAATAGATTAGACCAACATGTCTTTTGAGTGGGTATGATCTGTACTTTCAAGCACATCACATGCTTGGTCACTCATTCAGCTGATCACAATTCAGTAGAATAACTCAAATCTCAGATATGCAAAAATACTTGATGAACTAAGCAAGTATCCCAGTTCAGTGAATATCAATTAAGTCCAGTGAAAATGATCTATTCACAGGTGTCTGGTAAATAGAAAAGGAGCTTAAAACTCATGGAATTACTCATTCATAACAAATTAATCACTCAGTATGAAATGTGGTTCACTTCCAACCAGAAAGAGTTTTTTGGTAAAGACAAGATAATGAATTACATATGTTCTGTTATTGCATCTATCTCCTGTCTTCTAAGTGACTTCCTAAAACTTGTGAAACCTTAGAGCACTCCCACTCCAAAAAGTGTGCGTTTCTCAAGTTCCATTTCTCCTTTTATTTGTAAATATTTACAGATAACTACTATATGTGTAAAACATAGAATGAATGTTTTACCGATCATTCTTCCTGAATAAAAAGAAAATCCTCTCTGTGCTTATTAAAATCTAGGAGTCTTGGATTTAATTTATGGGAAAGCCAGTGCCAATTTAGGACCTCTTACAAGGTGCACTGAAGTCAAATAAAAAGACAAAGGAAGTTTGGACCAGACCCACATTCCCTAAAAGGCCCCTCTATGGCAGTCCTAAAGACTAATTAGGACAGTTCTTTGTTTYTGCTGATGGGCTAGAACAGCCCAGAGATTGAACTGGAGACTGCATTCAATGCCTGTCAGYATCTGCCAGTAGGAGTAGCCTAGGAACTAGGATTTGTCTCTGAATGAATTTGGAACATCTATGGAGAAATCTTTTCATGCAAGGCCAAAACTCTTAAAAAAAATTGAATTCTAGAGTTAACACATACACAAACTCACGTGCAGGTATTTGTATGGTCAATGTAAACCAACTTCAATCTCCATTGAAACGGCTTTTTTCSCCCCTGATTTCAGTACATTTTGGAAAGCCCACAATTTTATCAACCTATTATAATTTCAAGTATGATTCTGGGTTTCAAGGAAGCTATCTGCTTTTTCCTGCTTGTCTAGCTGTGTCTGATGTTGATCATGGCATGATTTCAGACACACAGGAGGACAGTCTTCTCTGCAGCAGTGCATTAGTGCACCTTCAGGGATCAAAGGGATCCTTTTCCATGTGCACTGGTGAGGCTTTCCTATGCCTTTGTGGCTTTGGCCTGCACCTGCAAACGCCCCTTGGCTGTGAACATACCAAATCAAACATGCTCCTGAATCCTCCTTGAAATGAAAYAAGCTGTGCTTATGCTTGCCCAGGCCACGAGAGCAGTTTCTGTGGCTCTGACAGGCTCTGGGGTGACAGGTCAGGGCTCAGGATTTGAAAGTAAGTTTCTGAGCAACATTACAGCTCTTACATGTGACAAGCTCCCTACTTGTGTGGCAAGCAAAAATTTGGTTTGAAAAGGCACGCAAGAGTCTGCACTCRCACATTTGACCTTCCTGCACTGAAATCACAGTCCCAGCATGTAAATGTGCCCGTAGGGTAATTTGTTTTCCTGTCTTGCTTGCTTGGAGGCAGAAGGCACACAAATGTCGGGAGATCCCTGGCTCCCACCCCGGGGCTGTAAAACAGCCTATGTAGCGATTTCATGAGCAAGTCATACGGCACCTAATTCACAAATGTGAAAAAAGCATACAAGTTCAGGGAACGAAGAAAGCTTTTAGGAAGGAAAAGCAGCAAAGATAGATCATACAACAGCCTGAATATGGGACATATCTTCAGATAAAGCTGAAACTGCAGCCAACTGCTGTTAGGAGTCTGCCAGGGAGTAGGTGCCATGACTAGCAGATGTGCTTCCTCTGTTTGGTGTCTCTGTAGTGCTGACTGCTGAGACCAGAAGTGCTTGAGAGGACAGAGAGAAATGGGTCAGTGAGGTCAAAGAATTCATATTTCCTCACTCAGAACAGTGCCTCTTGGTGCTTATTTTCCTTATTAAAAAAAACCCCCAAAAAAACCAAACCTGTTAAAAATCATGTTTTTTGCTCTGACAGCACCAGACTTCCACATTAGCAAGTGCAGCAACGACCATCTCCAGTCCAACAGAGCACTTGGGCACAGTTTAACCTCAGTTGTCAACACAGCTGTGTTTAATGCCACCTAAATAAATTCAGTAACTACTCTGTTGAAATGTGTCTTTGCAAGGTGTACACAGAAGGTTGCCATGGACTTTAGAGATATAAATTTAGATGTTCATTATTTAGGTATTTATACGTTAGAACAACCACAAAATATCAGACACTGGTGCTGTTTAAGCATTCATCTTTTTACGGTAAGTGATCTAAAGGCCCTTGTGTTCTGTTAGAGTGTTGTGCCTGCAACTTTTCTACTCTAAAAACTAAAAAAGAGGTTTCAAGGTAAACATATTTCTGAAATTCAAATGGAATATACAGATCCAGCTTTTTACAGAAACAATTTTCTTGTTATTTTTATTTTCAAATTAAAACGTGATAAACTAGTACGAAAACGCCTGATCTTGATATTACACATTCACAAATATATTTCAAAATTATTGTCAGTTTGGTTGTAGATGAAGACTACTTTAAGTATTTCATGCTCTAAGCTACTGGATAAGTGTTAAAGTGATTAATTAGTCTAGTAGTAAACTTTTAATCACTCTTCTCTTGTTTTAAGAACTATTAAAAATTGGTTAAATACGGAAAAAAACTTGAAACTACACTATTAATGTTACTTATAACACTAATTTTGTATAATTTTAGATTTTATCCAACAATAAATGCCTACAGAATTTCATTGAATTTTTTTCATTGATAAATGGGAGAGTGTAGAACTTGGACATGAAGAAAATACTTTTCATCCAAGAATCTCAAATACTATTAAACGAAATTACACCTTTGAATCAAGTCTCTTTGAAGAAAATGGTAACATTCCCATGTTACAGGTAGATGAGATGACAGGTCTGTAGATATAAGTGCTCTGCTTAAAGTCACAAAGCCCAAAGTTGGAAAGGACCCAGGAGTTTACAATTTGGGGCTTCTCTATATAAATATGCATCATATATTTCTGTGCAACATCAACAGCACTAAATATCAGTTTCTTATTGTTAATCACAATTATTTGAAATAAAATGGGCTTTCCTATAGATTTATTGCTTTCCTTGAAGGTGCACTGATCCATTTTCTAGTCGGCGTGTACCTGAAAAAAATCACAATCCTTGTATTGAGAGGAGACAATAAAAATATTCTGTGTCTTTTTCTGTGCAGTTCAAGCTCATTACTCTGACCTTTTACTTTTTAACTCTTGAAGGCATACCATTTTCAATTGAATAATGACTATTTGGCCAAAGTGACACAACACGCATATATTGTATCTGCAAGGTTCCTTATCTAGGAAAATCCTCATACATTTTTCCTTCAGTGCCAAGACATCATAACACTCTGGCAATGCACCRCAAGAAATCTTTTGCTGTGCTCCCTTAACTCCTTTTGTTTAACAGAAAGTGGTTTCCACCAGTTGCAAGGTAAACTATAAAAACTCCCTGCTAATGCTATCTGATGCAGCACTGAAAAGCGAGCTGAAATATTTCAGTGAAGGGCTCTTGCTTTGTACATTTGTATCACAGGATCCCAAAGCACTAATGGGACCTTTACAAGGAGGGAAAAAACCCTAGTAGCTGACTACTCAAAGACATACCTTATCTGAATAGTGTTATTGTGAGAGATGGACTGGTGGACAAAAGATGGAAATTACAGAAACAGGAATCGGATATCACAGGTCCGGAATAAGAATGGCGAATAGAATATGGGGCAAAAGACTCAAAGCCTGAGTGGCAGCTCAAAGAAAAGATGGTATTTCATACATTTTCTAAACATTGCTTCTGTGCTTCCTTCAAAGAAATGTTCAAATCCCAGCTGGCTTTCCTAATTAAAGACTGAGTGTTCTATAGATAGAAAGTGTGTGKGGGGGAGGGGTAGGAAGGGGCTAGATTGTATTTACCCTTTTCTCACTGTGCTCTTTTTTATGTAAAACTATGTGACTGTTGGGGGACGCAGATGCATATTAGCTTAAAACTCAATAGTTCAAGGTTAAGCATTGCCCATTTATGAGGGGCCAGGAGCGGGGCAAGAGGAAGGGAAAAAAGCCAAATGCGTGTSGAAATAGGTGGGGGTCTTGCAAACTGATGAACTAACATCACTTGTCTGACACTGCAGTCTGCAATAAATGCTTTGAAATGTGTTTTCYAGTGCCAATTCCTCTCAGAAATGAGTCCCTTGAAATGGTACTCTGTTGGAGTAGGGACAGAAACATTTTGGGGAGTTTGGACACTGAGTTGTTATTCATTTGACAAAAGSTTCTAGCTCAGTTTTCCCTGAAAGAGAATTTTTTTTTTCACAGAACTCTCTTAAAAGATCTGCCAGCTGTTATTTTAATTATTATTTAGATTATTTGTTCATTTTTACAGTATCACAGTCATATGATGGCTGACAGGTTATGAAAGTTGAGGAAACATGGAGACAAGAACCACATGAGAGAAACATACAGGATTTTTACCCAGTGAAGTTGTAAATAGACATAATGAAAAAAAGTAGTGAGATGGAAGAAATTCCTTTTATGTTGCAGTATTTTGCTGCACTATGTCACTTTATGACAACCAGAATRTCTTAAAAATTACATTACAAAGCACTTTCAGACTTAAATGCAGGTGGAAAAAATGAGGCAGGTAGAAACAAACTTTTCAAGATGAAGCCTTTTCAAGGTTCTGGTATGAGTAGTAGCAAGACAACAGATAATAAACTAGCTGTAGAAAGTAATGGAAAAAATGTTGCAGATACAACATGGAGGAATAATGACATGTAGGTCTATGAAAATGAGTTAAAGCTACTATAAATACTGTGACTGAAAAGTGGGATTTTCTCCTCTAGGAAATGCATGGTTAATTTTTTTTGTTGTTTTTAAAACTGTAATATCAAAGTGGCAGTGAGATTCCTCATGTGCTGCCATTTGGTGAATTATGACTGAAGGAAATACTGGGAAGACTTTGGTGGTGAGATGGTACAGTGGGAAGATACAGGAATAGGGATGAACAAATGCTGAGGGAGAGTTTAGAACCAAAAACTCAAACAGGGTAAAGATTAAAGACTAAGGGTGATGAAATTACACATGGTTGAAATAAATGCTTGGCTTTCACAGCCATTGTTCATTAGAAGAATTAATTAGAAGAATATATGTCAATGACCCTGAAAAAGGGAGAGTAACAAAAGCAAAGTGTCTAGGAAGGTTATCTTGTTTCAGTATTATATTATTCCTCTAATTTCAGAGCTGTAATGAAACTACTTTCCCTACGTTATTTGTTTCCTTTTGTTCTTWGCTGTTTGTAAAATGTACAGTATTTAAATTTTTTCTTATAATACATTTGGAATGATATATGGAACATGTTATCTTAGAAAACAATATTCTGAATATTTATAACTTCTTCGATGACACAGGGCCAGATTCTGTCAGTATATAAACAGGTGCAACTCAGTTTAAAGTCTATATTATTCATACTCTTTCATGTCAAGACTGAAATTGGTCCAGAACACATATGTAAAAATCTAAGCCTCTTTCTTGTGGACTCAGTACTCATGCATCATTAACCTAATACATTTCTGTTTTTACAAGGGTTATACAAATTTCTGCTTCATTTTAGCAAGAGCTTGGAGGTAGCAAATAAACYGTAAAGCCTAATAAAACCCAACTTTCAGGCAAACCCTCTTGTATATAAAATTGAAGAGTACAAAGTGCCAAGGGCTTGTATTAGTACCATCCATTTTGTTAACATTTTTCCAATTTATCTTGCGTTACGAACCCTCAGAGTACTATGTCTATTGTAAATATTTAAGCATTACTGTTGACATAAAGATAATGCTGACAAATTGAGTTAACATTTCTGCTGAGGATTACTGACCATGTGTAGTGCAGAACAACTTTAACACCCACACCAAGTGCTGYGCTCATGCCAAACTCTGTTTAGTCTACAATACGGCAGTGTCCCTCAAATGAATTTTTAGCTTTGATTTACACAAAACATGAAACAACCTTTCTTGGATCAATTAATTGTTTGACTTTCCTAATACATTTCCATTTTAACTAGATTATGTCTGTATCACAGGACGAGTAATGGTTGCAAGATGTTAGTGCTCTCCTGCGGGTGGGTGTCTGTGTGCACATGCATGGTGCCATTGCTCTTTCCCCAAGTCAGTACCTTCTGTGTTCCTCTCAGTGTCAGCCTACAGGTTACTCCTATCTGCTTGYATTTTCAGCAATACCTGGGTATGCACAGCTAAAAGCATGAGAGAGTTGATGATGTGTTTTGTTTTCCAAGGAAAAAACTTTTGCAACATCTTCTCCTTTCTGACAGAGCACATGCAGTGCAGAAAAAAAGTATCCAGGCAAAAGTTTGAAACAACTTATTCCAGCAGTGTGGCATTTATATGCTCTGGTTTGTAATTTGGTGACGTTTGCAGGCAAGAGTCTTCCAAAACTGCAAGAAATTTGCATGTCGCATTTGCCATCACATAATTGGCATCCTGGAGAGCCCCAACATATTCTGATTTGAAGAAGATTGTAAGGCATTCATATATAACCTCAATTTACAGAAATGTTGAAGCTCAAGCCATTTTTGGCTTTACAATTATCAAGGTTGGTACATATTAAAATTTCTCTACTTGAGGAATTGTTTGTGAACATTATGAGATATCTTAATTCTTATGTGTGATAGAATTCAAGAATGAGTTAATAACAAGCCTTGATTTCTGGATTTTGGACTGTGTAAACACGAACAGAACTGATGTGGATCAGGATGCCACATGGCAATTTGGTTATCCAGCATCCTTCCCTCTTGCTTCAGTGTCAGATTCCCMACATTGCTTCATTATGCTGATTAGAGATTTCCAAAATATGTTTTACTATGAGGCAACTGAACCAAACCCTTTCCTTTCTTCAAATAATGGACCATATTTTCCACACTTATAATGTCTCCAATTATTATGTCAATRACAGTATTCCTAGTAGCTCAAAGATGTTTTACAGAGTGGAGTTTTCCTTTTCCTGGCTTTCTAGAGGGGAGACCCAGGCCAACATTATCTGCCTAGTGGCCTAACAAGGACGCAGGTCTCCTTCTGGCTGTACTCCTAAACCCAGAGAGAGGCAARCCCTAGGACATGAAACAAAGATAAACCTGAGCCTGATAATACTGTGCTTYCTTGAGCAATGAAACCAAACTGAAATTCTGAAGAAAATGATAAACATCATATCTGAGATGCTTGTCCTAGGTAAAATAGGACTTTGTTTTCTTTAAAGTTGAGAGAASCAACCAAACCTTCGTTACTTTCACCTGGATTCATACGTGGGGTTTATCTTCATGCAAACTTGGAGGCAGCCTTAGAGCGTGAATCGGAAATTTGCTGGCCTCTGATCTAGTGAGATGGGGAGTGCTCAAAGGGCAAGATGAAGCTCGTGTGTCAGTCCAGGAATGAGAAACAGCTCAGACGAAGTACGTAAAAACCTTGCTACAGCAGTTACAGATAGTTCATGTGGTCTAAACAAGTTTATATATATTATGTTATTTGATATCAGCAATGGACATTTCACAACTTTGACTGTTTTGGCTTGGCCATCTGATTTTCCTGGTACCTTATGAAATTCACAGTGCTCCTTCTAACAAATAACTGGTCCTGCAAAGTCCTAAGCACAGGGCAAATGAAATTTGCTTTGAGGTCTGAAGCAGGAGAAATATCTCTGCGGTGTAGAAAGAAGCACATTGCTCAGGATAATTTTACTCTAACAGTAAAAACACAGTGCTAGTAAGAGACCAGGTGGTTTGCCAGAGCTAGTCATAACTTGCAGCTTCCAAGACCAGTGTGTGTCTCTATATTTAGCCAAGCAATGGAGAAACATAGCTTAAGAATAAAAAAGCACCTTGTCTGTCAGAAGTAAATACTTAGAACTTAAGCATTTCATATTCTACCTTAATCACTTCCCAGGGAACTGGAATAGTGCCTGAACTCTTTACAGCTTCAAAATGTGTCTGTTCTGAGTACAGCCCTGTAAAGCAGGCAAGTGATGAATTAAACAAAGATACACTAGAGTAAATGATACATCCTTAGTCATAAGAGATCAATGATATGACAACATCTAGTTGCCAACTTTTAACAGGAAATATTAGACACTAATTGTAGTCTAAGAGATGAATTTTAGTTTCTTTTCTTCAACCATCTTTTGTTTTGCTTGTCTTCTCTCCCATATCATGTATTCCTGTCCATTCTCCTTTTACTTTTCTGTCCTTCCTTGAAAGTCCATTGTCTTACTTCCTTGAAAACAGCAATTTACCCTTCCTTTTTCTTCCTCGTCTGACTGGAATAAGCTTTTGACCACTTACACAGACCTCAGTTTGCAGACAAACCATGGTAAGGTGGCCAGTAGTTCTCCACCAATCAGTGTGTAATTTCTTTCTAAGATATTCTTCTGCTGTGGCCTTTGTGGTTGCAGTGCTCAAGAAAGGCACTGAATACTCAGCAAGWTTTCTGGTATGATCTAAAGTGGCATTAAGCAGAATGTCTCTCTCATTGGTCTTCTGCCTGCTTAACAGGAAAACTCAGACTACAGAAATCCATGTTTGGATAGCTTTATGTAAGGACAGGTCTAAGACAGACACAATATCTTTGGGTTTGTACTAAATTCTTCTTTKTGTTTGGTTACTAATTAGTGTATGAGTTAATTCTCTTTCTATTTGAGACTGCATAGCTCTTTCTTTTCAGGTCTTCCCATACAGAATTTTAACCTTCTACTTAGCATGAACAATTTCTACTTTCTGAAATCACTGCTTAAAACTGCAGGAATCTTATTCTAGCTAGTATTCCTATGGATCTTTTCATTGCAACTGAAACTCTTACWGAGATATCTGCATCCTAAAATCTCAAGATCATACAAAATGAAACACATTCGTTCACACATATAATGTTGCTTATTTTGAAAAAGGGCAGGCTGGGAAAACTTTGACATCTTTGACAACATCCTTCCTGTAGAGAGGCAAAAGCAAAGGTTATGGCTTCTGGGAAAATACTGTGTTAGTAGGAGGATCATTAAAAACATTAACACTGTCTTTAATGATCTTTACTAGGAACARGGATTATTGTGGGTCTAAATTGGTACTTTAATTGGTGGCTGAAAAGAGGGAGTAATGAGGCTGGTATATCAACTTTTATGAGCAACATTTAAATGCCTGGGAGGAACTGAACACATAGTGAGACTTCAAAACTACTGCAGCAGAAGGTGGAGAGAAAATTAATTCTTTAGTTAGAAAAAAAAGTAGACCACTTAAAATGGGGAAAGATAAAAAGGTTAGAGGGAGGGAGCTAGAGCTTGTGTTGGTCCAGAGTTAGCTAGTTGTAAAATGTAAATTAGAGTTTTCCACTAAAGTTTTGTCTTGTCTTTTGCTGCCTAAATGACAAAATGCATCTGTAGGAGCCTCTGTGCCAAATATCAAAGAATTGTTTACAGGCATGGGAGATCTGCTGCCTGCTGCTCTATGCTGAGGTTTACAAAAGCATTTCACAAACAAAAGAAAACTCCTTTTCAGCATTCACAGATTATCTTACTGTTTGTGGTTARCATACACAGACCCAGGCACCAAAACACACAGGTGGAATAAGCTGAGTATGGACTCATGTCAAAAAAACGGGTTTATAATCCCCCTGTACATAGGGTGCTATGATTACACTTGAAATGTCTTGTGGGCAGTGCTCCACCTCAAATGGTACTGATGGGAGGAGGAATTCTGCATTAAGGAGGGCTGCTGTGGAAATAAAGCACAGACAGGTTGGGATTTTTTKGAGCTGTTTAAAATACCACTAAACTCTTGAAGGAGGATAAACTGCAACAACACTGTGCATGAACATATGGAGAGATGGATGCATCAAAATACAGAGGAATTATGTACAATGATTTAACAATAAGAGAGGTAGCTAAGAGCTGTAGAACAGATTTTAGAGGAGAAAACCTCCTCGCCGTGAGAGTTATTAGCTATGGAAAAGTCCCCTGGGGAGGAGCAGGTATTCTGTCCCACGGAACACGAAAAGCCAGACTGGATAAAATGCTGCTAGAAATACAATAGGGGCTGAACTCCTGCATAGAGAGGCAGTTAGAACAGATGAGCCCATAGGTTATTTTTTGTGGATCCTATGCTTACTTATAAAAGATTGATAGCTCTCCTCTGYCCCCCAAAAATGGCACCCTGCTGCTCCTTTTGGACAGAGGGATGACTCTTCTTGCCCAGGAGGGAGACACAGATGCATGTATGAAGTTGGTCTGYCTGGAATTATGCCCAACCATGTTTTTGTTGTTGATGGAGTTTTTCTTTTGTTTTGAAGCCTGAAGGCTGACTTTTGCTTCCCTAATACCATCCAGCCCAGCTTGACTAGATGGCTTGTACATTTCAAAGGTTTACAGCCTGGCACTGCTATTCAGTCTCTTGAAGCTTTTGATTAGATCTGTCATAYTTTCAGAGAAATGCTGACTTTCCTCAAATAATTTAAGAAATCCTAATTGATCTAATGGTGCCATTTTGAGAACTGACTGCTTATAAATCAAGRCAGAACTTGTCAAAATTCTTTGAGACTCTGCAGGAGGACAAAAGATGTTACAATAAATGGAGCTTCTCATTTTATTTGAAACACAGACAATTGACATTCTTCAGTTTTGTAGCAAATATATGTTCAGTCTTAAAATTCGCTGCTGCAGGGGAGAAATTCTACGAAGAATATMATTTATTTTTTAGAGAGATGCAAATCTATGAAAATGGAATTGAGGCTTCCTCATACTTGACTGATATATGTACACCACTGGAAATTTTAGGTAGTACAAATCTACCTGCATATAAGTTGGGAATAAAGCAACACTTGCATCCTGAAAAAAGTTGCCCTTTATGGGACAGAAATTTTCTGTTCTACTCATAGATATTCTCAGACAGTTTCAGTGGGAAGAGTAAGTTCCTTTCACAGAGTCACTTTTAGAGTGATTGTTGATTGAGAGAGATCTTTTAGGCTTATTTCTATTGAAAATGAGACTTTCATGCATGCATGGTATTTTCACAGTGTACAACAAGTGTTTGGTGTGCACTTGCATGCTGCAAAAAATGGATGATTCCAGATTCCCACCTTTTTGTTATATGGAACTCAAAATTAATTACTTGGGAGTGGCTTAAATCATCACACTCACTTCTCCATTTCTCACAATAAGAACACCCCTGCTAGCAGTTTTTCACAAAATTGTGTTAGTAGGCAGAGTATGATCTTTCCAGTTCGGGAGTAACTGAAGAAAGAAGGATGAAGGGAAATACTTCCCCTGTCATTTGATATAATAGAAATAATTGCTCATTATCTTAAAAAAATACATTAAAGACAAAAAGAAGATGAAACCATCTTTTCATTCTAGGGCAATTAGAAGTTACCCACTCTTTGTCTAGATGAATAGAATTTSAAGCCACAACAGGAAACAAAGGCAAAACTGTAAGGGTTAGGTTACAGTATTTGGATAGACAAAAAGTCAGTTTAATGTACTTTTCATAGYTGATATGGGAGAACTTAATGATTTAAATCTTCTTCCTTCTATTGTCTTGTGAAAATAAGCACTGGGGAGAAAAAGGGTTTGGAGACTTAGAGTCAGTGGGATGCCAAGAGAATAAAATTAGCAAGAATGCTGGAGGCTATAATAGCAGAATGCAAACCCAGAATGAGCCTGTCAGCACTCTGTGCTTTCACCCACTTGTTGTCAGGGGTGTGGGAGTTGCTGGGGATGAAAGAAAGAACATTTTGGAGAGAAGGGAAATAGATGGAGTCTGAGATGCTCAGCATTGCAGGTTGCCAAACAGGTGTCCCCTTTTCCTCCTTTTTGAAATGAATTGAGTGACATGGAGTCTCCTTCCAGTTATGGATGCAGAGTCACAGTTCTGGGTTTGGGGACTTGGAGGAGTTTCTGTCAGGACATTCTGCCCTGTGAGAGAGTGCTGTGTGGGCATGGCCAGGCTGCTAATCTGTACCACACACGTCATTGCTGAGAGCRTGGCTTCAGGGGGAAAAGATGGGTGTCATTCCTGTTTCCCTCTGTGGCTGGGGAAGGTGCCAGCTGTGGTGGTACTCATCCCTTCCTGTTCCTCCAACATGCAGCTTGGAGGTGTAATTCTGAAAAATCTGTGCCAGTGTGGGAAGCACCCACAGGGAACAGCAGTGGAGGTAAGCCCAGGCCCATCCGAGTCTGAGCCCAGCTAAAAGAAGCTGAGSCAAAGGCAGCTGAGGGAACCCTGGGGAGTGCTCAAAAGTGACAACACTGATGCCAGGTGCAGCCGTGTGGAATTGAGTCCAGCATCTGAAGCAACAACACAGACCATCCAGCTTTCGGGGATTTGTCCATTGTTGTTTTGCAGCACCAACCATCTCGTCTTTGTCTGGGGAAAGCCACTTGGACACAGCCTTTGGGGAGAACTGAGGTCTTTGTCTGAGCTGCCACACAGAAGCCGAGGTGGTGAACACCTTTTGTGTGCAAAGCACTTTCTCATTTTGTGTACTTATTTTGCTAATATTGCTGCTGTCCCTGTGCATTTCCTACTCCATTGCTTGTTTCTTTCAGTAGATTGTTATCTCAACATATGGGCAGCCTCATCAGAAGGGTGGGGGGAATGTGAGAGGCTTATTTGGGGTTTAAYTTCTGGCTGTTGTTAAATCACAGCATCATATACTATCAATTAGCAATTGAAGATAGGTGTCTACACAAGYTACTTCCAGAAACTGCTGAATCCCCCAGTGTCCTGAGTTAAAGGCTCATAAGCATTTCAGATCAAAAGAAGCTGCTTTGAATAGACAATTGTTAAATGTAACTTTGTGAACATAGACACCCTAGCTACAATTTATTTGATTTCATGTAATCAGTGTGTTTAGTGAATAAAAACAAATGCACACGGAACTGTAAAAGGAATTCAAGCCCCAGGAACTTCAAAAAAGACTCTCACAAAATTAAGCTGCATACAYGAGTGCCCTCGAGAGGGAGAAATATTAAGTATTCTGGAGTCTGCTGTGAAAGYCACTGGCCAGCCTAAGAGGCAGGCATGGGTTGTATCAAAATATAAAGCCAATCAGAAAGACTCAATCAGAAAGAGTCATATCACACCAGCTGGGAAGAAGTAGAGCAAATTCAAACATTTGGGATGCACAGAGAGCCAGCAAGTCCACAAGCAAGGTATAAGGGAAACCAGACAGGAAGTTGGAAAACCAGTAATTTTAGGGAAAAAAGTGGAAAAAGATGAAATATTGAAAAAGAATTTTCAAAAGCAGAAAACATCTAAACATCACCCCCTTCCTTACTAAATAKAAATCTTTACATGTATATTCTTATGATTGTTTTCTGCTCATTTTTTCAGGGAGGACCCTAGAAAAATGCCTGTAAGACATGGAAGTAAAACAAAGGCAGTGTGAAAGACACTTATAAGCCAACAGAGGYTTCTCAGTGCTGAACAGGTTTTTTTTATATAATCATTACAGCAAAGCAGTGTGTCCTGTGAAAAGTTAAATTTCCTTTGTCCTTTCAGTTCTTTCTTTGTTCATTTGATCTTTAACTATAAAATAAGGTTGAAAAGTGACCACTATAATTTATTTTTAGAAAAAGAGCTTCAGCCTGGGCTGTAGCATTGTCTGGGTTTGACTAAAATCTTGTTTTTGTCTCAAAGTCAAAGAATGTCTAAAGCAAATAAAGAAGGAAAAGAATAAGCAAACTTGGCATTGTGGTTATGTATTTATTAGCAAATGCAGTCACTGCTTTTTGGAAAAGGGCATGAATAAGGTACAGGTTTCAGAAGCAAGAAGTGTGTCTGCTCAGACACTTTTTACATGAGTTCAGGTAAAAGGCACTTTGCTAATGACTCAGTTGTGTTCTGTCTCTCCAGTGACAGACAATACTTTAAAATTGCTGGCTCAAAATAGACAGTTACATTTTTTAGTGTGTAGAGTTTTTCATTTGAGGACCACGTGTGAAGGCCAGTTTGGCCTCCTGCATGCATAGCATTACTTTTATATTACTATTGAACTCTGCCTCTTCAGAATTCAAGGTGTCATCACAGTGTCTTTGATGTGATGGTTCAGCTGCCCATCCCGGTGCTCTTCCTCTTGAGTTCTTTACTGGCTACAGGTTGTGTCTGTCCCCAAAGGAAAATATTTTCCTTAACATAATGAAATATTGTCCCACTCATCTGTAGTCATTAGCAGAGCTAGATGCAGTTCAAAAGGCCTGATTTATGTTATTTCCCTCTCTTGCCTCTGTTAATGGCAAAAGATTTTCCCCTTGCAAACATAGTAGTTCACAAAGATAATATCAGGAGAGTAAAAAAAACCCAACAATGAAGCATGTGCAGACACAGATTTTGAGTCCATATCTCACATCTAAAAATGTTACACAAAGACACTGAATAGAAGTGAAAAAAGAAACATTAATACAATTTCTGGATTTGAAGTGTACTAGCAATTTCATAAATATTCATTTATAAATTCCTTTTCAGTAAACATTATAACCCCTCTGAAATATAGATTTCACYTTTCACTCTCCTGTTTCTTTCACCTCCTTGTTGTAACTTTCTCTTTTTGTCTCTTTGTTGGTTTTTGGTTATTGTTGTAGTTTTTCARCTAATAATCTGCATTTATGAACAGAGCTGCATAAGTGTACACTGTCRATTGCAGTCAGGGGTTAGGTAGTCGGAGTTATACAACTAATTGATTATTCCAAGCTTAAAAAAAAATCTGTCTGGTGTTCTGCTGATTATTACTTTGATAYGTATTATTACTAGAAAAATAGATAGATGTGTGGCTTCTTTCAAAACTGCTTTCCGATCACACTTGCTTACAATCAAAAGGTATTTTTTCCTACTGACAATTAATGTACAAGATGGAATCTAAAAGCCAGGAAGCCTCTTCTAGCCTTGCCCATCACGATTGTTCTGGGATGGCAAATTAGGTGACAGTGCTGCTGCTGATGCCGAGGATGGCCAGAAGCCAGCTCCCTTTTTTACACTGAATTTGGCTTTGCAGTGCTAACAGAAGTGAAACATTCCTTTTGTCAGAAAAAGCAGGAGCTACTTCTCAAAGACACACAAAGAGCGGAGAGATTTTGAAGGAATGTGGCATTTCTATGGAGTTGTTTTTGGGTTCTAACTTTTTTGGGTTCATGAAAAGAAAYAGAGGGAGAAATTCTGGAACAACTCTGCCCTGAAGGACATTATAAGGGGACTTAGTCCCTTTACCATTTCTTTAATAAAAAAGAAACCAGAACAAGCCAAATCAAAAAACCACAAACTGAACTCTTTCACTTGAGAGAGATCTGTTGAAGTGCATTGCCTCTTCCTGAAGTGTAAGCAGCCTTTTTAGGAATACAAAGAGTTTCCTCCTACATGTTTTAGAGAACTATTTCTCCACATAAATAATTYAGCTTCTCCTGTAGTGTACATAGAGAGAGCAGGGATGGTGGGATTGGGTGGCCTTACAGTTCTACACCTGCAGATGCCAGCTGGGAGATGTGGTTTTTCACCTTCTCATTGTTGATCAAAGTGGACAACAGTACTCTCGATGGCTCTCTCACCTTGATGACTGTCTCTCCTTGTGCACTGAGAAGAGAAACTTATTCCCTCTGCTAAAGGATGAAGTCATGGAGATCATGATGTCCTCTCAGTCTTCTGTGTGCTGGTAGCCACTGAATAGCACTCTGTTGTTGCACCCAGTATTTTCTGTGCAAACAAAATGTTGTTTACAGGCATGAAAACTACCTGAACCATCAATCACTGTTTTTAACATGATTAGTAACCCCAGATACGTTAGCAGTATTTCTAATCTAAACTTCAGCCGCAAGGCTGGGAATCACAATTTCTTCCTTGGTATTTTTCTTCTGTCCTACCTAACACCTTCCTAATCAGAGCAGTGGCTTTAGTGGTCAGTATTCTCACCTAATAATGACACGTAGATACCACAGTCAGCATTCTGCTCCTTTTTGATGCCTCTTGCTGCAATGCCGCCAACTTCTCCCCTCCTGTCCKGATGAACATTTCTGTTGCTCAGATCTGACGTTCACTGATCCTTCTGAGTGCTCATCACATTCCTCCAGCCTGTGGCACTGCCTAGRGTTGTTGTGAGCCAASRGCAGGACCCGGCCCTTGGCCTTGTTGAACCTCACCCCATTGGCCTCAGCCCATGGATCCAGCCTGTCCAGATCCCTCTGCAGAGCCTTCCTGCYCTCCAGCRYATCAACACTCACACCCAGCSTGGTGTCACCTGCAAACTGACTGAGGATGTGCTTGATTCCCTCATCCAGATCATTGATAAAAGATGCAGGATTGGCCCTAATACTAAGCCATGGTGAAGCCCATCAGTGACCGCCACCAGCCASATGTAATTYTRTTCACCACCACTCTCTGGGCATGGCTGTCCAGCCACTTTTCGCCCAGCAAAGAGCACACACATCCAAGTCATGAACAACCAGTTTCTCTATGAAAATGATGTGAGAAGCTGTGTCAAAGGCTTTACTGAAGTCCAGGCAGACAACACCCACAGCCTCTCTGTCATTCCCTGAGTTGGTCTCCTGCCACAGAGGGATATCAAGCTGGTCAAGAAGGATCAGCCTTCCATAAACCCATCTGGCTGGGCCTGATTCCCTGGCTTCATGTTCTGCATTGTGATGCTCAAGGTTACTGCTCCTTAAATTCCTTGGCAGGGCAATCAGATTGGGAGCTCTGTAGTTCTCTGAATCTTCCTTCTGACCCTTTGTGTGCGACGGCATGACACTGGACACCCTGCAGTCAGTTGGGAACTCCCTGCCCAGCCAGGACTCATGATAAATGATGGAGAGTATCTTTGTGAGCACTTCTACCAACTCCCAGTCTGTTTGAGTCAATCCCATCCAGCCCCAGAGAATTGTGTTGGTGGTGTAGCAGCGCTCATCGTTTCCCCTTGGATTGTGGGAGCATATCCACTATAACACTGACAGCATCTTAGTGTTCTTTTTGACTCTAAATATCTCAGCCAACACTCCTTGGACACTCAGGCATAAATTATCTAAGYCTATGGATTTTAAAATACATGTTTTTAATAGACATTATGTTTGACACTTCCCCTTGTTACTTGTGGAAAGTGTGTTGCCCTTGTGATGTGATATAAATACATAAACCCATTTACTTGGAAATACATAACAGAAACATTTATTGTCTGGATTTTAGTTTGTTGATTCTTCTTCATGCTCATTAATATCTTTATCATTTGCATCTACTAAAGAGATAAATTATTGTTCTATTTCTGAACTACAAGGTTAAATCTTGAGTAGTCCTCCTCATTATCCATATTACTCTGGAAAGAAATGTTTATAATATTTTTCATGAGTGTCTTATCATATACTGATGGCTGCTATTTATTATTTTGATTATATTTTGATTGTTTTTCCCTTGCTGCTACACTGAGATATTTTTAGACAAATACGTTATTTTCTTTGTGGAAAAAGATACTTTTTTACAATAAGTTAGACTTTTAAGGGTTTTGATGTTAACTCATGTTTTACTCTTTACCTATCTTCATATCACTCTTTTTGAAACCACAGGTCTCAAGATTGGGGAATAATGGTGTACTCTGTTAACCCAAGGTCTCATCCAAATCCATAGGAAGGCCGTGGCCGATGTTTTTCCTAGTTTCTCTGTCTAAGTTCCCATCTGTCAAAGGGGAAGAATGTTTTTCTGTACATTAAAAGCTTTTGAAGAATGATTCAAAGAATGGGCAAGCTCTTAGGGCAGTATATACAGAAAAGTGACAATCCCAGCATAAAACTTGAAAAAGATTTGATTGCGAAGAACCTTTTCTRCTGTTTGTGTTATCGTGAACAGAAAGCTGTATAGTTTTATGACATCTTTTTCTCATATGGCTTGCTACATGTGTGAGTGTTTCTTGTTGAATTATTAGTTTAATTTGTGCTTGAGCTTATATTTCAATAAACCAAATACATAAAGAGATATTTGGAGATCAACAGGATAAGTCTGATTCTCCTCTCATGTGAATTTCAATTGGAAAAAGCATCACTGAAGCACATGCAGTTAAAGTCACATAAAAATCATGCTTTGTATGAAAATGAAGCTCTCCAGTGTCTGCACTGCTACTTGCAAGAGATTCACTTCTGCTTTCCCTTTGCACATGTAATTTCCTCCCACATGCTAATTTGTTTCTTCTTGTGTAGGATCAGAATGGAAAATGCAGGAAATTATCTGATCAGGAGATCAAATGGAGTACATGAAGTGTGATGCCATTAAAAAGGTTTGAATACAAAAACTTGAGGCCTTGCCAGTGAAGTGGATGAACATTTAGGAGCTGTTATTAGTCAGCCCTTGGAAAGCCTTGCAGAGACATCACAGGCCTCTTAGCAGAGTTTACTCCCATCCCATATCAGTGTGGAACAGTCTGGTGTTTTCTCTCACACACTCTGTCTTGGTCTATTATTTTTTCTATACTTTCAAGACATCTGTAATTGCAGTTAATTTATTGCACAAAATGCACTAGATGGGGATGGGATCATTTCCATTTTGAGTCCTGTGCAGTTAATCCAAAAATACCTTCACCCCTCCCATATTTTGATGAAGTAGTGACTGCTCATCTGTCCTCAGTGGATAAAATGAGTCTGTGATGCATAAATTCAGAACAATGAYTTTTGCCTGTGTTTACAGAAGTGTTGGAAAGGACAATGGGAAGAACAGACAGAARTGCTATTGTTGAAATGGAAGGAGTGAGAGGGAGGGGAATTGTCACTTCTGCTGGATTCAAAGTTTTATCCTTCTTTACTATTCTGTTCCTGGCCTGCACTGTGGTTGAGGTCTTATCCTGTGAATGGGTARAACCTCATTCCTTGGCACTCTCATGTGATGTTCAGAGCTTTTGTGCATGAAGGAAGTTTGTTTTCGGAAAGTGTTTAACACTGCTTGGTTATTCAGTGGCATTTAAAAAAACCCAAAATAAACAGGGAGCCTATGACTGGAAAAGAGAAGTTCTCTATGTAATTTGAGACAAATATCTGGTCATTTGAAGGTTTCCCTGCTTTTCAGTTTACCACAGGATGCTACAAGAAATTTCCTTCAGTGTCTAGGCGCCCATCCAAGACAAGGCAGGCCTTAGCAGGTGTTTGCCACATGCTGTTGTGATGGCTGGGGTTAGCTGGGTAGTTGAGTAACAGTGAGCAAACATCTGTCTTGTATTATTCATACAGACTTCATTTAAATTCATATCAATGTTCCTATCAGCATGTGAGAGTTGATTTGGTTCTGTAAAGTTCAATATGAGGGCTGATGGTGAAGTATCCAGTAAATATCTTTCTGTGCAGGGATGCAGTTTCTTCCCACTAGTGATGACAGGACTTACCAGGTCATCTGAACACAAAGAAAGGGAA
>NW_026623390.1:1584226-1597405 GCF_030028575.1 Malurus melanocephalus | reverse complement strand
TTTTTTTTTTTTTTTTTTTTTTTTTTTAAATTTGGCTATACAAAGAAAATAAATCTACAAAACATATCTTACCCAAAAGAAAAGTTTACAATTGTATACTCCAGTGGGAAATTAAAAATATCAGGAAACAATTTTATTTTCTAATGTTTTGCCAGCTGCAGAACGGGGTCCAATAAGTAGAACAGACCTGGCTTGTTTGGTTGTTTCCTCTCTTTTGGCCAGATTTCTYTTGATAGTCCTCTCATAGTCCTCTTTCAGGCTATTTATTTTCCCCTACATAATGACTGGCAAGCAGAAATCCAGGCAAAGAAAGTATCTGCGAGACGTTTCCTAATATTTCATTGGCCTTTAGGAAGGAAAAAACAGTTGAGGTTAGAAAAAGTATCAATTTGTTATTTCTGTAGTGAAGAGCAGTGCGATGTAGAAAAGGTAATTAACCCAGAGGGAATGTTTCCTCAAGACATAGCTCCATTTTTTTCTTATCTGGCTCTTTCCATGGCTTATTTCAGTTCTCTTCAGGGAACTGCTCTGGAGCCTGCTTTTCAAGATGTGTTGAGAAAACAAAGAAGATTGGTTGTTCTGCTTATGTTTATTTAGTTAAGAGTGGGGTTTTTTTTTTGGTTTTTTTTTTAGTTTTATTTTGTTCTAGGATGTAAGTCAAGATTTTAAAATAAACTTGCTGCTCTGAATTAAGATAAAARGGTGAAATCTAGAAAGCATACAAAGTCAGTCAGAAAAAGAATTTCTGTCATCAATCAAAATCTTTCTGTAATTTTTGAGTATTTTTTTGCATTTTGTCTTTTCACCCAGCCAGGATCAAAGTCAGAAAAATCTTCTTTAAACAACTGGAGGGAGTCTCTGTATGAAAACCCTAACTAAGGGACATTAGGGGACAAGGAGAGTGGTGGCACTGGGAACACATGAGGAGGTAGGGGGAATGTCAGGATGCAGAGCAGGCGTGTAAGGGGCTGTAAGGGGGTGGCTCTGGGGATACAGAGGGAATTGGTGGCRTTAAGGGGTGGGGATGTGAGGAGAAATGCGGGTTGGGGGGACTGAGGACATGGGAGTGAAGGACACACGGGGAGACACATGGCAGGAATATGGGGAGAYGTGGGGGATGTATCTCCCCCATACCCCTTCATCCCTCTGTGCTCTCTCAGACCCCATTGTGTCCCCCCATTAGTATGAAGGAAGATTCTTTGGGCCATGTGAAAGATCTTTGTGTCTGGTGCTGTGTTGGTAGATTTCCTTCTGCCCTTGCTTTGCTGCAGCCTAAACTTGTTATCCTGACAGTCAGGCTGAGTTTTCAGCTTTAGTTTGCCATAGAATGGAAGTTAAAGTGATTGAAAACTGATAGGAGTTCTGTTTATTGGAGACCCTCAGTTCTACTCTGATTTTTTAATATCAGGTCATGATTTAGACTGTCTGTGTATTTAAACAGATGAGCTATCTGCAAATGCTCTCCTAGCTATTGAACCCTGAGGACTGAGAAGCAACTTTTGTTACTTTGAATAGTATTTTGGAGACTTAGTGTGTTTTTTTTAATACTTTGGTATTTAACATCTATTTTCTTATCTGAAAATTAATAGAATTCACAACATCACTTTTGCAAATATTCTCAGCCGAAGGCACATTAGGCTCAGCCAGATATTTTTAGTATTTTATCCAGAACCAGTCCGAGCAAGTTGTAAATGTTGTTCATGAAACAAGTAGTTGTGGTGACAGATTATGGTTGCAGCCATGTGTTTTCCTTCTGCAAAGAAAGAAACTCAGCAAGAAAAATACGTAACAAAAGACTCAAAGGACGATGTCATGGCACTAATAGCAAATAATATTTTTTWAAAAATCAGATTCTTTGGAAATGGCCTATCCTTGTGAGCTGTAGCAGTTCCAACTCATGGATTGAAATCTCATTCCCAATGTCAGCTACTGGGTTATAAGGGATAAATCTATGATAACTGAAGAATCAAGAATAAACATGCATCAGAGACTTCCATACCAGATCTGTGCATATTTAATCACTTGCTTTGATCTGTGGTTTGGCTTTTTCTTTTTTTTTTTCTTTTCTTTTTTTGCATCTAAAGGTTAGTAAGGATTTTGCTATTTATTTGGGGACCTGACAATGACAATAATGAATGATTTGGGAAGAATGAGCAGTAGCTTTCATGCATAAATATTTTCAAGTACTTGTCAAAATTGTAAACCCTCTTCAAGAAAATATTTGGCCAAAGAAGCTACATAGAGCCTGCAGCACATAGACAATCTGGTGATGGGTAGCTGTAACTGAGAACAGATTGCTAAGATGAGTCTCTATTCAGCTGTAGAGATGTCAGAACTGCTCAGGATTTAAATAGGTCAACAAATCAATAATTTTGGATTGCAGTTTTGATTCCATTCACTGCTGAACTCTGATGACGGGAAATAATGCACATTGAAATTCATGTTAAAACCTTCCATGCTATCAGCATTAGTCACATMATCTGCATTCATAATATTCCTAGAAAACTTAAAATACTTTATAACCTAAGCAAATTAATCAGAAATTATTTTAAATAATCCATTTGTTTGTCGATATTTTTGAGGTCTTAATATTGTCAGAAATCAGAAAATTTAAAAAATTGAGGCACTAATTTTTCTCTATTATCTTTTTATTTTGTCACATTAATCTTGTAATTTCATATGGATTCCTTAAAAATACAATTTTTGTGTTGAAATGTTCATGTGTGAACGGTATAAAAATTAGTTMAGTCTTTTTTTGTCCATGATATTAATTACTGGAGTCAAATCACACTTTATCATCAACCATACGTGTTGCATTTCTTGAAATGGTATAATTTACCACTGTTTGTTTTTTTATATAATATTTTAAAATTGATAATATGCAAAGGTTGGTAATTCAGTAATGGCAACTAGCTGTGACCTTAACTTACATATTTTTTTCTATTTATATACTGTATTCATCTTAACTTACATATTTTTTCTATTTATATACTTGCACATATACCTTAAAATTCTGCTTTGTTGCAATACTGTGGAAAGGGAAAGCAGCCAAACAAGAACTGAAACAAGTTGGATGTCTCCTCTGGACGGCTGGACTGCTGATAAACTGAAATGATTGTAAACCTTGCTTTTTGTCTTTAGCATTCTTCTTTCCTTTTCTTTTGTCTCACACTGCGTGTGCAGGGATTATCTTCTTGTTAGAGGACAATACCATTTCCAAAAAACAGGGCTTTGGACYACAACTGAGGCTCCTAAGTATTATGGTAATAGAAGTTAAAATAGATGTTTGTAATTAGAAAAACTGTGTGGTGATTTTGATACAAATATGCTTGGATCACATGCAGAAGTTTGTGTCTTTGTTCCAAACAAGCGGTACATGTAAATAAATATTAATTCCACTAAAGTCTACTGTGTATATAGAGTCATTCCTTTCAAATCCATAAATTKACACCAGTCTAAAATATTTTACTTATGTATTCCTTCTTTGGTGTACACCTAAAATGCTGAGTGTATCCTACAACATCTTTTCTATTAAAAAAAAAATCAGGAGAAAAATYCCTCAAATTTTAAATTGGATCAACTGCTGTAAATCAGCCTACTTTGGAAAAATTAGCAAACTGTTCCACTAGCATGTATTGTTTAGAGCAATCAGTCTCTGTAATCTCCGTTGCCTGTCACAGAAACATGCCAGCTATCAGTTTGGATTACAGTCTCATGATAAAATAGTTGTGATGAGCCATGTTACTCCAGAAAACATGTGGACAATGATTTTGTGTTGATTAGTGATGATTGTTTTTTATGGTTGACTTCACAGATTATTGATTCTTGGCTTTAATCTCAAAATAGACAGCAGTTTCAGAGAAATTATTTTAATTTCATACCTTTATCACAACCATCTGATTCTCTCAGACATCCAGATTTTGGAGGCTTGCGATTTTCGGTGAAGGAAGAAAAGGACAGTTAATCCTGCATATACATACCCAAGAAAATGTCTCTGTTGAACTAATTTGATGCAACTGTTTCAAGATAAATTGAGATCTTGGCTTTTTAATCAGGAAAAAAAAGTGATGCAGAAGTTTTTCACAAGTCGCTCACATCACATAGGAAAGAGAATCAACAAAGTCGATAAAATGGCGGGGTATTTTTCTTGATTGGTATCTTTCACTGTGATGTCTGTGCTTTTGCAGCAGATGTGGTCAAAGGCATTCTACTGCACTTGGGCATTCCAGCTTCCTTGGGCTTCTTGTCTGAGAAGGTATTAAAATAGCTCCAGAACTCTTTTGCTTTTGAAAACTTCTGTATTAACAATATTAAGTAGTGGATGTTTCAGAAATCCATAAAACAGGAGTTTCTCTGGATTCTGCATGAGGAGCTGACTCAACAGACAGCAGTTGCTTTTTTTCGCTTTTCAGCCAACTCACACAAGCAYCAGTTGGACAACTGGCAGTGCAGTTAAATCAATGAATTTAACAAACTTCCAGTATTCTCAGTCTCTTTCCTGTTTTAAGCAGTAGCTCTATAACCAGAACCACCCAGGASTTCAGCTGCAGTTATGCTGTATCACTTGTCTTGGGCTTGAGGAAGCCCTGCAATGTTCTTTTCTGAATTCAGCCTCTAAAAGCACTTTGACTCTTCTGCCAGTTTTTATAGATTATTACTCTGCTCCTTATGCTAATCAATTCTCCATAAACCCTGAGTCTACCTGGAGGTTTAGACAGAGGTATAACAGGGGTATTGGGAAGAGCAGAATGTAGAAGGAATGTCTGAAATAAGTACCCATGCACAGTGGCTTTCTGTTTGCTATCACACCATGGTTACTGAAATCTGTGCCAGCACAAGACATCAAATTTAGCTCTTCTTCTTTTGGTTTTTCTATTTAGTGTCTCTCAAAACAGTGACTGATGTGTATTAACAAAATATGTCTGGAAACTATGCTTGTGTACCAATAGCTGGACATTGAGGCAAAATAGCAGACTATCTGAAGGACATTGAAGGGCAGTTTGACCCTCACTGGTTTGGAGATCAGATAATAAAATAATTCAGGGCTATGTCTCCTTGTTGATACTAATAAAGTTGTATGGGCCTGAATTTTAGCACTCAGACCATGGATTACAAACAGATATTCTTCTGGGAGTTRTGTAATTCACACTTGTAATTTCTTAAAGGAAACCAGGCAGAATTTTCTTCACTAGCAGTAATTCCTTGAGTCAGTGACCTTTAGGTAACTCCCAAAGGAGGAAATGGGAAACCTTACTAATATCCAGTAGTCTAAAAAGATGGGCTCTCTTTCTGTTTTTTTTTTTTATTTGAGTTGTTTTAACGCTCTCTTTCTGAATACTTACACCTATTTCTGGTGGATGTTTTTTTCAAGTACATGCAGYGTTTTGTATGCTGAAACTAATACTAATAAGGTACAATCTTTGCTGTCACACTTTTGACTGAGGAATGAGGCTAAAGAATATCTGCTTGGTGTGGGCTTTGACTAAAATATCATACAAGAATGTTTTCACTCTCTTATAGACTGGATCTGAAATATTAGAATTTAGCTATCTCTCATCTAATACTTATGCGTGGAAATAAAGAGAAAACAACTTTCGTTAGTTAAAATTATTATCTGAAATGCTGGAACATCTTCTTAGTTTCTGWCTTTGACCAAGAACCTAAATATAGTTGAAGAGCATGTCTAGACTGCTGTCAGACTGGAGGAAATGCTGTGGTTCTTCCCTTTTAAATGCAGTCAGGTTTTCATGAATGGAAATCGTAGAGTGGAGGGAGGTGGCAAAGCAGAAAGGCACCAAGATTGTCCCTGTCTCAGGAGCTGTTGGTGTTCTGGCTCTGACCCCTGTGTCATCACTCACATGGCACCTGTGTGTGAACACCTCACATTTGTTTGTGCAGACCAGGTTTACAGACATTATCTTGGCTCTGCTTTCTGAAATGTTTTCCAGTGATTATTGCTTCAGATTTTTCTTCCCCAAGGTCAACTTTTTAATCAGTTTTATCCACAAATGCTGCTGCCAGAATCCTTTTGGAAAGCCGAAGATTAGAGGAGCAGCAGCACAGTGCAGCAGACATCAATGGATTGGAAAAGAAGTAGATAATTAAATAAATGAAGAAATATTCTTATMCCGCAAGAGCAACAGTGTTCACAGTGCTAGCAGAGACTGCCACTCAGCAAGGCTTGCAATTCAACACAACTTCAGTTTCATAGTTGACCAGCTTTAAAAGTTGTTTATAGCTGTTCACATCATTGTTATGCCACATGAATTCCCTTTTATCTCTAGGTTCAGGTTTTGGATGTGCTTTCTCCTGGATATATTTCAAAGTCAGTAAGCCGAGGGCTTACACTGYTGAAGAGGTTAGTCATAGCTTGGTCCAACTTCTGAACAATGATTAAGCTTATGATTTCTGAAATGTTTATGTGAGCTGTGTCTTGTATTGTTTATTGCTGTTGTTGACACTAACACGTATGGTCCAGATGGCAGAAGAAGATCTGCATTTGAGATTATGTGGTGTATTGTAAACTCAACTTTGCAGATGTACTTCTAGCTAATCAAAGACAGAGGAACTGCTTTGAGTCACATGTTGGAAAGTTAATAGGGATATTTAACGCAACTCTTCCATTTCCAACTTGGAGAACTTGACAGACACAAATAACTGGAGGCTTTGTGAGACATTTCTGAAGCTACTAACAGGCTCCTTTCTTTGGAAAACCTTTAGTGCAGCTGAAAGAGAACTCTACAAATTATTTACAAAATAAAATAGTAATTAATACCTGCTGGTGGGAGCAGACTTAATAAATACTGAGTGTTCTGAAAAGTGACCTAAACTAATTCCCTCACAAGAATCCAATGAAATRCAATAAATATGTGACTACTCCCATGTTGCAGCTGAGGAAAAAGATGTAGACTTTCACAACACGGGGACATGACTAAGCCTGGAGCCTTGTTACCACAACTTCCCTCTCAGTCTGCAGGGACAGCTAGATTCTTCCAGAAAGTTTGTCACTTCTTTAGGGGCTGAACCACACACTTCAAAGATTACCATTCTTCACTGTTACTGATGTTTGAGAAAACAGTGGTCTGAACCAAGTAACATTAAAAACATCTGAGAAGTGGGATTTTAGCACTTTTTCAGGTGCCTAAACWTGTGCGTAGAATTTTGTTTCAGATAAGGAAGGAGTTTTCAGTAAAAAAACCTGTCAGAAGATACTGGCATGGCTCAAATGTATTTTCCCATTCTGCCAAGAAGACSTTGAGGCAAGAAAGAAAATCTGAGTCTGTCCTTAAACTGACACTTCTTTAACACCCAGTTCAATAAAATTTTCTACAACTGCCTTTCTTGGAATTAACATTGATTTGCAATTTATTTTTCTTTTCATTTTGATCTTTGCTTCCATGATCACTACAACTGTTAATGGAATTGGATCAGAACAAAGACTTATGAATGGCAATGAAACAYCATTTCTTCTGGGTCTATAAAAGTAAAAACAACAGCAAGAACAGCAACAATAATGTCAGGGTAGTATCGTACCTCAGCTGGTAGCACAGGCTTGGAAGCTTCCAAGCCAATCTGAATCTATTGTATTTACCTTTACAGTTACCTTTCTTCACTTGAAATAGGTCAACTATAACTCYGGGAAATAATTTTTAGGATTAATGAGGTGCATCAGGGATAATTTTTCTCCAAGAAGTACAAACAGAGACTTAAGTAGACTGAATTTCTGGAAAAGATTAGAATCTACAGCCTAGACTGGTTGTTGTACCTGACATGAGAGGTTTCATCTCAATTTTTCTGCGCAGCTTTTCTTTAGCTCTTTGTTCAGCAGCTGTTGGTCCTTCTCAGCAGGCAGGTGTCCTGTGCCCATCCCCCTGTTTTTGCTGTTTCCATGGGTGGGGAACTGTTTACAATTCCTATTATACTGAGCTGGATGTTCTGAGAAGTACAATTTCATTAGTCTTCTCTGTGCTTTTATTGTCCTCTTGATTGATCTGTGATAACATCTGATGTGATTCAGCACAAAGAACATTGCATTTTTTCAATGTAAAATATTTAATTTCTTTAGCTGTACTGAAGAAGAAGAAACATTTCACAGAAGATACTTTTCCTGTTTCCCACTTTTCTTCGAATTCTCTCTGGAAATTGTATATGTTCAAAATCTATGTGTTTTTAATGAGAAAAATTGTCTGCATGTCTTTGTTCTAATGTTACGATAGTCTTTTTATGATGCAATAGAATGTGAGTAATTTTTGTTTATAAACCACATTGCTTTTCAATAATTTGGAAATGCAGTTTACACAGAAATAAACCACAGACTAATTACCTACAAATGCTTTGCAGCCTTATGTTTTTCATTATTACTATAGTATTGATAAACCATTAAGAAACAAAAAGAAGTACTGTTTTTTTCTTCGTAGTTAACACAAGTTTTACATGTGTTTATGTGAAAAGAAGTAGGTGTTATGAATGATCAAACAAAATAAATCTCAGTAGCAAAACCACACAAAAGCCAAATGGGTGCTTTTTGTTCACACTTGAACGTTTTGATTTATGAAAGTTTTAACATGGTTTTTCAGAAATCACCAAATATCTCCAGGTGCTAATATATTTATGAAATTTAGTTTTCTCACAGTAAACRTAGCAACTAGAACTTAATCTGGATTTCAACTGTATATTTGAAATATGACCTCCTAAAACAGTCACATTTCACCATTTGTATTTACATCTCTCCCSTCTAATATGTAATTGAATTATACAATCAGGCTATGTGAAATGCACTGTTTTAGTACCAAAGCATTTCTCTAATCTCCTTTGCTGTTTAGTATGATTCATTTTGTAAATATTTACAAGGTTGTTTCTAAAAGCAAGAATTTTAAATGAAGAAGGGAAGATAAGTACAACAAAAGGAACAAATCAGGAAAGCATTTTTTCTTGGCTACAGACTGATTGGGTTCAGAGACTGATGAGTGTTGCAACATAGCAGTTGCGCAGAGGTAGGGATTCCTTTTATCTTTGCCAGAGTATGTACCTTTCTCAGGACTTCACTTTTAAGCACCTTCTACCAGAACTCAGATGTCACCCTAAATTTCTCCATCATCTACATTAAAATATCTTCTAAAGGACAGTTTGTCCTACTGTTTTGAGAGAGGATTTACATAATGATTTTTGAATCAAATGATCCAGGAATGCRTTGTTTGTTCCTATGTTTATGTGTGAATTCTATCTATTTCCATTAAAGCATTATTGCTTTTTATCAAGACTGGTTTTCAAGCAGGGGTTACTTGCTGCAGGGGGAAGGAGTGCACCAGCTCTGCATGACAGTCCCAGTCCACAGAGGATGGTACCAAAGACAGCTGAGCTGCAGAAGGACTAAACAAAGGGTTGGGGTTATCTGTTTACCCCAAACAGCAGAAGCTGAGGGRACAAACTTTCTGTGTCTGACTCATTCCCTTTGCTTCCCTCTGGCAGAGCAGAGTGGGTGGAGATGTTTCCAGAGATGTTTCTCAAGCCTTGGACACAGGGAGATGGCTTCACCCAAGATATTTGCCTGGTCTCCAGAGTTACAGGACCTGTTGTCAAGTTCATGGCCCTTTGGCTCCTGCAAACTTTGAAGGGCAGAGGACTTAACACTGGGTTGTTTTATGGCTGGACTTGATAATATTAAAGATTCCAATCTGAAGACTTTCCAACCTAAACGGTACAGTGATTCTTTGCAAATCTAGTCAGAAAGGTCAAATGCCTGAAGAGATTCTTTGGAAGATCAGTAGAATCTTCCATCAAAGTCATAGAAAATCTAGGATGTAAACAAGATCTAGGGAGTGGGACTGTCCAAGAGAATAAAACTAGGAATTCTACATTTGGTCTGAGACAGAAGCTGTGTGTGAAATAAACAGGAGAAGCACTTTTGGAATTGCAAAAAGGACTTGTTGGCACTGGGAGAGCATGGAAGCCTTTTGCTGAAATGGGGATGTAGCGGGACATAGCTGGGTGAATGTTGCTCATAAATATTTATTTGACTTACAGATGCAAACTTCACTCTGACTCATTCCCTTTTTCTCTTTATTGCAAGAATTTTATGACTAAAGGATACTTTTTTGAGGTATCCTTTGAAAAGGAATTGACCAATATGTGGTGGATTTACACACGCAGACACATGGGAAGTATGTGCAAACCCATTTTGAGAAATTTGCTTGGAGATCATGTAATGAATTGAAAAATAATTATAAAATCATATAAATTACATAATCAAGCCCCCTGAATTCTGCACAGTGTAACTTCAGAACTAACTGTTTTCATTGCCTCCCTGTGTGCTCAACTATGGGGTTTTAAAACAGCAGTTTCACTGGTGTAGTCTRTGTTGCTACTAGCTCCTGTTTCTCAGGAGGCACATGAGGTAAAGTCCTTTTTGCTTAAAACTCGGTGAGTTGCTGTAACACGGGCCTTAATTTTTAGCTAAACCTTACAGAAGCACTTAGTCAATTTTTACAGTTACCTGGTCTCTTCAGCTTATTCTTCCAAAATTCCCTCTGCTACTTCACCCCACCACAAAGACAATGTAAGTTTTTCAGGATTCAAAGCTTCAAMTCTGTGCACACAACTTTTTTAGCCAAGTGGTTCTACTTGTATATGTTTTTCTTCTTGACAGTCTGTCAGGGTGCAATGTTAGACTGTTTGTTTAGTTCAAGGTTGGTTATTCTCTTTATTTGTTTTACTTAATCATTTTGTCTGACAAAATGACAAGATGGTAGCAAGTGTTTCTTCAGGCAAGAACAGCTGCCTGTTGTCATCTTTTAGGGTGGTTTATTTTCTAAACAAGATCCCAGCTGCTCTGATGCTGGGTGCTATGAAAACTAAATTTTTTCTAAACTGCTAGATGCATAATTGCAAACACAGAACTGCGCAGGTGGTCATCAACTTTCTTGTAGTACAAAACCCAATCACCCACCTTCCACCACCTCAACACCAGCTTCCTCATTCTCCTCTTCCACTCAAAATGAAGATGGAACTTACCCCCTTTTAGACCTTTTGTCAGGGAACACCTGGGTGAATTGATATGTAAACTACAGATGCAGAAGAGCAGTGTGGTCAGTGTTAGACCAGACAAGTTCTGGACTCTTAAAGCTCAGATATACACACTTTGGGCTCATCAACAGGTAAGAACTTGGGTGAAAGCCTCAGACAGAAATATATCAGATCCAATGTTTTCCATGGGCTTACAGAACCCCCCCCCATATCCTTCTGGGTTTAAGTACAAATTAGGTATAGCTGATGCTATAGCAATAGACAAAATGACCTCTTTTTCAATCATGTTATCTAGGATTCCAATTTGCTGTTTAAAAAAATTATCCATGGAAAGATGGTGGGAGAGTATTCTTAAAGTACTTGTTATCTGCTTTCTCAAGTATCTGATATGTACTTAAGTCCACTCAAAACTGTTAAATTCCAGCACTCTGAGGTTACAATACTGTCTCAGCGCRAGCTGGAGTAAGGATGTTCTTATGTTTTTCTGCCTTATCCTCTTGCACGATTACATTTAGGAATATAAAGATGTAAATACGTGGAAAGCAATCTCACAGGCCAAGATCTGCTGATCTGGGATGYCTTCCTAGTGTTATAGTTTTCACATAAGTGGCACAAAGCCAAATGTGGCATTATGGGCAGAAAGAAGTAAAAGTATACATTCCTTGTACAGAGAAACTTATGGGGATATACTTGAACTTAATTTTGTATAAACAAAAGTAGTTAAGGAGATAAAAAAGGTGCAAAGAATATTGCMTGCTCCCCAAGATATCATGCACTTCCAAGAATAGTCTTGAGAGCAGCAGGCAGGCTGCGTTTATGGCTGTCTTGGAAGYGTGTGCGAGGGGAACCCAGCAGATCATCCACAAAGGTGGAGCTGYTGTGGGGTCAAGACCGGAGGCACACTAAGAATGGTGGAAAAAGGACAAACTCCAACACCTCATGGGGAAACAGGAGTCTGCTTCAGTATTAAATATAAAAATATAGAGATATTAAATCTAGAGTTGTGTGAGTCCAGTGAGAGGAAATATATTGTGCTTGGGTGTGTGGGCAGGTAGCAATGCTCAGTTTTGGAGAAATGATCAGGAGTCAATTTCTGGCTACACAATTGCTGTTAAGTGAGACCAACCCCCTCATAGCTTTAGGCTTCTCCTTCAAAAAYAGGTGGTGGCTGATGGAGGGAACACCTGAGAAGGACACAGCAGAGCAAACCACCCTCCTACTGTTCACCTGGAAGATGTCACGTCTGGACATTTGTCATGGTGTGTGTGGGTGATCCTTCCTAACACACACAGTGTGTTCTGCCTACACTRAGCAGAAAACAGTGGCAGTCATGTCACTCTTTGGGTCATGCAAGTTATGGGCTTTTAAGAACACAGAGAAGGATGAGCTTATTTTTCACATGCTCTTCTTCATATTGACCAAAAAGAGGAAAGTTGAGTCTGATGACAACTTAGGTAACAGAAAGAAAGGCAAATTCTTCTCTTGTTCATATCTTTTTCATATTCCTAAGGACAAAACTCTGCTTTTTGATCTGCTGATCCTATCTCCATTTTGACATTCTGGTCTCTGTGAATGCATGGAAATATTATCATAAATATGGAAGTCATGTACAGAAGAGTTATCTGCAAAGCCAACAAAGAACTCGATGTTGCAATGGCTCAAGAAGGACTATTTTGGTGGRTTACTACAGGGATATTTTTATATTTTATTTTCAATATGAAAGGAAGAACTGTTACAGCTTTGTTTAGGTATAAACAGTTCTCTTGTTGAAATAAATAAAATTATCTCATTTTCTGTAGGCCAGAATAGTATTGTTTTCGAGCATTGAGTCTGAGTAAACAGCAGACTGTTCTCATTCAGAGGTGAAATCATAAACTGTTTTCCCCCTTTAAATGTCCCTGGACTTTTTGAAATGACATCACCTGCACATTCATCAAAGCTCTGTATTTGGCTGGTTTGGCAAAATTAAGCAATGGCTTGAATATGGTCCAATTTGTAGAAAAAAATTACTTAAAAAAATACATGTGTTTTAAATTTGCTTTGGAGGCTTAGTAACATAAAAGTTTTTATGCCATTATTTCCATACTTCTTTTCCCTCCTCAATCTTTTTTTTTTTTTTTTTTTTTTTTTTTTTTTTTTTTTTTTTTTTTTTTTTTT
>NW_026623390.1:1571415-1584141 GCF_030028575.1 Malurus melanocephalus | reverse complement strand
TTGAAAAATCTGCAAATCAAGAAAATGAGCTGCTCAGAAATGTCTGCATTTTCATGATAACCTTGTTTGGAGGAAGGAATGTTTGCTCGAGGCCRCGCCGTTGTTCCTGCCTGGTGGGTGGGATGGTGGTGCTGGAGCTTTCCTTCAAGCAGCTCTTGAGCAGAGTGGGGCAAAGAGCTCTGTGCAAGCACACATGCAGCAGGAAAAATGTGCAGGATCAGACCCACCTTGCCGGCTTGCTTAGCTTTGTGCCTGGGTTTAATCCTGCCTCCTCTTTGCAAAAAGCAGCRTTTCGAGTCTCAGGGGCTGCTGCTGGACTGGGAGCCCTGGTGTGAACCCTGTGTGGGTGGGAAGGATGTGCCAGCCCAGCAGGTGTGACACGTGTGTCCCAGCGGGGCTGGGGAGCACAGAGAGCGTTCCACATCCGCAGGCTCTGGCACAGGAGCCGGGTGTGCCTGTCCCTGTGCCYGCTGCTCGCTGCAGAGCATTGGCTGTGTCCTGCTGGCCAGGTCACGCCGCTGTCCTTGTGCCACACCTGCAGGAGGCTTTCCCTGGACCAGCAGCAGGAGATTCYCCTGGAGGGACAGCAGCTGGCAGGCTCTGCCGATGGGAAAACCAGTGCCCTCCTGTCTTCCACCTCCTGGCACCAGCAAAGGGAAGTACCAAACAGTTCACTAGACTAAATAAATACCTAGATTTACTTTTGAGGGCCAATATAGCTTAAGATAGGAAAAGTCCAAACTTCACTGTTTTKCTTGGTAATTAGATAATAAACATAAGCTTTTATTTTTGATGATTACTTTTTAGTTTGTGTAACATTACTGGACAATGGAAGACAGACTGTGGGCAARTAACATTCTCGTATTAAACTAATTAAGGACGCCAGGCTGGAATTATGTAATCTTCATTCCTCAAAACTGAGAGCTTGGTAAAATAATTAATTCTTTTCATAGCAGCTTTAGATTGGACCCAGAAGGCCAGCTTATTGCTGGAGTTAATGAAAACAATATCGTTGCTCTGTACTYCTGTTTAAAGTCAGAAGGCCAAAAGCTGCGGCCTCATTGAAACAGATTTTTCTTCTTGCTTGCACTCTAAYACAAGAATTGTTGCAGTGGATCAGAACAAAATTCAAACTAACAAAACTTCATCTCGARTAGTGGTCAGTTCTTCATGTTTAAAGAGGCCATTTGCAACAGAGTGTGGYAAGAAAAATTTCTTCTGCAGTTTTATACTGCCCTTAACTGAGTTTTGGACCCAAGTTTWGGCTTTGTCAGACCTTCATTGGGCAGCAGAGTTTAACATCCATCTGCACAGCTGCCTTTTTACCTTGACTGCATGTGCCTATTCTATTTATTCAGTTTACTGTTGGGCTTGCTGAACCAGCCATTTGCCTGATTGACGTTCAGAGTGGCCTTCACCATTATTTGTGTGCAGGAATACATGGTCAGAGTATGGTTAAGTGATTCAAGAGTCAAGTCAGAATTTTTAAAAGAAGATTTTGGTACAGATGACTATCTTAATATTTAGATCCTTGCTCATTAATTTTTAGACAATATCACTGGGCAAGTTGCACACGGAGATGCTTAGGTCGGATGTTGGAACAATTTCTTAATGGAAAGGCTTGTCAAGCATTGGAACAACCTGCACAGGTTGAATCACCAACCCTGAAGATATGTAAAAGGTGTGTAAATGTGACACTAAGGGACATGGGAAGTGTTAGGCACTCTCAAAAATATTAAGGGTCTTTTCCARTGTAATTGATTCTATGATTCTATGACTGAGATCTGTTTTTTTGATAACCGAGCCAACACTGTCATCAGACACACCCAGGTTGGTTCTTGCAGTGAGTCAACATTACTCCARCTTTGGGTGTTTGTACCTCTCTTTTTTCCTTCTTCTTTTCATTTGTGGGTTGAATAGGAAAGATCAGCCTAATTTCTTTGTCTTACTAGAGCTGAAGTTACAGAGAGCGACAGAAAGGACCTTACACACTGTAGTTGGTTGGCATCTTTTGAATTATACTCTTCWCTGGGGCCACTATTCACAGGATATTGCATCTGGATGTGCAAATATTCAAGATGGGTGATAGTCCTCTGACTGAATGATGACCTTTGTCTAGGGAAGGTCATGGGGAGAGCTAAGGCCTTTTATCAAAAGTTGGGCTTCATGGCTGAACTGGAGAATCCAAAAGGACATTTTTCTTCTGAGGATGAAAATCATACCCCTCTGTTCTGTTCTAATTCATTTTTATTTTTACTTTGTAATCAGATTTACTTCTGCATACTTTATTCTGATCTTTATTCTAATCTTATCGGCATAAGAAAAGATTTCATTCCAGTGGGGTCTCAGTGCTGTGCTGGATCMTGTACATGTTCAATCCTTCTGCATGTTGAATCGGACCAATGAGGCACTTACCATTTCCCATTTAAGTAATTATACAAAAAAGTAAGATTTATTCTTTCAGTGAGAAGCAAATGGACAACAAATTTATGGGGCAGAGGCACTGCTTTTTGTCTACTGTTCCGAAAGACTAAAGAGTTTTTGTAAGCAGCATTTAAGCTAATAGATGCTTAAATAGACAGTACTTGTTTATTGCAATAAATTTCTGAAATAACCAGAAGTTACAAATAAACTTGTCCAATGAATTTATTTAAAATTGTAAATGAGGACTGACATGGTATGCTAGAGCTCATGTCCTTTTTTTTTTATTTTGCAACTGGAGAGTAAGTGATATGGACATTTAGTAAAGACTGTTAAAAGGAGGAAACTGATCAATTTTAAACATATGAATAATTGTTACATTTTGTAAAAACAAACGATGAGTCTTGTTCTCAGCAGAAAACACTAAGGAAGGGCTAAGACATGTGGTGTCAGTGATTTCCTAAACACCATATTAAATTTTAAAACTGAGCAGCATGAAGGAACATGGAAAAAGTAAGTGCATCAAAAGGAAGAGGACACAGAATTAGTGTTAGCTGGCACTGCAACCACTGAGAAAAKTGTGCTGAGAATTTACTGGGAGGGAAAAAATTGGGACAGTAAGCAAATGTGAGTCCTGGTGGAGGCAAAGTAGGAACTTATGGCATGAAGCAGTTGTCAGAATCTARTCAGATGAGTGGAAAGCTATGTGACAGAACAGAAAGGAAGAAAGAAATTGAAGTGGTAAATGGTGTGTCTCTGAAAGGAAATTTTATGATGGAGGATTGAACTAAGAAAAAGAGAATAAATAGAATCAAAAAACCATAAAAAGTCAAGAAACAAAAATCACAGAATATCAAGGGGTTGGAATGGACCTTAAAGATCCCCTAATCCCAACCCTCCTTGCCATGGGCAGGGACACCTTCCACTAGGYCAGGTTAATCAAGACCTTATCCAGCCTGGCATTGAACATGTCCAGGACTGGCGCATCCACAACCTTCCTGAGCAGCCTGTTCTGGTGTCTAACCAATCTCGCAATAAAATTTCTTCCTAATATCCAAACTAAATTTCTTCTCTTGGAATTTGTACCCATTATTCCCTGCCTTGCCACTAGAGTTCCTGTTGATGTGTTCCTGCTGGAGGAAGGTCCTGGCCCTGCTGGCCCTGKCMGGTCCTGCCAGGTTGCTGTGAGGTCWYCACASASCCTTCTCTTCTCCAGGCTSAACAGCCCCAACTTTCTCAGTCTGGCTTTGCAGGGGAGGTGCTCCAGTCCTCTTATCAACTTTGTGGCTTCCTCTGGACTTGCTCCAACAGTTCCAYGTCCCTCTTAAATTGGGRACCCCAGTGCTGGATGCTCCAGGTGGGTCTCAGCAGAGCRGAGCAGAGGGGCAGRATCCCCTCCCTCCCCTGCTGCCCACGSTGCYCTGGRTGYAGCCCAGGATTCCCGTGGCTTTCTGGGCTGTGAGCRCTCTCTGCCAGCTCCTGGTGAGTTTTCATCACCCATCCCCCCCAAGCCCTTCCCCACAGGGCTGCTSTCAATCAGTTCTCTGCCCWACCTGTGGCTGTGCCTGGACTGCCCCAATGCAGGTGCAGGATCTTGCACTTGGCCTTGCTGAACTTCAGGAGGTTTGCATGGTCCAACTCTCAAACCTGTCCAGTTTCCTGTAGATGCCATCCCTTCCCTCCCGTGTGTCGACTGCCCCACAGAGCTCAGGGTCATCAGCAAACTTGCYGAGGGTGCCCTCGATCCCACTGTCCTTGTCACTGACAAARGTGTGGAACAGCATTGKCCKCAGGACGAACCCCTGAGCGACACCACTCCTCACTGCTCTCCACATGGACAATGGGCTGTCGTCCACAATTCTGAATGTGGCCATCCAATCTGTTCTTTATTATTCAAGTGGTTGATCCATTGCTCTTTTTCTGTCCATCTGGAGAAAAGGATGTTGTGCAGGACAGTGACAGAAAAAGAAGCTTTACTTATGGCACTGTATAGTCCTGTATAGCTGTATGATTGATTAACAAGCCTCATCTTCTGTCCTTATTTTGTCTTAATTTTTTATTTTGTCTTTATTCTTTTGTGTGTATGTTTTCAAACCTCATTCATGCGTTAAGCAGAAGTTTTCATTTTTTAAATGAAACATAAGCATATGTTTTCTAAAGCAAAGATTTAGTAGTGCTGAACTGCRGAAGCGTTCTTTAATAGACCTCATACTTTTAGTTTCTCCTTCTTCGAGATGTTCTTTGCAATCTAATTTCTGTCTTTTGCCTTCTGCATTTGCCAGTCCCACAGGGAGAATCTAGAAAAGTTTGGAGAAACACCATATTTTTTTTGTCCCCATAGACCACACCTAAATGTACAGTCTAATGAAGCACAGATGCACTCTCTTTTATAAGGYATACATTTCTAACATGAAATCAACTAAACTGAGAAAATATCTAATAAGCAGGGAAACTATGTAATTGAGTGACTATTGCTCTGTCAGAAAGTTCTGCTTTTGAAAAGCTTTCCTCTGTGACTGCCTCTGATCTGACCACCCTTGAACTCTTTATGTACATACAAAGGAAAATGATCTAGCTCTGAGGAAGAAACTAATGAATTACACCCTCTCCTAACTCAGTTCTTAGAGACATGTATATCTCAAACCATCTATCTCATGGTTCTATGCTTCACTCTGATATGAACACTGAGTATTTGGCATCACTGATGAGCGTTCAAAAAATGAGACAGCTTCCTAAATTTGCATGAAAACTCCAGTTTGTGGACTAGATATTCAGGAAGTTTTGTGCTAAATGGGTTATACAAGAGTGCTCTGATCCTTCTGTAACCAGAAATGATTATAGTAGAACTTTGACTTTAGAGAAGCCAGAAGGAATTAGAGAGGGCTCATTCCCTCAGGAAACAATAAAAAAAGAGTAATTTAAAGAATGCTTAACTCCTGCATGTACTTTTGAAATCACTAAATATGATCTGTCCCTCATTAAACATATATTCAAGTTAATCCACCAAGAGTGAACTGACACAGTGATGTGAGTTTAAATACCTGAGACTGCAAATGAAAGCAGACTTTGCAGTGACAACCATCTCACCAASAAGAAATCTCAAGATTTAGGCACCAGCAGGATCCTGAGAAAGAAAACGTGCAGCAAAGAAAACGTGCAGCAGAAGCTGTAACTCTTTGTAGTAAACCGAGAAGGCACCACAGCTGCACAGTAGCAACCCAGGCAGCATCATTAAATGTAACCACAGCCACTAAAGCTGAGATGATGTAAGGCAACCTCTGTTCCAGAAATGCTGGTGCCTTTTGACTGCTGCTGACATCAACTGCAAGAAAATCAGAGATGGAATTTCTGAAATGACCTGTTACCTGTACTGAGAGAACATCTGTCGTCCTCACCCATGTCCTTCACCAGCCAAAAACCAGCGATGCCTACCGCATGTGCAGCCAGGACTGCAATGCAGGACTGCTTATGTATAGGAATACAATGAGAGCCATAGTGCCTAAAGCTGAAATTTGTATATTTAAGAGAAAATGGTGAAACTCCCCCACCCTTTATGTTTGGATAGTATAATTACTTCCCTTACAAATAAACATAATGCAGACAATACATTCCATGATCCATAGGTACAAAGAATAATCCACTCATTTAGTGACTTGTTCTCAGTATGGATACTATAGTAGAAAATGCATATGTTATGATTTCAAACAGAATTAGACCAAGTTCATATTTTGTAAGATGCAAAGTCACAAAGTCAAAACATGTCCCATCATTACATCCTTCTGAGATTTTAAGATTCAATACTGAGTAACCTAATTAACAACTCAAAATAAAATTTAACAGAGTTAGAAAATAAATTTGTTTATCTCCAACTATCTTGGTGTTCCTGCTTCTTTTTCAGGCTGACATGGACTGACGTGCCCAGATTTGTCTTCTTAAATATTTAAAAGCTGGTTGTTAATGGTATTACAATATTGCAATTAATAATCATTATTTTGTTGAAAGAAATATTTTATTTCAGGAAMGATTTTAATTTTGCCTAAAAAATTTAAATAAAATGCTGAAATCTAGGGAGGATTAACCTCTATTAAAAGCTGCTGAGATGAGAAGAGTCTGCCTGGAGTATCCAGAGGAAAAGCACAGAAAATTAAAAGACAGACCTGGGAAAAGAAATTTCATGGGTTTTTCTTGACAGAAAACCAAATATATAGCTTCGGTGAAAAGTACTGAAGAATTCATATCACATTTCAGTTGAAAGTTTGTTACTWTTTTATTATTATTTCTCTGTAAAAGTGATACGTTTCATTTCAAACCTCCAAATGAAATGTTTTACTGTCTTTCTTTAGTGAGACATTTTGTTTTGAAATATGCTTGTAAAATTTTAAATGTAAAAACACAGAATAAAAGTTGTTCTGTTCCTTTCTCAGTTTACTTTAAGGAGATGAAAACTTCTTTTCTATTTTGAGCTTCTTTAGATTTACTTTGAATTATTTCATCTGGTTTGACCAAGGAAGTGAAAAGTCAATTTTTCCACACAGTTCAGTTTCTGAGGATTCAGAAATGGATATTGTACCTGGTATAGGATATAGTTTCAAGAAATACAAAAAGAAAAAACAGTAGTAGTAGTAGTAGTAGTAGTAGTAGTAGTAGTAGTAGTAGTAGTAGTAGTAGTAGTAGTAGTAGCAGTAGTAGTAGCAGTAGTAGTAATAGTAGTACACCAGCTATTTTTGTTGCATGATGTGTAACCTAATTAAGGCTATTTTTTCAACCAGGAGTATTTTGTATCCTGGTTTGCACTGTGATTGAAGACATATTTTTCTTATGTAAAACTGTTCACGTCATGTGAAATGTGCATGCTATAAAAAACACCTTATAATGAAATCTGCCAAGACTGATTGAAAAAGCAACAGTTCAAAATGGGGTTGAGAAAGTAGTTCTGACCAGGATGTCCTATTTTGCTGGTTTGACTGCTCTGATTGAAACCGTCTGTGAAGAAACAGCCTTTGCGTGATAGGCCCCGATACAAATTAATAAGACAACACTGTGTTGACCTACAAAGCAWAAAGCACAACAGCCCCATAACTACAAACAGACACAGCTATTTTACTGCTTTGCTAAAAACTTCCCTTGTCCCGCCCAAATTGTTTTGCGGTGGCTTCTTTTGGCTGTATGCAAATTCCCCTGTTAAAATGCACACTTCCCCAAACAATCTCACCTGTGAATGATTGCAGCCTTTAACCCTGAGGTTACATTTTCTCCCAATAGTTCGCCTCAAAGAAGCCTTTTATTCTGTTTTCTCTTTAAACAGCTTAGTAGTTAAATTATATAGACCAAACTGGATACTCCGGAGATTGATCCCATTGGTCAAAACTTTAGAGTCTTCCACCTGAGACCTCTGATCATTATTATATCTGCATCAGAATTATGAGCTAAATCAGGGTTAACACATCAACTTGAATAAAAGTACCAAACTATAGGTAAGGATTTTGCACCATCCAGAATGAGGTGAATATACAATTTTTATGTGACTAACCCAAAATCTTTTATAGCATGAGAGTTGCAGTGTGCCTATGACAGAAGAATCCAACATTGCCTTTGTCCCTATATGAATTGTTAGAAGCCTTCTGCCACCGACATGGATACTCATGGATACTCTGCTCATCGTGTGTTTAACAATTCATTTCACTGAACTTGAACAATATTTTTTTCATTATACCTGTGTTTGACTAATTTTTTTAATAAAACTGCCTTTGCRTGATAGGCCCCTAATCGTATTTACAGCAGACAGGGTAGATCTCAAATATCTTTCCAAGACAGCTGAACACTTGGGTAATAGCAATCTTTTAACAGAAATACAGATTTTTAACTCTTTGGTTGCTAGCTGTTATTTGAAAAAAAAAAAAAACTATTTGTCAATATCAGGAGAATTAGACTAAACAAGTGAACAGCCATAAGAGCTTCCAAGAACTGTTTTCACAAGTGAGTATACTCAAAGTATAAATATTAACCTCATTGTCAAACAGTCTATTCAATTTATGGCTTATTTTTTTTCAATTTTTAAATTCCAAATTCAAATGGACTAATGGTTTCCATATTGAAGGTATTTTCACAGTATAAACAAAGTAGGCATTTTCCCATGAAAAGAACACTAAAAATTTGAACAACATCCATCAGGCATGAGGGAAACGGCAGGATGCAGTCTCTCTCCAAATGCAGAGCTCATGCAACCACATGGGACACTACGTGCCAAACCGATTGGTGCTCAGCAGCAGGACTCATGTTGCCAGTAAAAATTAACCTAGAACTGTCTAGCAGTCTAAATTGTCTGAGTGATATGTGGGTGGATGCTTTGTATTCTCTGTCCTATTAAAAAAGCCTTTCACTGTATTTTAAATGTTATATGAAGCTAGAGAAAAAGTCTATGATCTGAAATAACTGGTTTCTGGAAATGCATTTGGGAAGACAACATTGGAGATAGTAGGGTTTAATGTGCTCTTAGAGAAATATGGATTCATGGTTTCAGGTATAATAATTTATATTATATATAAGAAAAAATGTGGGCAGYTTAAAAAATGTATTGTAGAATACAGTAATTTCCTAGGCTTTCATGAGGTGTAGTATCAATTTTAATTAAAAACTAAAGGAATAAAAACCACAATCTTCCCAAAGAAAGACCCCACAAAAAAACCCCACAAACTATTACAGGAAAGTAATAATTCAAGAATAAAAATTATGTTTTTTAATACATTTCAAATCTGTTTTTCAGTTTGACAGTTGCTGTAAATCCCCAAAGTGTTTTCTTTCCAGTAAAAAGAAAATTTCAGGTAATGAACGGCRTGTACTATATGTTGGAATTCTTGCTGCTACACAAATTGAAGATTCTGTTTCTGCTGTCACTGCCACAGTAGCTCTTGAGATCTAACTCATCTGTTCCATTCATCCATGGCACTGTTGATATTAATTCAAATACTTTTTTTGGCTTTCAAGATGGATTTTTAACCTGGACTGCTGTATTGTAAGACATATTCTGTGTCTGGGGATGGAAAAAATATGTTTAAACTCTTATGGTGAAGATGTTTTACTTCTCTGATGTTGAGTAGGAATTATTTGAACCAGAAGAAGTGTGGTGGTGACACAGTGGTGATGCAGTGGTGATGCAGCGACTCAACACTGAAATACCTTCCCAAATGGAGCAGCAGAATGGTTTGGAGCAGATTTTTCAGCATCTCTGATATCATGATGTCTAAGTGGAGAATTATCATCTTTTCACAGTAAAGCTGTATCTGATTTAAACTGCTTAACACCAGGAAATTGTTCATTCCTAAGGATATGTGGTCAAGTTACAAGGTTAAATGTGCAATATTGTGAGGAAAAAGAAGGCTAGAAATGCCTTTTTTTGTGTTACTTACCTCCTAGTTCAGTCCAGGAATTTCCATGTTGTSGTTGACTTTCACCATTTCTGTGTTACCTCACTGATGCCATGATGAAAATTCTAAAGCTGGCTTGACAACTGAAGCTCACTGAGAGGTTTCAAAATGTCTTTCACAGAAATTAATTTTTTGAGAAGCTCCAGTGATAAGCACATCAGAGCTTTCAGCAACACGTGCCCATTCATCCAAATCTTTCCATTGTGTCGCTTGTGACTGAAAATTTTCTCAGGCAATGACTACAGTGAAATACCAGTGGTTTTAATTGATAGTTGACAAGCCTTATCTCCAGCTTCAGTGGGATTTCAGCACAGGATCATGGGATAATTCAAGTTGAAAGGCTTAAAGTTAACTGCAAGCTTAAATCCTTTGATGACTGCAAGCTTTTAGCATGTCCCTGTTGTTCTAAAGGATCTTCTGTGGTACCAAGTGACTTACAAGCACGTATTAAAAGTTTCAGCTTCCAACATGACCAGCACGTTACAGAGCAGGAAAGCAAAKTCTGGAGAATTTATGAGAGTGGGTCAGATAACACAGGAAGCCATGACTAGAATGGAGTTCCTGATTTTTAATTGTATTAACTCTTGTCATAATATCTGTCCCAGTGGGAATGGGAACATGGATTTACTGACCAGCAAACACACATTTGATTATGTAGCACKCTTAAGAATATTTGCTTCTAGCTTGTGAATCACACAGGGTTGTTTTAAGGGCCACTTCTAATTTCATTGAGGCACATATGYTTTCTCAAATTGTTACACAGATAATTGTAATCAAAGACAAAATTAAATTCAAACAAATATGAAGATTCTAGCTGGTGAAGTATAGGGAGATGTTTCATCAAGGCAAAATGTGTTTATCTCTACACAGAGTCTGATCAACACAGCAGGACTAATGTATATTCTAAGTTCAAATGATGGCATAACATTTTTCATGGCACAAATAAGCATTATGTATGCATTATATGAGAGCTGAAATAGGGTGGGTGTTTCCAGCAGACCGGTATTTCTATGTCTGGAAATAGGTTGACATTAACCAGAAGAGGAAAATACACCTTCCTCTAACTCCCAGGCTCCCTTATCTAAATTTTCATTTGGCCCAAGTCCAGCACTTAGTTTATGACCTCTGATGAATTCACAATACGAAGCAGAAAACCCACAAATCTCATACACGTCATCTTACCCATTTCCCTTTTATTATATTATTTTTCATAGTTGCTGTAACTTTCCATGCTTGTATCAACATTGTGCAATTTATTGGCAAAGTAGTTTAATTACTTGTTTTTATTAACAATTAATTGATATTGGAAACTCATGCTCTGGGATTATTTATACATGGAAATTTTAGTTTTAATAAGTAGGAAAAAGTAACAGTATGTAAGTGAAACTCTTTTTATGTGGCATATTTTGTAGGGGATTTTCCTTTCACATCTCATCAACTTCCAGTCAAACAGTACTTTATAACATTAATAAAATGTAAGTGGAGAATATCTGATGACAGGAAMATTATTTTCTTAAACCATAAGCTAAACTTAGTGTTTTAATATTATTGCCGAAGGTGGGTACAATAAGATATCTTACACCTTTTTCATTTATATGCCAAACTCTATTTTTCCTATTCCTTMTTATTATTAAAGAAAGATTCTGGTTTAATTCAATCCAAAGTAGAATGTTTTATAAATTTCCTGAGAGAGCTGTTAATCTGCAGGAGTAGAGTTTATCTGAGTTGGCTGAGGGACCTATTCTAAGTCAGCATTTTTCAACAGTGAGGTGRTAACATCTCTGGGGGCAATTAAGTGTTATAATAGAGATTCAAGAAGGATCTAGGAAAATCGGGGAAAAAAGCTTTTGTTTTTTTATTGGATCCTTTTCTTCAGGGACCTACTAAACGCTGAAGCATTTATTGAATATCCTGTAAGCGTTTTGGTTTTCCTTCCCAAGAACAAGAGAACAGCTGGCTAGCTGCTGTGTGCTTCCTGGGGTGAGTGAACAGCAGACCTGGCTGGTGGGGGAATTGCTGTTTCAGCTCTCAACAGAGCTGTGCATCTCCTGYGCTTTGCATGGAGCAGGGAGATATGGAGACAGGAGTGCTAAGGCCTGAGAATTTGAAGGCCTTTGGGATTTTGGTAGTATTCTGAAGACAACAGGCCATGTACCRTGATCGGTCAAGCTGGATAATCACTCAACTGCCATGGCGCATGAGTGTCATCCACCACATGGGAGATCAGCATCAGTTTCATTCTGTGTTCCCTCCGTCTGCTGGAGGGGAGTAAGAATTGTAAAGATTGTTCAAAACATTGGCAGACACCACTTCAGTACCTTTTCAGTTCCTGCCTCTCTCGTCTCTGACACACAATCTAGCATTTGGCAGGTTCTTTTGTCTTGTTTCTGTGAAAGTGGAAAATTCTTTGGACGTGGCCAACACATGAGAGTTAATTTGTATTGAGTGTAAATTTGTATTATTTCTTCCAATGGTACTGCTGGGCAAATATCCCTTTGACTTTCATATTTATTGGGCTGCCCAGGTGCTAGGCTTTGGTMGGTCCCTCACAGGCTTCCCAAATAAACAGAGCCCGGATTTTGATTGGAAACTTGGATGATCTTCAATAATTTCTTTTGACTTGAAAGGACTGGGCTATCTCTGAACCATAAGTACTCAGTTTGTATCTATTTTGCAAGACTCTCTGCATCTTCCTTATCACTGCCCTTAAAACACACACACACAAAAAAACAAAACCAAAAATAAAAACAAAAAAACCAAACCAGAAGCTCAGGGTGCATCTGTTTCTCCCAATATTTGTTTAGATTAATCAGTTTCCTAACTTATGCGGTAAAAGGAATTTTTATTTATGTTTATCGGTTGATCTACTGACACTATGTCT
>NW_026623390.1:1461086-1571105 GCF_030028575.1 Malurus melanocephalus | reverse complement strand
ACACTAATTTAAAGGGGAGTCATTTGCTTATGGTGATGTCCAAGACATAATTATATTTTATGCTGTAAATATTTCTTTGTTTAATGACTGCTGGATTGCTCACTGGATGAGACAGTGGAAGTCAGAGAATACTTTACCCTGCGAGCAAACAGTGAAAGTAAAGGGTCTGTACTCTTGACATTCCCAAACCAGAGGCAAACAAGGACAGAAGTAACTCATTTAAGCACTCTAGTGGCATGCTTAACAATGGAAGGGGAAAAATGGATGCATCATTGTAATTAAAATAGATTAAACAGACATGGAATTTATTAGTCATGGAAAAATCACAGCTTCCAGCTCTTGAGGAGACAGTTTCTGGAAGGCTATTTTTGTGATATGATTGACTTTAAAATAAAAATCCACAGTACTTTGAGAATTATCTGGAAGCAAGACTGGCAAATGCATTCAAGTGATCATAGATCAGTATTGGGAAAAGGAATAATTTGTAAATAACACTTTCAACATTTTCTGAAATACTCTACTACTTCGAAGGTACTGTGWTGTCTTCTGTTCTTCAGGCTAAGGAAATAGGCAGAACTCTGCTTCTGTTCATGTGGCATGGGAGGGCCAGGAATGTGCAGAAAGTTTGGACAAGATGTAGAGTAATTAAATGGAATAGGCCAGTTAAGACCAGAAAAGTAGGAAGAAATCTGAAATTGCAAGTATTGCTGGTCAAGACAAGCACAGCTCTATCCTCATATTTACTAGATGACACGATCTTAATGACCATGAAGCTTTCCTCTCTCTCTGCCATTTAGTCAGAGATGCACCTGCTCCTACCCCAGCACTTAAGTCAGATTGCTCTCTTYAAGTCAGTTTCTCCATATATCATATCACATGTTTACTTGTGACTTTGAGCTGTGGAAGATTTGATCTTGATGAATTTTTTTCCACTGAGAAATGCTTTCTCCTTTTATGGCTACAAGTGTATTCATGTAGTAAGAGCAGTAGCAGTAATAGCAGTAATAGTTGCAGTAGTAGTAGTAGTAGTAGCAGAAATAATAATAATAATAATAATAATAATAATAATATTAATAATAATAATAATAATAATAATAATAATAATAATAATAATAATAATAATAATGTTTGTGCGTGAAGAGCTTAACTTTTCTTGAATTAAAGAGTCTCATACTCATCAGAGCTTTGAGAAATTGTATAGCTTGTGATATGAGTTTATGAACATAAAAAGAGTTTATGTTGATTACAAGATGCAAGGAAGCAGATGTATTTTATAAACAAACAGTTCTAACACTTTTGAAGGAAGCAAAATACTTTGAGCAATACAAGAAAAATATCAGATTGTCCAAGGCAAAGCACTAAATTAATATCATATTGAGTGAAAAAGAAGAGGCATGATTCTGAAGTAACTTATTTCAATATTCACTAGTTTAACTCTCATGACCTTAAGAGAATTGGATGAGATTCATAAATGAACAAAAATTGCTCAGTGCTGAAGGATATTCTTAGTTGTTTGATGGGAAAGACTGCGGACATGAAACTCTTTAAGAAGCTGCTATATTTTTTTCAGGTATCTTCGGACAAGCAGCAAAATTTAAAGGCAGAGATGTTTATTAGAATGTCTCCAATCTTAAGTCTCAGGGTCCTACCAAAGACTTTGAAATTGTCAACATGGCCCTTTATAAGTTTATTACTTGCCTATGAACTGGCATGTGTTTTAGATTTGTTAGAGGAAGTTTTCTAATGTACACTTTCAGTGTTTCTCTACTGTAAACAACTCTTAAATACAGAAAGTTGTATTGTGAGCCAAGCTGGACTTTTACTGGTCACCAGGGTCAACTGCAGAATCCAGTCTGACCTTCAATCTCTGACTCCAATTAGTCACAGAACTAATTTATTTTTCATTTTCCAGACCATTTGTCTTCTTGGAAACCACAGTGACTTATATAATTCCAAGAGTTACACTTGGAAAAAATTATTGTAGTGTGTTCATCTGTATTTAGTTTTAACACGTGTTMATACTAGTGATTTATACATTAAAAAGGTGCTAGTTTATTTGAATTAGAAGATTCCATGAGTCTGTTAGTGCTTGTGTCTGGAACGTGTTCTCTTCAGGATGAATGTGGTTTGATTTTGGTCTTTTTACATTTTCCTAGGTGCAGGTATGTAGACATACTGGCTGACATGTCAGGTTGTCRCATTTTAGATATTTGGTTAAATTTTCTACTCTGTATTGCGAACAGCATGGTGGAACTTTAAAAGAAATTCAGCATCTATGTATTTGCACTAAAGTGCAGCTGGCTGTTCCATGAGTGCAATTTTTCTTTGTGCCCATTGGAGATACTAAAGCTGTATGTTTTCCAGACTCAGCAAATCACAGTCTGTGGTATACCCGCACTGTTATTTCATCAGTGAAGAAGAATTATTTTTCCTTTGTGGTGCAGTACTGTGTACACACAATTATCATGAACAATAACTAGAATTAAGAGCATTTCTCATCATGATGTASGGTAAATAATAATCTTAAATCTCTTTTTACTTATATTCTAGATAACATAGAATAGATGTACATACATGATATGCAAAAGTCAAAGTTAGCAATGGGAGTTTAGACAAAGACAACCAAGAATAATAAAATCCTCAGAAAGTAATGCCTGCTAGAGTATTCTCACTAGCACTTTGGATTTCAGAATGTCTGGGAGACTGACATCTTGAATCCATACTGTTTCTTCTAGGTAGCTTGCACTCAGCCTGAGGCCCAAGAAGATGTTTTTCTCTCCTGTATTGCACAGGATAGGAACCCAGACACACGGGGATCACAGAAGGAATCAGTGACAGAAGGAATCGCAGAAGGAATCACAGCATTCTCATGTAGTCTAGACATACCCTCACTCCTCTTCTGCTGAAAATGCCTTTCCACTATAACTTATTCTTAGGTTAGGCTACTGACTATCTTGTGGGGAGAAAGGACCAGTTTGGGAAACATGCTTCTCTGTAAAAATACTCTGTCCTTGAGACCTTCCTACAGCTACATTGTCCTGGCCTTTCTGAAGGTCAAATTTGCAAGTGCACTATTTCACCATTCTTAGTTAGGAAACTGTTGTTCTGATATGAAAGCACATGTACTAACACACTGTGCTTTTCATAAATCTATGAAAAAATATGATTAAAAATATTTTCTTGAATGCACAGGATATAAAGCAATTTATATGTTAATTCTATTTGTGTTAAGCTATTTAAAGTTTGTTTTTTTTCAGTTTCTAGAGCTAATCTTGGAACACWATGTCCAGGGAGACAGACGACGGAAGAATTTTGAGGTTGATTTCTAAAAGCCTCCCAATTTTCCCATTGGTAGTGATTGTGGGATTTTTTGGAAGCCGTATGGAATGMGCTTTTTACAGTTTTCCAGTGAAACATCCAGAATGGGCATTCTCAGAGCCTTGTCATACTGTCTAGGTTAGCAGCCAAACCTTCTCCCACTYTGATATTTTAAGTTTGCTAAGGCTTCAGTCGGTAAATGTGGATGACATATCACTTTCAGTGACTTTAACAGTCACTGTATGAAAAGCACGGGATAMTGCTTATATTTTCTTTAAAAAAATTAAAGGAAAAARAAAAGGTTAGTGTACCCAGTAGCAAGTCAGTGGGAAGAAGCAGCCTAGGAGTTTTTCAGATAAACACTGGAAACAACCTAATTAAAAGCTGTCAGTGGAAAAATAGCTTACATGACTTACAATTTTAGATATTCTGCAGAAAGCTATGGCTCAGAATTTCATTGGTGACTTAGCTCCTTTAAAGGTACACTTGAGAGACTAATTTCCCATCCTACAAACTCCATGATARCCTTCTCTAAAGATGTCTTTGACGATTTTCTTTCAAGTTCTTTTGTGAAAGGTGTGGTGGTACGGAGCTGAGACCCAGGAACCTACTTTGGTGTGATGGTGCTTTGCAGAACCAGAGAGTCTGGGAGATCCTGAGGCTGAAATTCATGTACCTGATAGAATTGTGTTTAGTTTCAAGGAGAAAAGTAGTATCTCAGCAATCTAGAGCCATCAATTCCATCCTTCAAACCTTGCTGTAGCCGATCTATTAATGCAGTGTACATGCATATGACAAGCATCCATCTACATCTGCTATCTGCTGCAAATACATCTCAGTTTTCCTGACCCAGAAAATAAGCTAACAATTCTAAAGTAAATAGATAAAGTCTATTGGAAGCTCAAATGAGCAAGAAAATGTGTGAATAAAGAAAAAAAAAAATCATAGAACATTTTCATAGATAATGAGAAGGAAAAATAATGAGATGCTGTTAGTCTCCTTGTCTCCAAGAGGCAATTTTGGATGAAAAAAATATCAGAAATGGCTCAGGATGCTTAAAATACCTKATCCTTTGTACACAAAAAATGATAATTTATGCAAAAATGAGTGCGAGAAAATGGAATGTCGTATGGGTTTCCTTTGCAATGTAGAACCACTTCTGAGTATTGGATTAAGGACTAAAGACTTCAGATGAAATGTTTGGAATTTATTTTTTCCTGTGACATAGCATCAAAATTCATGGAAAACAACTTCTGGAATAACAGAATAACATTGTCAGTCTTATTTTTCCTGGAATATACTCTTAAAAGTCTTATATAAAGGTTTTTCTGTTTCCATCTTTAGGTCTTTGACTGTAGAAGAGATATTCAAAGCATGACGTTCCTCATTTCTAATGGCTTTGACAGATGTCCCTTTAACTCCATAAATTCCTGCGTCCGTAAGTTCGCTGTCTAAGACCAGGAGCCTGCTTTGTTTGCTTTAAGTTTCAACTATAACTGTTTTCCTGCTTACATTTTCCATTCTTGCTGTCATTACTAGTGTGCATTGTGAGATCAGTGGAGTTCAAGATATAGAAAGGAGAAACMTCTCGCTAATTCCTAAAGATGGTGAGTACCTTTTTTGCAATGGATATAGAAAGAACTGCAGGAATTCTTTGTGTTTCAGCTAAAAAGGACTCAGTCGTTTTATGCCATTTGCTAGATTTCTGAATATTTCCCTAAATGTTGCAGTAATTTCTCAGTTATAGCAACCAATCAGTGCAAAGGAAGAGAAAAATAATTTAAAAAAAAAAAAGAATGAGCAATAGAGGGACAAGAAAGAAAAAGTGTAAGTCAAAGTGCAGGAAAAAAAAAAATCCAAAACAACAGGAGAAAACCAAAAAAACAATCCAAGGAATAAGGAGCATAAGAAGGGTGGGRAGAAGGTTTTCCAGAACTAGGAGTATGTGGAGAGAGAGAGAGCCATTATGTACAGAATTTGGAAATGCATACTAGGCAGACATACAGCTTTGGCTTAACAGCAAGAGAGCCTGAGGCCTGACTCAGTGTTGGATTCTTATACCTCCCATATTGCTCAAACTGAGAGTCTGAATTTACTAGCTCAATCTGCATTTAATATTTAAGTTATCGAGACCGCAACAATGAATTCTCTTATTCTCAAAACAGGCTGTGGCACAACTCTGTTCCTACTTAGCAAGGCAATGCAGTCATGGACCCAGTTTCAGTCCACAYTGGGATGAGATCAAGTCACTAAGTTTGGAATGATATTTTAGCTCATCTGTTCCTCGGTTCTGGATCATTTATATCCAAGCTTTTGCTTTGTATTCTGTCCTCTTTTCTTTTCTGCCCATTGCCTCTCTGATTATGGGTATTAAGTCTGGGGATTGGGCCGGGTTGTGTTGTATCCATACTTACTTCCATTGCTGGCAAATCTTTAATCGTTTGTCTCCCAAAACAGATGGAAATATTTGCTAACTACAGTCTTATGACAGGAATCTTACAGAAAATAAATTAATTTTACTTAAGAGTGAAAAGTTTGTGCCAGTAGGAAGGAGAGTAGACATCAAAACTGGTGCACCCAAAGGAGAATTTTAGCTTGAAGGAGGATTCAAATCTTACTATAAATCCTATTTTGCAATAGTTTCTTGGCCTGTTCATCAGCCACAGAAAAAGTTCATCAACAGCTAAACCTTATTGCTTATTCTATGGTGCAGGAAGGGCTGTGATTAAAGCCGCTCATGTTATAAAACACTGCACTTAAAATTCAAGGAAACAATTAAGTTCAGATTCACTGGATTCGCTAACTTATTTCTTTTATGTAATATATGTTTTTTACTCTAAGCTGCTGGAACAGTTCTAAATGGMAGATCGAAGGTAGTATCCCTGTAGACATTAACTGAGCTAGGGAGAAAAATTTAGCAGAAAGATTCCTCTGAGACATACATGTGGGTTGTTTTTAAACTGGATTTGTTACTTAGAGGGTAAGCTCCCAGTTATTCTGTTTTCTGTTAACTCACAGGGCTGTTGTTTTCCGAGCATAGAAGTCTTTATTTTTATTTGCCATTAGTCTCTGAAATAAAACAATTCCAGTTACTTACTACTGTTGTTGCTTCTGGCAAGAAAACTACTTTTACAAGCCATACAACTGAGTATAATTGTAATGTCTTCCTGAGGGTTTCTGTTTGACACACCTTTACCTTATTTAACACTGGGGCAATGCCAACCGGGACCACCCATTCTTGGAAATATAAAGGACCAGGACAAATTGAAAAAATGTTGATTGTTGAATCATCATGTGGTATATCCAGTTCCAGTYCCTTAGGGCAACATTTAAGAGCAGCCCACATGGAATGCCAGGTCACTGAGAAGCTCTGAGTCTGTCTGTGGCCCTTATTCAGGAAAACTTTTTTATTCAGAAATGGTGTTAATGTGTATTCTAACGGTTAGCATGTGTTTTAAAGCCTTTTGAATTCAGTGGCTTTTAGACGCATTCAAAAGGTCTTGTGGGATAAGGTTTAAGCCAGTAGACACCATCTTTCCCTGAAGAATTTTATGACTCTTATGTGACCCTTTGCCAGCCTTCTCCAGATGCTGAAGTTTCTTTGTCTTGCTGACACATCTGCAGTGACATAAATGTTACTACTGTGTGTTCAAATATGTAAATATAAAAGTGTTACTTTTGATTTACTCACTCAGGATGACAAATAAGCTTACTGAAATAAAAGGATCACTATTAGCTGCTTATCAATAAACTTTTGCTTAAAATAATCCCATTAATCCAAAAAGCTCTCTCATGATGAAATGTGCCTGTAGACCAACAAGATCTTGGTTTCAACCAGAAAYTATGAGGTAATTTAATCAGATTCACACACTTGTCACTACTGCTGAGAATTTAATAGAAAGCACCCTTCTCTGGTTCAGCTTTCGGGTACTTCTAATATGTTCCAGCTCTAGAATAATTAACAACTTTCATGGTACTTAATATGTTATCAGAGTATGAAACTATTGACCATTCTGACAGTAATGTATGTCAGTATGAGTAATCAAGCACTCAGGTACTTAAATTTGTGTTGCTAGATATTAAGACAAAATATTGGGAAGGAAAACATCAGTTGGTTARTGTGCCTTAATGTTCCAATACAAATTAAACATGCCAGTGCCACATTTAATAATTAAAAGGCTATTTGGAAGTAAATTCTTGTTTTCATGATGTAATCCAGAGAAGAGTAATGCCAATTCCTGCGCATAAAAGTAATCACTGTTTTACCAAGTCATGTAGGTTATGTCTTTGAAARGTCACATTAACTTTTGGAAGAGTTTTCATAATATGTCGAACTCTTTTCATAGCACTGTTTACAAACAGACTTTATTGGGGTTCTGATTTTCCTTGTKGATATAAATTTCTTCTGTGAGATGAATGTGTCTCTTCTGACTGCAAGATTTGTGAAATTAAAAATCTGGATATCTGTAAATATTTCTTGGTCTAACTAAATAAGGATTATATACAAGACAGAAGCACAGTAATACATTTTAGTAAGCTCTCCCAGACTTCAGCAGTAACAAAGAAGTCTACTGAGCTGGAAGAGGGCTGCAAGTGGTGCTGGAGCATGTCCAAAGAATGGCAACAAAGCTGGTGAAGAGTCTGGGACATAAGTCTTGTAAGGAATGGCTGAGGGAACTGTCTTGTAAAGAATGGCTGTTTTTGTTTCAGCTGGGGAGAAGCAGGGTCATGGGAGACCTTATTGCTCTCTACGACAACCTGAAAGGAGATTGCAGCCAGGAGGATGTCAGTTTCTTCTGCTGGGTAACAAGCAACAAGACGAGAGGAAGTGGCCTCAAGTCGCACCAGGGGAGGTTTGGATTGGATATTAGGAAAAATTTCTTCATTGAAAGAGTTGTCATGCATTGGAACAGGCTGTCCAGGGCAGCGGCGGATTCATCATTACTGAAAGTGTTTAGAAAATGTGTGCATATGGCACTTGCAAACATGCATTTKTGGTGAACACGTTGGCTGTTGACAGCTGGACCTGATGATCTTGGGAGTCTTTTGACTTAATGATTCCATGATTCTGTGATTCTATTCTAAAAAAAGATAATGAGATGGAGCACTCAGCAAGGTCTGAAAACATTCCAGAACATTGACATTTACATTTTAGAACTTCAGACTTACACCTCCTAAAGCTAGCACATTTTGAAAGGACTCAGTGAAATGTGTTGATGCATAAGCCATTGTCAAAGATTAGGATTCAAGATGAAAGCTAACGTGACAGATGATTATCCAACACACGCCTGCGCTCAAATTCTCATACCTTTCTTTGGTATYTACATCTGGTATTTACGACTATCACAGATAAAGTATTGAACTACAACAGCAGAACAACAATGGCAGATGTTGGCAATACTTTGAGATAGTTTATRATATAAGGCATTTTCCATGCTAGGAGGTATATATTTGAATGTACAGCTAGAAAAAAGAGTGTGTTACATGGCTGATCTCTCGATTTTTGAGATTGTTCTAATTCTCTCTGTAAGGGGTATTCATTACCCATATTGGGTCTTTGTATTCCTCTAATGATGTAATATCATAAAAAATAATATTTAGCATGGAATCTCATCATGAAGCTTTGTTTTAATTATGCGGGGAAAATTATTCTGCAAGTTAGTRGGTTTCCATATGCTTTTTCTTTTTGGTGTAACTGTACAAATTTATGCAGCATGTCATTGAAATACATATATCCTTGACTTCTTTATGAAATGTAATTAGAAATAGTAAAATAACAGTAAAAAAATATAGAAAAAACACTCATCCACTCAAGTCAATAAATCATATTTAATTCCAARCTGTGACTTTTAAAAATGAAGCAATATAAACATATTGATTTAAACATCTCGCCTGAAGAAGAGATGATCTTCCCTCATGTAGTWATAATGCTGGGACTCCAAGAAGGGAATTCTTTGCTATTATTTTTAATTTTCTCTGACTAAAAAGACTATAATGTAGGTCAGAAATACCACATAGCTAGAGAACTCCAGGTAATTGTGGAGAGGCACCAATGCTGTGGGTGGATGTAAAGCTTGGTGAATGGACCGCCGTTACCGCACTTTTGTAAGTTCATTTATGTTAGTGGCAAAGACTCAGGAACATATATGCTTTGTGTGTCACATCTGAAGGACATATTGCWGGTTTTGCTTATCTCTATATCAGTTTGGCAAATCTGAATTTATCCATGAATAAAAGGGTCCTTTGTCCAAGAATAAAAGGCAGCGGGAGACATTGAGGTATTTTATTATTCTCTCATCACCTTAGTTCTCTCCCTGTATTTCCAAGGGAACAATTCATGTGGAACAAACATGTGCAGAGAACACAAGATCCACATAAAAGGGCACCAAGCATCCTGTTTGTGAATAGTTGTCATGTAGTTACAGCCAGCTGCCAGCATGTAATGATGATTTATGCTTTGGCTACCATTTGCTTGGCTTACTTGTGATTGGCTTTTAATCCTGACTAAATGGAACGAATGAGCTGCTTTCAAAAAACATGGCACTTGAAAGGAGCAGTTGTTAATGCTTTTCCTAATCCATCYATCAGCTGAAGAGAGCTCTAATCAATCTGGCTCTAATACTGGTGAGCAAAACTCACAGCAAGTATGTGTGGGCAGCAGAATGCAGGCCCAAGGTGCATATTTGGGCTGAAGGAGAAGCAGCCGTGCCAGGTAGTCAGGCTGGTTTTTCTATGGCGCTTACAGAAGCTCTGATCAAGAGGGATCTTGAAAAGGAGACTTTGTCTTGCCAAGAGTATAATAGACAGTACAGAGAAGAAGGAAAATTCTGAGCAAGAGTATGTGTCATTGGCAATCATCGAGGCTGAAGACCTATGAAATCTGTTTGCATGAGGCCTCTGCTTAAATGTCCAGAAATAGCTACATGTAATTACCAAGTTTTCAGTTGAATAATTTGGCAAGCTTATGAAACATGTGCAGAGGGTTTCCATCGTCTCATGTGGTCCCTCTGCTTGTGAAGGGTGAGAAACACTTTAAACTGAAACAGTCCTGATGTATGCATTCTCTGCTGGACCAGCATTTTTAACTGAGTTTCCAAGGGTCAATTACTTTTGAGTTGGGAAGTTATGCTAATTAATTCCTAGCCAACATGGCTTCTTGGCTTACAAAAGAGAGAAAACAAAGCAGGGATGGCAAAAACCTTCATGAGTGGAGTGTTAAGAATTAAAGAAAAAACAACCCAAAGCAAACCAACAAACCTCTCAAATGTCTTATAAAGTTCAAGTGTTGTTTCTGTGGATGGGAAAGACACTTTCTATCTGYGCACCACAGTAGTTGTGAATGTCTATTACTGAACTCTCTGTGACCTGTRAAAAAAGGCCTAGAATACAGGCAACTGACCTAAAAAAACACCTATGGTACCTACAATACATCCAATAATACATGTTAACTGTGATCTGAGGAAAAGGATAAAAAATATTTGTACTATTTTTTTCTTTTCTCTTTTTCTTTTTTTCTTTTCTTTTTTTTTCACATGCGTAATAGAAGAATTCCTCAGAGCTAAAAATTATTTTAAAGGCTTCAACATGTCTCACTAGATTTTTCTTCCTGGATGTCAAATAAAGTACATGCATGGTTCTGTTTTTAAGTGTATATAGCCTCTACTTGCTTAGGCTTTTTGATTCCTCCCTTTCCCAACACTTATAAGTAGAAGGAGAAAATATCTTCCTCTCTCTTCTGTCCCAGAAAAAGTTGCAAGAAGTTCCAATTACCATGGCAAAGCTTCATATTAAATTGAAAGGAAGAGTTATAAACAATCAATATAACATCATTTTTTTCATGCAAGATTGCAGGTTGAATGCAGCAAATAGTAGAATCTCARGTGCAAATGTGAGTCCTCAGTGAAGAGTTTTTGTGGATGGAAGTGTCAACTGTACAGGTAGTTGAGATGATGTACTTTCAATTTTATTTCCATAAAYCAATGACTGACCACATAATGAGATACCTCTAAGACACCCTTTCTTGGGTCCGGACTCTGTGTCTCACTTTGTGTCAAGCAAAATGTGGAAAGAGCCAGCTGAATTTACCATTTAGGAAAAAATTCCTTTAAATAATTCATTCACATAAAGTTTTATGAGGAATTATTGAGAGACAGAGAATTACTGAAGGGTTACTTTAATCTTCCTTTTTGGCATATAGGAGGACCCCAAATATGAGCTGTGAGAGCTCTGATTAAGCCCTTAGAGAAAAATCATTGATGATTCGGTTAAGAATATGCAGATATTGTAATGGTCTGAGGTTGATATTTTTTATCAGTTGCAAGTGAAATTATTTTTTCAAGAAACTGAGAAGACTTATGCCATTTGCAGTGGTTTTGAAGTCAACTACCTTCATCAGCATCTATTTAACTACAGGACTTTTRAAGAAAAATGTAGAATAAGATATGCAAATACTGCAGAACTTCGAAAATGGCTTGTATGAAGAAACTTAGATTTGTCAGGATTCTCTCTTAGATACCACCTTGAAATGTTCTGTAAAGTGTGAAGCACTATGAGAAGTCAAAGTAGATAGCACATGTAATGATTGCTTACTAGACTAATTAAATATAACTGCAATTCTTTTATATTGTAACTATGAATTGGAGAAAGAATAAGATGCAGTTAAATCCATTAAAAGTTGTTGCTCATCAGAAAGTTGAAATAAAACTGTGAGCAAAACCAATGTGAAAATTTATTATTAAAGCTATGTAAAACTTGAGTATATGCACATATATGTGTCAGTTTTTGTTTGTTGTTTGTTTTTTTTTTTTTTTTTTTTAAATAAATGAAAAATTGGTTGAAAATAGCTTTTGGTACTATACTCAAATATATATTGAATATTGCCATTTCAGAGACCACTATAAAAAGCTGAATATGCTGGGTTACCTCATCCCTATTCCAGACAAAAAGCAGAACAATTATTTTTCAGTTTTCTCTTTTCCTTTCAGATAATTCTATTTTAAAAAGATTTCTTAGGGAAAAAGAAGACGATATATGGTGTCTCAGTTTTGTATAAGTTTATTTGAAAAGTTATAGACTGATTTTAGTAGAGTATGATTGTTTTGTGATCAATTTTTGGATCAATAATATAACTTAATTGAAAAATTTAAAACGGAATCATGTTGGAAGGCACATGAATAAATTCAGATACAGCAAATATTTTATTTATCCTTTAAAGAGGTTTCAAATATTGGTCAACACTTGATATAAATCTTTTCATAAACTTTTTTAAGATTCAAGTAAAGATGTGAGGAATAGAAAGTAATAGCTGGAGAAGAAATTTTATTGAAAAAAGTGGCAGAGCTCATGATTACTTCAACTTTAGTGGAGCTAAAGTACAAGTCCTTGTTTGGCTTTTAGACAATTGAAGAGAAAAATAATTTTTTCCTATTTACTTGATAGCAGATATCTCAAAAACTTTTTTTCCTGGAATTCTGTGTTTAAAAGGGTTCATTTTAGGTTTTCCCTCTAGTGTTTCTATCTGTTTCTTTGACTTATGAACAAAAAGCTGTTTGAATTTTCTGATGGCTTAGTGGTAGGATGTTCCAGGGTTTTTTTGTGGCTGGTTTGTTTCCTTGGGGCATAGCAAGCCCTTTCAGTCTTGCAGTCATGAACAACTTCAATGTCCAAAAGGCAATTAATTAGCTCAAGATGAGAAGGCTTTTTTTCACAAGCATTTGAAAAATTATCAAACATAGCYAATTAACTTTCATCTTGCTGTCCATCTTACTGTCAATTCACTTGAACCTAGACACTAATTTAGGCTATGAAATTAAATCATTGCTCTTGTTGATTGCTTCTGATTCTCTATATGAGAGAAGGAAATTTGTTTTGTAATTACTCTTAAAAATAAGAGTCGTTAATGGGGTTACTCATTTACATTCAGTAGGTATTCTTGGTGTAGTTCTGGGGAAATTAGAGTCTTCTGTATGGTGGCACTGCTCAAAGTGAGCAAATGTGATAGAACAYGTGGCAGGATGATCTGGAGGTGTGAAGTTCAGGTAGCTTTGTGTGAGCTCCTCAGTGTATCCCCATTGCTTTCTGTGAAACACTTAGAACATACTGACACAAAGCAAGTACCTGTATGGGAGATCTAAAGAACAAATCAAAAAATAAGTGAAAATACAAAAATAAGTAAAATCCAAAAATAAGTGAAAATACATGGACTGAAAAAATGGATTGTACAAAATGGCAGCTTTCATTTTGTGGATGGTTATGTCCTATCAATCATTATTCACTGGATTTAGAGGGTGAAACTAATGGAAGATAAGTAAATATCGCTGGGAAAAAATAGGTGCTAACAATACCTAAGTYGACAAATGAAATGAGACCACTCAATGCAGATAATTTTTTAGATTAATAACATATTCATCATTATATTACTGAGATCAGTGAGGTTCTCCTTCTCCTCTTTGTCATGTGTCACACTTGCTGTAATATACATGCTGTGTAATGAAGAGCTCTAGTTTTCTACTGAACTTGGTCTTCAATCTGTTAAACATCCCTTGGCAAAATTCTTTAGGCCTTCAAACCATTATTTTTCTTTTGACACTTGTCTAATATGTTCACTTCCTTCTTGGGGGTTTAAGCAGTCAAAAGGGCAGTGGGATGTATGAGGCATGTGGATTCACCATGTCTTACACAGCCTAAGCATAATGTACAGAGCCTTGCAACAGCAGCAACAATATATAGCGAGTGCTATTAATTACATTTGGTAATTTATATAACAAATGGGACAATCTGGTCCCTCAAAGAATTCTGTTCGGTCTAGTGGGAATATGTACACATGTGAGCTCACAGGATTAYGGTTCAAGAATGTAGGGCCAGTAAGTCTGATTGCAAAACACAAAACAAATATGCAGCCAGAATCCTCTATCCACATTGCCTATGCAGTAATTTACTTAAAATATTTTCAACAATTATTTGTGCTACAGATGGCTTTTAAAACACATTGTTCTCCTTTTAGTGTTTAAGTGCTTCAGATATCCCTTGGACAAGTGCAGATAATTAATTAAAGCAAATTTCCCAGAGTCTCATGAAAGCACACTTGTCAGGCAATCTTTACTATTATTTTAATCTCCATTGTTTCACAGATTGTTTATGTTAATCTTCTCCTGCCCGTTTTACTCTTCCAGGCAATTTTGTGGCAGAATTGAAAGTGGAGGAGGCTGAGACAGACAGCATGAGGCATGACAGCCGCTCAAGCTCTCCTAGCTCGTGTATGGTTTTATGTGCTTCTAATTATCAATGTGTGGGAGTTTTGTCAAAAAAAGCTGGGCGTGTGGTTCCTTTTGTTCTTCTGTGTCTGTTGTGGTTTATATTTTAAATGGGACACAAATGTGATTTATAGTGCATGGCATGATGCAGTTAGGGAAAATTGGTCTTTTCCAGGCAACACAAATATGAGCAGGAGAAGGAGTGCACGTGAACAGTATGTTCCTCTCAGTGGAGAAGAAACACTCCACTAAAGCTCACAGAAARTGTAAACAACAAGCAAGAAGCCCTCTTCAAAAAAGGAGAAAAAAAAGTCAGTGGCTTACTTCCACTGCATCTAAAAATACACATCATTAAAAGGCAGAGCTGTGAGAGATCAAAGACAACAGGCTTTCAGCAGAGTCACACTGAAGTGTGAAAAGCACCAGGATGGCCTGGAAAGTACTACATACTGACCAGCAAAGCAGCACCTGTGTGACCTTCTGGGSAGTGCAGTGCGGGGCCCTGCAGCTCTAAGTGATCCTGCAAGAAGATTCACAGGAGGTCCTGCCCAGCCCCCTGCAAAATGTGGAAAAATTGTTTCCAAGCTCACAGTCACTTATCAGCCTGTAAGATAGGAGGACACACTGTGGTGACAGGTCTGAAAATACCATTATTAAATTGTGTGATTTGGGAAAGGTAAAACATAAGAGGAACAGGCTTCTTCCTTTGAAAAAAWATCACTGCATAAATAGAGTTCCTTGTGATTTACCTCTTCTCCCAATGGACTGTTAATGAGGAACCTTCATATTTAATTTAATGAAATTAAAGTATGCAGAAACATGTTGGAAGGCTTAATATTTATGCAACTTTTAGATCCTGATACATATTCTCAGAGCAACTGAAAAAGAGGTTACAAGAAAYCTCACAGAACCCACTGTTTTTTGCTTCTCTTATTAAATGGTGCAAGGAGGCACAATACTTGAAGTTCAAGCTTTTAGTGCAGAGGTCATCATCCTAAACCAGGTTTTGGAAATGGCTAGCCTTACCCTACTTCTAATGACTTAAATTCCCTCAAAAATTCATTCAAAAAGACATAATTCAAGCTGCTTATTTTACCGCTGGTAATCAGCTAATCAACAAYGTATGTACCTGAAATGAAATACACAGATGATTTGTGAGAAGAATGAATACATGGATATATAACCCAAAGGACAAAGATAGGAACCAAACATTTAATTAAAAGCAGTTCTTTTGAAGATAACACAATAAGTGTCTGAACTCTGCAAAGCTCAGTCAGTGGGTGGCAGGTGGTCTAGAGAGGCATTTTTGTCTCTGTTTTAATATGAAGCATGGTCTTGCAATGGGTTAAAAAAATCTTCAGGGTGTTTGAAGTCTTCCCAGGCTACTTGTTTGGGAAGGACAAAACTGGATCTGTGGATAACTCCCAGCCCTGGGAACAGTACAGCCCTRTTTCTAAATTTTTTAGCTCAGAGCTAAGCAAAAAGAGAATGAAGAAAAATGTGGTTTCAAATGAAAATGGATTCTTGAGTGTGGCAGTAAAAAGTAAACAAGCAGTGCTACAAGTATACATTGTCTGCAATCTGCATTATATTTGCATACAGGAAAAGGCAGGGAAATAGTTTGTTGGTTAGAACAGAGAGAAAAGTGAAAACCTATGTGAGGAAAAGTAGAATTTTTCAAAGTGTATGGATTTTGACAGTAAAAAGAGACCTGCTCTTTAGCAACAGAAATGTCTATAAAGGCTTTCTAGAATTTTGCTCAGCTCCTTGTTTTGAATGTCCTCTACCTCATTACAAACACACAACAAAATGCTGTGCTATGACAAGAAAACTAAAACCACTTCTGCCTCAGGGTATGCATGCTTTACTTTACTGCATTATATTGCTTCATTCCTGATGTTTCACCCACTTACTTAAATCGTTTGCAAAATATTTGATTTGTGTACATTAATGCAAAACATACTGAACTGGAAGTTTCATGCATTCTTACTCTCCCCACTTCAGGTATTTACTGTTTACAGCTGTGGAATTTTGTACTTTGGCACCTTTCAATTCTGAAGTCTAATCATAKATAGATTTTAAACTGACCCATTTAAATGAACAGGCCTTTATACATATGAGTTTCTAGGGTAGCTTGAACTATGAAAAGTTACGGTCTTCTTTGTTTAAGGTGGTAGCCAAAATACATGGAACATACAACTATGAATCTCAAGATTTCAGAATCTAATAGAAGAAGGAATATTGGACATATTTGCCTTTTCTTTTAAAAATCCATTAACTCTGTTAAAATTCTTTAATCTTAATGTGAGTAGGAGGATACTCTGTGAAATACCCAATGGTTCGTGCTGTCTGTGGCTTTTCTTTGCAGAATTTGATTTGCAAATCAGCACAGATGTGTGCAACTCTATATTTACTTCAGGATTTCTAAGCACGGTAAAGTCAGTTATTTTCTGGGACAATGATTTAACCCAACCCTGTAGATAACCTGTTTAATTTCTGGAAGATTTAAATTGGGGATGGACATAATTTGCCTTTGTAGAGATACTGCTGAATCCAATAAATTTACCTGTAGTTTCACTGGGAGTGAAATCAGCCTGTGTATTTTATGCTTTTTTTCTGGATGATATTGGCAGGGTATTTCAGAGTGAATCTAAGGGTAATATTTCCAGCAATCTTGTTAATTGCAAGAGAATTGTTGTATTGTGCCCACAGGATGCTGCCTTTCTTCCCCRATTAATTCCCTGTCAAGCAAAGCTCTGAAGTGACTCATGTCACATTTCCCTGAAACCAAGTAAACACCAATGGAACCCKTTAAACTGTGTTTTAAACTGAAAACATGCAATTAAAAAAATACAGAACAGAAAACTTTCAAAATCACAGCTGTGCAGTGAGAGGTGGGATAATGCTTGCCCACAGGTGCTGTGTCTGCCTGCGGGGCAAGGGGGAAGGATGGCGTATTMCATTCTTGTTCCCTGTCCGGACACCTTCAGTGCTGCTGTGCAGCCTGCCCTGTGGCCCTGGGAAAGGCCCTTCTCTGCTCAGGGCTGGCTTTGCACCCACTCCTGCTCCTCTCTGCACAACTCACGGGGGATGCTTGGCCAGGCTACCCAGCTCTAACATGGCCACTCCCTCTGGAGGGGTCCAGTTCTGGAGTCTCTGCTGTCAGGCAAGGCCACCAGGACATTTTCTGCTTCTCTTCTCAGCTGTGTGTTGGGCTGCACACTGTCTCTGAAACCTGACCCCGTCCTCCTGAACTCCTGCATCCTGTTGTCCTTCATCTCTGTTTTTGGTTTGTTCTATCTGTCAGACAGCACCCTCACCTTGCATTTTACTATTTTCCTTTGATGCCAATCTTTTAATCCACTTTTCATTTTGCTTTTTTTTTATTGTTGTTTCTGCTTTTTTTTTTTTTTTTTTTTTTTTTTTTTTTTTTTTTTTTTTTTTTTGGCACATACCAGGAGATTTGTTTTCCCCTCCATCGGCCATCTGGTGTCTATCCATTATCACCTTTTGGAAAAGTGCCTGATTTTCATCGGGCCAGAGTCTGTTTAGTTTGAGCTCTCTGTAGACTGAATTCCTGGAACTTGAACTAGCTTGAGAGTTTTGATTGCGGGGAACTGAGGAGTTATTTTGAGACCTGTACTGCTACATGGAAGGCAATGTAATTACATAGAAATAGGAGAGAYCATGAACTTAAATCCATCTTTTAGACATTTAATCTCTGCTGGAGTGAGTATATGGTGGTTTTTAATGGATATGTAAAATACAGATGAAAATTAGTACACCAGGGAAAGAAAACTAGCGATGCAACAAGCTGAGGGTGATTGCATAACAAATAATAAAGCTAACATGCCCCTTTTTGGAAAAGCTCATGCTTTGATCCACCATTATGTTTATCTTGAAAACATATTGTTTATCTAACAGAGTATGTGGTTGGCTTCTGAGGTCACTGTCATATGGTGAAAAGTCCAGTTTGCTGTGAGTAGGAACATTAGGAAAAACCTTGTAGGTCAGCCAGGATAAAGTGGAGAGTCAAACTCTTGCACACTTTCCCTGGAATAAATGACTAGTTACAAGTCAGCACGTGCATGAGGATTCCTGGCAGTTAGAGAAGGTCACCATCTGTTAAAGGAAAAAACAAGTCCAAAATTAAATAAATGAGGTTAATCACCTTTTCTCAGAGGAGCCCAATTTTCCCTCAGAACATTAGGGATTAGATTTAAGATTGCTGAAGACTACACAGTAGGGAGAATCTTGTTAGAGAATGAAGTTAGCAACTAGTGTGAAACCCAGGCTTTAAAAGTCAAAGTTTAAGTAAAATTGAGCATAAAAATTTATAAATATCTAATAAACTTTGAAGTACTAGTAGAATTTAGGGATGGATTAATGTGTCCAGTTTAATGATATCTAACAGTCAGACATACCAAGGCTTCCTTCAGAGCTGATGAAGTACCTTAGCTTTTTCCAGAGATGATGATTTTTGAACACTCTCAGAAGGATATTAATTGCACTCAAGTAATCACGTGCAACTCAAGCTCATGTATCTGTTAATGTTCATTGCTATGAATACTTTTTTATTCTTTATTGAGGAGGAAGAATTCAAATATTGGTTCTCTATAACTTAGAAGTAAATAAGTATTAGGAGATGTCTAATGTAGTTAATAGATGTGGTAAAGCCTGGCAATGTACCTCTGTAAATATTATACATCTACAGAACCTAGAAAAMAAGGATGAATAATTTTCAATGAGTATTCTTCTTTGTAAGATACGAAAAGATTCTTACAGAGCTGASTTTTCCTTTTCTGAACCCACATGAATTTCACTTGTTTTTCAGTTGCAAATGTTGATTTCAGATGAAGTGATCCTCTTGGGCTCCTTTCCCAAGAAATTAGAAACCATATATGCTTTACAGAGACTTATATATGGTCTATATAATGRAATAACTGCAAACATAACATCACTGCACATTGCCCTCTTTACTATATCTGACARGGTAAAAACAATGAGCAGGTTACTTCATCTGAGTAGTTAAGTACCCTTTTGAATAACACTTTCTGCTTGGCTAAGAGCAGTGTTATTTCTGTGTGTAGGCAAAATTCTCGTGGAAATCACGAGAAATCCATGAAGTTGAGTGGAAGTTCCTCAAAGCCTTTGAGGATATAAACAGTCTTGGCTGTCAAACAGTTATGTCATTTTTAAGTTGCTCTTATAAATATAGATCAGTTAAGTAATATTTTTGGAAAAAAAAGGCAAGTTGAAAGAAGGAGATCCACAATACATTGGTATAATAAGAGTTCCAAATTAKGACTTTAGAGTTTTTTTCTTGGAGAAATAAACATCTAATTTCTGTTTTTTTCTATTTAGGATAGAAACCACAGTATACAATCAGTTAATCTCCTCATAATTCCTGTACTGATTTGTGAATTCCATTAAAAGTTTTGAATTCTTTGTCAGTACCTTCCAGATCAAGCCATTTGTAACTGGGGTTTTTCATAAGTGATGGAGGATGGCTTCATGCATGACCAGCCTCCAGGGTACACCACTGAGTCTATCTGAATGATACTCTGTCCATCAGTATATTGTCCAAACAAGGACWGAAAACAGCGAGAGGGTTAAGAACCACTACCAAGGTAGCATAAGGCAGAGAAGAACATTTCTGCTAACAAAGTGGTCTGTGAAAAATCAGCAGTTCACTGACCAGTGTCAACAGGCCTGTCTGAGTACGGATAATATCCATGTCTCTGTAAATGAGAGAAATTTTGACTGAAGACTGACAGTGATTCTGTTCAGTTCATTGTTCAATATTAGTAGTGAGATGTTAATCACTTAGCTCTAGAAAACAGGTATTTTATAGTTTACCCAGATTTTGGGTCGAATCTGTCCTTGAACATGTAATGTTCTTTATTTACTTTATTTATATATAAATTTCTGGTTAGAGCTATTGTGTCAACTGCACTGTTTGAGCTGTATTTGGCTTCTTTTTTTTTTCAGTAGGAAGACTGAAAGAATTACTGAGAAATTAATTAGTGTCCCCTTTTGGTATATTCACATCAGCTCTAGAAATATGAATAGGGTCTTTTAGTTGAATCCTTACCCACAAAACATCCAGCTGTGGATTCTTTAAGATAGCTCTTATGGCTGCTAGAGTGACATACTCCATTTGACTGCTAAGGTTTCAAGTTGCCGCCCAAGAGTTTCTTGAGAATGGTTTCAGTTTTCTCTTAGTATTTTTGCCATACTCCTTATATCAGTGCCTTCCAGCATTTATCTTTTCTTTGTGACTTAAAAATCCAGAGAAATAACAAAGACTTCTATGGGATTGCACATTTGTTAAGGTTCAGCCTTTCATTCCATGCTTTTCTTGTAATGCAAGCAGTGGAGCAAAGGTCATGTCCACTTTAATTTGCTTTGCTTACTGTATGATTTTCTAGCTAGCCTGCTGTACTACAAGCAGTAAGGGCTTTAGTTATGGATATGAAACTGCAATCATTTACAAACCTACAAAATCCCTCAGAGGCCAGTTTACTCTGTTATCTCAAATTAATTCTTTCCAACTAATAGGCTCTGTGAAAAGAAACCCTGAAGCTGTAGAAGTTCCAACAGCTGTTTTTCCTGCCCTGGTTTTAATGATCGGTATTATTCATAATCCTGTGACTCACTGCCCAGTCGTCCACAAACTCTGGTCCATGCTCTCCTAATTTCTGTGTCCTGACATCTGCACCCTGGAACCCATGACACTCTGCTYCCATGAAATGAACTTACATCAACTCAAGTGCTGTCAGGGAGATTTCACAGTGTCAGAAGCAAGATCTGATCCAGTAAAAATAATATGAGTTTGTTGAAACTCACTTTTTCTTTTACTTATGAATATAAACACAGGCCTATTTTGAGGCTGCTACCATTAGGAACATGATCAATATTCAAAGTAATAGAAACAACTTGGAAATGTGGGTTCTCTGTGTTGTCTTTGGTATTCAGATCATAACATCTGAATTCCTGCAAGAAAATAGGTATGTGTTTTTAGCTGCATGCAGAGAGAAGCCTAAGAATTAATAGAAAATGATACATCCTCAAATACAGTACTGATTAAATACTCTTAGTTGTGGTGCATGTTGSAGGAACATTATTTTTAGGGGTCAATTGCTACAATCCCAAGAAGCTGAGCTGTGAAAACAGTACCCCCTGCCTCTGAATACCTTATTCATATAAATGAATTTCATTGTTTGGTTRCTACCAGAACCAATGATTTTGAGGCATACCCTGTTCTTTAGGAACTGACAGCTCCTCTACAAATTTTGGCAGGGTTTCAGGTAATTTTATGTAATCCCCATCGCTTCCTGCACCACAAGATYGAAATGTGGTCAAAAGTTTTTCATTTTCTGGTTTTTTTTTTTTTGATTACCAGTCCCCACTTTTTTGTCATAGAATTGGAATCACTTTTATTAAAGTTAGGCTCCACTCCAGGAAATGATAGCTATTTTGCCCACAAGAAACTTTATTTCTTGCTTATTTAAAAGAGTTTTGTTTATATTTCAGAATGTTTTATTCTCTTCAACAAATGAACTTAGTAAATGGWAACATAATTTCCTCCTTCTCTTTTTATGTCTGTTTATTCAAATTCTTGAAGGTTGTAGTGCATAACTTCTTGTCATAGATACTAAGTGAGCAAACTAGGAAGGTTGCCCTACTTGACCTGCTATTTGTGAATAAAGAAGAACTTGTGGGGACTGTGATGGTAGGTGGCTATCCTGGCCACAGTGATCATGAAATGATTTGGTTTAATGTGTCTAGTGTAAGGAGAAAAAAGGAAAATAACCTTGCCACTCTGGGCATCAGGAGACCTAACTTTAAGAAATTCAAGACACCATTTAGCGGACTATCCTGAGAATTTGCTCTTTAGGGCTTACAAGTTTATCAGCGCAGGTCTGTCTTTAAGAATCACCTTTCAGAAGCACAGGAGCAGGCAATCCCATTGCAATGTAAGTGAAGTGAGCAGGGCAAAAGGCACCTTTGGCTGAACAGGGAACTCCTCACGAAGCTCAAGAGAAAGAGGAAACTCTATCACCTGTGGTCATCTTTGTAGGAATGTCACAGAGCTGTGGTTCACACATGCAGGGAGAAGACACAAAAGGCTGAAGTTCAGTTAGGGTTGAGGCTGGCTAGTGTTCTGTCAGAGCAGAAAGGTTTTTTTGAGCATGTTAATAACAAAACGTCTAAAGAAAACATTGGGCTGATACTTTCTGAAGATAGCTAGCTGACTGCTAGGGATGAAGAAAATGCAACTTTTGCTTCAATCACTGATGGATCTGAAGCTCCCCAATGCCCTGAGTTAGTGGACCACAAGTACAGGAACAGTGGGTTTTCCTTTGCAGACCCTGAATTTGCAAGGRACCATCCTTATCAGCTGAATGTTCTCAAGTCCATGGTGCTTTGTGGGATTCATTCCAGAATACTGAGAGAGCTAGAGAATATTGTGGCAGGACTCCTCATTACCATCTATAAAAGGTCTTGGTGTTTCCTTCTGTTTGGAAGGGAGCTACTGTTACCCCAATTTACAAAAAAGGTGTGAGGGAAGAGCCAGGGAACTTGTCATGGTTTAGGACTGGTACTTCCCACTTCAGCACCCCCCWTTAAGGATCGCCAAACCACTGGCTGCTCTCTCACTCCTTGGCTTTCCCTGCCCTTCCCAGCTGTGGTGGGGTAGAGCGAAGAATTGAAGGTACGAAAGGGTTAAGGTAAGAACAATTTACTGGAAACAGCAATGAGATAAAAGAATCAATAACAGCAACAAAATTAATAACAAATGTGTACAAAAGACAGAGTTATTCTCTCTCTCTTTTGTCCAAATCGTGCCAAAATGTACATTGTGGAGCCCACAGCCTGACTGCAGCCATGTTGCCCAGAGCGAAAAATAGCCCCTTCTTCTAGAAAGTGAGTCCTTTCCCCCTGCCTCTGGCAATGTGGTGTTATAGAATAACCTCTGGGTCCTAGACATGCCCTCTCCTGACAACTGAAAAAATTCACTCTGTCCTGGCTGGAACCAAGCCAGAACTATCGACTTGTTTCTCCATCTAATTTGAGTCCCTGGAAAAAATATGTAGAAGATTATAGTAGGYAATATTGAAAAGCATATGACTAACAATGCAATCATCAGATGCAGTCAGCATGGGTTCACTGTTTAATTAGCTTTAATGTTTAATTAGTTTGCTATCATTCTACTACAAGGTCCATGTAGTGGAGCAAGGGAAGGCATGGGTATAGCTTTCCTGGATTTTAGTTAGACTTTAGATGCTGTTAAGGAAACTTTCTTTTCCTACCACCCAGAAGCTACTCTGGCAGTCACCTGGCTCCACTGGGGCTGGGACGGGAGCCTCTTTCAAGTGTGTGGCCCCAGTGAACTGCTGAGTGCCCTTCTGACTCCCTACACATGCCACACTCATAGTCAGGCAAGATTTCCTTACTGATTCAATGCCATTTTTTCCAGAGCAGAATCTCAGACACCTTGGTCCTTGTAATAATTTAATGATGGTGCAATAACTAAATAACAAAATAACAGCTCATGCTGGGTGTCTCCAAGGAGGGACCCTGAACAAAGGAAACCTTGGACTTTTCACCATCACGCGTGTAAGCTCTCAGGAGTCTGGGTCCTTAGCTCCTGCCCCGTGTGCAGGTTCCCTGGCTGCAGGTCCCTGTGCCCTTTGTTAAGCAAACGTCAGCAGTGTGGGGATGCTTGCCCGGAGTTCAAGARCTCAGCCTGCAGCTCCACTGTAGTTTCACCCAGGGCTGTCTGCACAGAATCTATTTCTCAACCATACTGGCCCTAACAACATCCATCATCATTAGTGGGATGAAATTTATCAAGTCCAAATACTGGATTCTGCACCTGGGATGGAGCAATGCCAGGGATAACGTGGGAGAGCAGAGGCTGGGCAGCTGCAGGAGGGATGTGGGGCTGGCTGGTGCTGGGCTCAGTGTGGGTCAGCAGTGCCCGAAGAGCCCCGAGGACAAACCCCATCCCAGAGCACTGAGCACSGCACAACCGGCCCAGAGAGGGGATGGTCCTGGATCCCACTGGRATCAGCAGTGCCTGGACAGCCTCAAGGACAAACCCCATCCCAGAGCACYGAGCACGGCACACCCGGCCCAGAGAGGGGATGGTCCTGGATCCCACTGGGATCAGCAGCCCCAAGGACAAATCCCATCCCATCCCATCCCATCCCATCCCATCCCATCCCATCCCATCCCATCCCATCCCAGAGCACCGAGCATGTCACTTCCAGCCCAGAGAGGAGATGGTCCTGGATCCCACTGGGATCAGCAGTGCCTGGACAGCCTCAAGGACAAACCCCATTCCAGAGCACTGAGCACAGTACACCCGGCTCAGAGAAGATCCCCTCTCTGGGATCCTCTGATCCTGGATTCTACTGGGATCAGCAGTGCCTTGACAGCCCCMAAAACAAACCCCATCCCAGAGCACCRAGCACRGCACACCCGGCCCAGAGAGGGGATGGTCCTGAACCACACTGGATTCAGCAGTGCCTGGACAGCCYCAGAATTTTAAAATTGTAACATTTAGGAATTTTAGATTCCTAAACCCCATCCCAGAGCACAGTACTCCCAGCCCAGAGAGGGGATGATCCTGCTGGGCTCGGCCTTGGGGCGGCCTCAAGATGGGCCCTGCTGGGCCCTGCAGGTGGGGAAGGGTGGGAAGGTCCCTCAGAGCATCCCAAGGAGGGAAACAAAGCCAGTGGGAGGGCTGGAAAACAGATCCTGGAGAGGAATGGAGGAGTTTGGTTTGTCTAGTTTGGAGAAGAGGCTGAGGGGTGCCCTCCCTGCTCCCTGCAGCTTCCTGAGGAGGGAAGGGCACGGTGAGGGGCTGAGCACCTCTCCTGGTCTGCGGTGACACCATGTGTGGGATGGCTCAAAGATGCACTGGGGAGGTTTAGACAGGACWTTATGAAAGATTTCTTTGCTGAGAGGGTAGTCAAACTTTAGAACAGTCTTCCTAGTGAGGTGGGCAGTGCCCTCAGCCTATCAGTGGTTACAAGGCATTTGGACAATGCCCATAATACAGTTTAACTTCTAGGCTAAGGAGCAATTCAGCTTTGTAAATCATGAGTAAKTCTACTGATTTTATCTTGGTTCTATTAATTTCTATAGAAGGAGAAATATATCTAGAGGAAGCTTTTTAATAAACATGTAAGCTATTCTATGACTATATAATTCATACACACAGATTTAAGTTAGACACAGCATCACGTGTAAACACAAGAAATGCCATTTCAGAATCCAGGTGCAGTCTTATAAATACTAGTTCTGCAATACTAATAGCTTGAGCCTGTTTTGTATCCCTCTAGCAGGAGACAAATTTTCCAGAAATCATCAGAAACCTCAGAAAAGATAACAGAGATTAAAGATGGATCCCTTGTACACGTGGCATGCTACTAGTCTTTTCCAACATTAAATTTTTTTTGTCTTCCATAATTCCCATCATCATAAAAGAAATTGTTATTTAAATTATATGAAACCTTTTTCCACAGTGGAATCTGTTGTCTGAAACTGGTATGGGGCAGTCAAACAGATCCACACACAGTTAGATTTGGTGTAAAGTTCAGTAATCACTCATTCAGTTATAACACTGATTCTAATCAAATGTCTACTGAAATGTTAAACTTTAGTCGAGTATGTTTAATGCCTAGAAGAGATACTAGATCTGCAGATCAAGGTGATTTTATTTCCTTGTCCCCAGGCTTTGCCAATGTCATAAGCCATGGAAAAGAAAATCTAGCAGATCCAGTCCCCACTTATGAGTTCATCTCATATTTGTAGACAGAGTTACATATACATGTTGTGATGCAATGCTCTGCAAAATATCTGACTTCTTGATGCTGCAAAATTAATATAAACAGTAAACTTACCTGCCAGTATTCCTGACAGGCTATGAAAATGATTCTAGGGTGCATCTCCAAAAGAATCCAAGCGGTGTCTTAAGACCTTTAATGTGGAATTAATCTTTCAGATTGAGACACCTAGGCTTAGGCGTTTATGTGTGGGTCTCTGCATGTACGCTGTACTCAYGCTTGTATCACTGACAGTGGGGCTCCAGCGCATTCCCTAGAGCTGACCCCAGCAATTCCTGTATAACTTATATGCCTTCAAATACCTTCTTAATAGATTCCTCGACTCCTTTGCAGTATCAGTTCACATTCCAAACATTTTCCTAAGGCTATTCACAGGCCATGAACCTGGATACAGTGTACATTTTATGGAAATAAAGGAACACATATAGACGTTTTGATTTATTAATGATTAGTTCTCTTTCGGGCTTCCTTTCTCATTTCGAGCTCTTTCAAACAAGTTTTTGACAGAGTAATATTTTAACTAATGTAAATTTTAAACAACTAGATAAATAATTAAAACCATAAGCATTTTGGAGTACATCTTATTTTTCATGGATATTATCCATAATATTTTATCAGAGGTTGCATTTGCTCTTACGTAATGGAAAAGCTTTGCAGTACCATTGAAAATGATTAGGAGCAGCAGGTTACTAAACAGCTAGAGCTTTCACAGAAACTGCTATGGGTATCCCTTCTTACTTGATTTAATATAAAGTGAAATGTGCTTGACTGGAACATATATACTTTGACTATTGTGCTTGAACCACATCGCAAAGGCAGAATTGAAACCATACGTTAGTGGAATGTGGATATTGATGACAGGAAGGATGTTCTCATAAACAGAGATTGGAATCCATATATTCCTTTTCCTTCTGCTTGTTTTCATCTGCTGTCTAAAGTAGATGACCCCACGACTTAGTTTGTATCAATTCTTGGAAATAAGTTCAATAATACAGTGGACCACAAGAAAGGTAACTGCTTAAGGACAGCAGCAGAAGCAGCAGCAGGAGTTGAAAAATATTTGCACAAATTTTTACAAAATCCTGTGTCAGAATTCAACCCTCTGTTGTCAAGGTAAATTTTTTTTTTAGCACCAATAGTCACATTTTTCTACTGTGGTATTTAATTGCTGACAAGAAGCACACAAGAAAGCATTCAGTGTCAAGCAACTAATTTGTCTTCATGTAAGTGGAGTAATAGCTATATAATATATATTTGATGGGTTCAAGACAAGTTTTATCTGGATTAAGAAAATGGCTGCTGTGAGATGACCTCTAAGAAAATAGTTCTCATCCTGACAAAGAAAACAGGTTTTTGCAAAATATACTTATCTCACAAAATTCATAAATGAAACTGACATCTATTTTACTGCAACCTTGTTGATCCAACCAATGGGATTATTTTGCATTTAGGTTCTTATTAATTAAAAAAAAATAACTAAGAGGCCTGATAATAAATACATTTAGCTTTATATAAGAATCTTCTCCCTTCACTTTAGAAAACACTCAACTGGCTCTCTTGTAAAATTAAAACCGCTTTAGAGCCTTGTGGAAGGCTCTTTTCTGGAGCTTTAGCATAAAAGAATAACTTGAAATGTCACTTTTCTGCTAAATGACAGGAAATCCATGAAATTTCCCAATGATAGAGAAACCTTATGTTAAATTTTTTGGTAGTTGGGTCATGACCATGGAGATACCCAGAGGCTGGGCAGTGACAGGAGCATCACTTTGCTTGCAGAGCCTGTTAATAGTAAATCTGTTATAGTGAATGATGGGATTGGGATGGGGGTGTAGTGAGAAGACTGTGAGTCAGATTTGGTTGTTCCACCTCAGTAGACATGTTTGAACTCCACAGCTCATGTATTCTGTTTATTAATTTCTTGTGAATAGGATGTCATAAAAAATAAATGTAGGATACAAACACTACTCCAAAAACATGATTAGATACGAGTTTATTTGAAAAAAATTTAAAGATATAAAGAATGTTTTTATAAAATTGTTCTGACTAATGCATAAGCAGTGTGCCTTTCAGAATAGACTAACGAAATTCATCTGTTGGATGTATTTATTTCTTTCTACTTTTGTTTTAATGCAAATCTATTTTGCTTTTCTCCAGTCAATTCTAGGTTTTCTCCCAGAAATTCTTAATGCAATTGAATTTTTTAGTGTCAAAACTCAGATAGGTTCAGTGAGAGTACTTGAGGGGAAAATAAAAGGAAAGATGTAGTTTTCTGTTTTCAATCTTCATAGAAAAGACTGACACAAAAGTCAGATGTGGCAGGAAGGGTAGGTAACTCTAGAGGGAAGAGAAAAAGTAATTCTGCCAAGAAATGCAGTAAATCGAGAAATATCATACACAATGAGCTGGATTTGGCTAGAACTTTTCCAGATTCCTCCTTTGTATCATGCCTATTTTTTCTTTGTCTCATACCTTGCCTGTTCTGCATTCAGTAAAGTGAAGAAATTCCTAAAGGTAGAATTCTTATGCTCTTCTTTGAAAATAAGGAAGAGTAACTATGTTGATTCACAATCTCGATGTTGCCCAGTTAGCTGGAAATATTGTACAGAAATAGCTATTTAAATCAGTAAAAAAAAAAAAAAAAAAATTCACATCTTTCTTTATGTGAAGAAACATAGCGGATCAGTGCTATCATGTTAAATGAAAACTATTCAAGCATTTCCTTCACTGAAAATTGCTGAAATTCCTCCCTGGGTACATGCAGAGAAGGGCTCAGAGGGTGTGTTGTCTGTGTTGTCCCCACCACGCCCCTTCTCCCTCCAAAAAAAACCCCAGACAAACAAACAAACAAACTAATGAACAAGCAAACAAAACCACAAAAAATTCCAGATACCATAAAACCCATGCAATTCAGGAGCAGCAAGAAAGCTGGCAAACAGAAATTTGGTGGAGTTTGCTTGTATGGGAGAACCTAAATCTTCTTAGTTTGCAGAGTTGTAGATACTCTTCTAATGTCTTCAGTTCATCCTTGAAGCACAAACAAGATTTCAGCTGATTTGTAAACATGAATGCAGAAGATCCAGCTGTGGGAGGAAATGACTAATAAGGAATGCATGACAACTTGACTTACTGTTGACTTCTTGGGTGACCAGTTCAAATAGCCAGAGGATGTGTTAACTAAACCAACAACCAGATTCCAGTGGGTGGAGGTTATGACAACATTTGTCTTTCCAATCCCATGCCTGCTGACACAGACACAGGGTAGATTTCTGCTAGTTTTGTAGACTCTCTGACACATGGAGCAGTCTCGAAGCTTGCATAGCTCATTTTATCTTTTGATACAGAGTAAGAGCAAGAGAGAGGAAGTGATCTAAATAATCAAATAGTGAATAGCTCTAAACCCATGCTGATTTTACCTATTTCATTTTGATTTAGAATAGGTTGTACATTTTGGCAATTGCCTAGCAAGTTAGAAAGACACAACTTTTTTCATTCTAAGTCTTTTAGTCAAGATACTTTCGACAAAATGATGCAAAGCATCAAAAATATATTATGATCCTTCTCTGATTTTTTCAACAAGACCAGATTTTTCTTACTGGAGCAYCTAAATAAGGTGACCTAATCTGTAGGCTTAGAGAGGATTCAAGTTGTTAAGAGTCTGATTTACTCAAAAAGTTCATTTTGATTACAGATTGAAAAAAAAAAATTGGCGACAAGTCACAAGAGTGACTTTAGAGACACTTATTTTAGTCAATTTTGGATTAGAAGAACAATAGAGTAAAAATAATCTATCATTGTGACATACCAGCATACTATTGATAATCACCATCTCAACCTATTGCAAAAAATTACCTTGCATCCCTCCACTGTAAAGGCAAGCAAGGTACAAGCTGGCCATTTTGTAAGAACAGAATGTTCGTTGTGAACAAATTTTATCCTCAGAAATTTCTATTAAATTTGAAAGTACTGCCTTGTATTTTTTTTTGTGAAAATTGAGGCAGAGAGTGCTGTGAGATAATTCCCCCTGGTTACCTAGAAAGTCTAAATTAGAAATTGTGTTCAGAGCACAAGTGGACAGTGCCAGAATGCAAGGAAATCTTACTTTCCCATTGTTTTTATTCTTTTCAGTTTTGTCATTTACTGAAAGCTGCTTAAGCTGGATCATTATAAATCTATTGGGTCTGATAGGATTAGTTCAAGAATTCCTTGAACTGGCTGATTTAGTCTCCAAGCTCTCTCAATCATTTTGAATGGTCTTGGGGATCTGGAGAGGTCCCACTTGACTGGAATCTGGTAAACATTGTCCCATTTTTTTAAAGCAAGCCAAGAAGGAACTACAGGCCTGTCAGTTTCTTTCCAGTACCTGGTAAATTTATGGAGAAGATTATTCTGGGACRTATTGAAAAACACCTGAAAGGCAATGCAGTCATTGGTCACTCCCTGCACAGCTTCATGAGAGGCACATCCTGTGTAGTAAACCTGATTTCCATTTATGACAAGGAAAGAGAAACTTCAAAGAATAGTAGAGGGCTGGCTAACCACCAACTATATGAAGTTTAACAAGGGAAAGCAATGGATTCTGCACGTGGGAAGCACCAATTGTGAATGTATAGACAGACTGTGGAATGAGTCTGGAGAGCCGTGCCATGGAAAGGGCCCTGGGGATCCTGGTCCATGGCTGAACATGGGGCAGCAGTGCCCTGGCAGCCAGGAGGGTCCACCCTGTCCTGGGGGCACCAGGCACAGCATCGGCAGCCGGGCACGGGAGGGGATTGTCCCGCTCTGCTCTGGGCTGGGGAGGCCTCACCTCCAGTGCTGGGGACAGTTTTGGGTGCCACAGCATAAAAAACTGTTAGAGAGCATTCAAAGATGAGGGGTCTGGAAGGGAAGCTCTATGAGAACTAGTTGAAGTCGCTTGGTCTATTTAGCCAGGAGGGGATGGAGGGGAGACCTCACTGCAGTTGCAGCTTCTTTATGAGGAGAAAGTGGAGGGGCAGACACTGATCTCTTCTCTCTGGTGACCAGAGGGACTTGAGGGAGTAGAGTGCAACTGTGTCAGGGGAGGTTTAAGTCAGTTGTTAGGGAAAGGTTTTCTACCCTGAGGGTGGCTGGGCACAGGAACCCTGCTCCCCCAGGACAGTGCTCTCACTGTTAAGCCTGCTAGAGTCTAAGAAACATTGGGACAGTGCTTTCAGTCACATACTGTAACACCCGGGGCTATCAGAACTGCTCCTATTTGCAGACATTATTAGGGTTAATTGATTTGTGGGCTACTGACAATATATACTTTTTAGATCTAAAAATCTAGATTACATATACATAAGTGTAATGCTTTTTCCTACAATAGAAAGATTTCTTGCAGTAGAAATTACCGTAAACTAATGAAATACATTGATCTTCTGAAGGAGAGAAAAGCTCCGTGGAGAAGTCTGGACAGGCTGGACCAATGGGCCAATGATATGAGGTTCATCAAAACAAAGTGCCGAGTCCTATACCTGGGTCATGACAATCCCAGGCAGCTCAGCAAACCAGGTAGAGTGGCTGGAAAGCTTCCCAGTGGAAAAGGACCTGGGGGTGCTGTGACAGCAGCTGAACATGAGCCAGGGTGTGCCCAGGTGGCCAAGAAGGCCAATGGCATCCTGGCCTGGATCAGCAATGGTGTGGCCAGCAGGAGCAGGGCAGGGATTGTCCCCCTGTCCTGGGCACTGCTGAGGCCACACCTCGAGGGCTGTGTCCAGTTCTGGGCCCCTCCCTGCAGAAAGGCACTGAAGTGCTGGAGCAAGTCCAGAGAAAGGGAAGAGAGCTGGGGAAGGGTCTGGAGGGACTTAAGGTTTTTTTAGCCTGGAGAAAAGAAGGCTCAGGAAAGAATACCTTGCTCTCTTTAACTCCCTGAAAGGAGGCTGTAGTGAGATAGGGGTTTGTCTCTTCTCCCAGGCAACCAGGGATGGGACAAGAAAAAATGGCCTCAAGTTGCACCAGGAGAGGGTTATAATAAATATGAAATGTTTTTCAGAGGTGGTAGACTTACTGTCCCTGGAAGCATTTAAAAAATATGTCTATGACACATTTGGACATGGTACATTGGTGTCATAGTGGGGGTGTTAGGTTAAATACTGATGACCTGAGAAGCTCTTCCAGCCTTAATGGTTCTGTGATTCTATGGTTATATATATTACATTTTACGAGCAGTGAAAGTCGACTTTGGCCAATATAAGTCAACAAAATTCTGACTTACCAGTGAAATGCTGACTTATCCCAGTTGAGGTCTAATGTCATTAAAATGTAAATCACATAACTTTTTTACTGAACTGCTAATTTTTAAAGTATCTGAGAAGCAGGCTGTTGAATATTAATGGCTTTTGAGATGTTATATACAGTGACACATGACATATATATATTTAGGTACCTTCTCTCTGAGAGTAAGCTATGATCATGATTATGGCACTGGACTGGGACTCAGAACACCTCAGACTCAGACATGTCTAAAAGATGCTCACATTCARGACTGCTAGTAGTTTGAACAGACTATTTTCTGGTATTTGTCAGTTAAAATTATGACAGTGGGAAGCAGGTGGCTCAGGCAGAACCTCACACCACAATATAGAGCTGCTTCTTGATCACAACAAAAAAAAGATAGAAAAAAACTACTTAATTAGACGTTAAAGCTAATGATGCTTCAGAACAAGAAAAAGAGTAATGGAAAAATGAGCTTATTCTTTCATACACTATGAAGTTAGTAATTTCTATTAACTAAATCATTATATATTGTGTGTTGATTCTTAGAAAATGGAAGTAAATGTATTCCTTTAATGTAAAATTTCTATGCAAGTGAAGATCCATTAAAACCACTTCATGACATTTAGTTGTAATTTTGCTAAATTTGAGGGATTAACATATTCTGTGTCATTTAAAACCAGCTGTGAGTCATCCAGCAGTTTAATTTAGGCAAAAATCTGCCTTGCCATTCCAAAAGCAGTAATACAATTCTTTGCTTCTGTAGCTTTAGTCTCAGGTAGACATTTTGTAGATCATCTGCTCTGCAGTTTTGGTAGATCAACAGCATACCAGCCTGCAAAGTTTTTCTCCKTGCAATTTAGTATATAGTCTCTTGAGACACTGGATAACTAAATTTGGCAAAGAAATTTTATGAGATGAGGAAATAAGCCAAGATGAAAATAAATAAAAGTTTTAATGTGATAAGTTATAGTCTGTATCTACATACATTCTATTAAATTTGTTTTCACAGTTTACTGTATTTTGAAAGCTAAAAGATATACTGAATTGATATTCTTTTCAGAATACTATGCTTTAAGTTTTAAATATCCTGTATAGATTACCTCAAGAATCTTGTAAAGTATTGCAAGACTTGATGGAAGCTTTGGTAAGAGCTGCTGAACTCTGTATAAAATGGAATAATATTTAACATTATTGAATGGTTTCCCATTATTCAGGGCTATGGCTGGTTAGCATTAGGTAATGGATCACAGTATATGTGCTCACCCAAGCCTGATAATGTGCCATAAGAAAGGACGAAGTAATCATGGTTAAGTAATCTTAGAAGAGAATGCAGAAATAAAAGAGTCTGTTCTCTAAAAACGTGAAGCATTATTAACTCTTTTCTTCGATTTATGTGTTTGCGCAACAATGTGGGAAATTTAAGGTGAACATGAAAAAGAAATCCTGCAGTCTCTAAAAGCAGATAAATTCTAGAGCAGATTATTTCAGGGTTATTCTGGGATCTCCATTACTGAACACTGTAAAAATTGCGTCCAAAACGCATTATTCACGAATGATAAAATGAAAAACTGACTCTGATTTAGGCAGTGGCATAGATTAGAAATCTCCACCAGAACTTGCAGACAGTATCTGAAGGTTTCTATAAGAAGGCTGAGAGTTGTACCCCGGGGTGTGTATCTCAAATCATAAATACTTCATGTAAGTGCAATTGTATGCACAGATGTAAACACTGCTCATGCCTTACCACTTCTGAATATTTTTCTCTCTTAAGCTGCTTGATTTCAGGAAATTAATTGGGATGTTCTGCAGCTCATGCTGTAGTCTGATTTTGGGTTACATCTTGTCCTCTTTAAACAATGTTCATTGTCAGAATCATGCCTTCCTATTAGAATTGACCCAATTTTTAAGATCACAGGCAGAATTTGTAATTTTAATACATTGCAATGAAATTGAAGTACTATACTGCCTTGTTTAGAACAATGAGCCATTACCAAGAATTATTAATTAATTAATACTTTTTGCTTATATTTTCAGGAAAATTAAGGGCAAGTTTAAATAATTTATTTAGGAATTTAATGTTACAATGCTCATTTATTGCATGAAAATCAACTATGATCAATTTCTTCTTTCCATTCCTGTGTGAATAAATGTTCACAAATGCAGGTCAAACCCTGCAGAACATCTGTTCAACATATACTGAACTGAGTGGCTCTCTTTTCAGATTTTATGCACTGAGAAATTGCCAGAAATATATGGATACCAATCTTCATTCATGTATGTCTCTTGTGGATCGGCCGTCAAATGTACAGGTAGGTGGTACACGAACCATATCTAGGTATTAGGAGGGAAAAAAGATATGTAATTTTTAAAATAAAGAAAGAATAGGGTGGCAATGGGTTATCTTGGTGATTTTTTTTTCAAAAAACAATTGCCACAATGATCTGGTACAGTCTCAATCCACAACAGTTCAGCAAAGTTCTTTTCAACTGATAAGACTGGGGCTTCACTTGGAGTGGCTGTGAAGCACTTTCCTCTGACAGTATAACCACTGCTGTCCAAGAGACTCTGTAAAAGGAAGGAGGTAAGGAGGCAAGAAGTCCAGATTTAATTTGATTTCAGTAAGGACTGAAAGTAGTGTCAAAAGGGAGGATTTTTTTTTTCATGAAAATAAAGCAATGCAGAATAATAAGAGTAACAATTGGGTGTAATTAAACTTGCTGAAGTGAAGCAGCAGTATGGTAGAAGGACACTAAGGACAGAAGTGAGATGTTTTGTAGGGGTTATTATTGTATATCAATCAGTTTTGCTTGATCCCTAGTGGAAAGACAGGCTTTCAATAGGAGTGCCCTAAATGAAAAATGGAAAAGGTAAGAAAAGAAAAGAAGAATATGACCAACAGATATGAAAAAAGAAAAATATTACTAATAGAATATGACAAAAGCAAAATTTGTCAAAGTGAAAATTCTGTTCTCAAAGTGCTGAACAAAACTACCTTGAAATATAAGGGAAGTATTAAAGAAAATTACCCAAAAGCCAAAGACTGTTTTCCATTCAGACTGCAGGAGTTCTACAAGCGATGATGACATTTTAATATATTTGCCCTCTTGCACACTCAAACAAAGTGCAGAAGCTCTAGGCATGAATGCAACTATGCAAAGCAGAATAGAACTGCTTTAAAACCTGAGTTATTGCCTACTCAGTAATAAGACATTTGATATCTTTCAGGGAATTATGATGTGGTTATAAAAATGTTTTCCCAGCCTGACACTTAGGTATTCAATCCAGCAGCACATTTGTTTTCATAATATTTAAAAAACACATTTGGTTATTTTTCAAATTACAGTAGTGCAAATGAATAAACAGAAATAAAACTGAAAAGAAAGAGAAAGGAAGTTACTGCTTTCAGATGTTCTTCCACACTTCTCTTAACTGAAGCATTGCATTGTTTTTTTAAATGTAATTTTACAAGTCCTTCCAATCCACCCTGTAGCAGTTGTGGACTGGTACTGTTGGCTACTCAGAGAAATAAACATTTTAAAATAACTAAATGCATAACTTTGGAAAAACTGCTCCTGCACATGTTTAGCCACAACATACTCAACCAGAAATGTCAGACAGTTTTAAAACTGGAACATGTGGAAGCTGCACTGAGACATAGAATAATAAGCCACAACAGGGGCACATTAGCAGATTGCTGGTATAATTCTTGGATGTGATGTTAGTCTGGAGACCAAAGCCTGAGAGACTCCCTTGCCTTCACAAGTGGGTTAATAACCTTCATGATTTAACTCCAGCTGGCAACTCAGTCCCACACAGCCACTCACTTTCCTCCACAAGGGAATAGGGGAGAGCTTTGGAAGAATAAAAGTCAGAAAAATTGTGGGTTGAGAGCGAGACAGTCCAATAGGGAAAGCAAAAGCTGTACACACAAGAAAAACAATGCAAAGAATTCATTCACCACTTCTCACATGCAGGCAGGTGTCCAGCCATCCCCTTGAAAACAGCATCACACATAAACAAGAGTAACTGGGGAAGAGAAATGCCCTCACTCCAAACTTCCCCTCCTTTGTCCTTCTTTCCCCAGTTTTATGCATTAAATATGATGCCCTATGGGGTGGAAATATCCCTGTGGTCAGCTTGGGTTAGCTGCCCTGGATGTGTGCCCTCCCAGCTTGTGCACCCTCAGCCTCCTCACTGGTGCTGTGGGTGAGGAGSAAAAAAGACCTTGGCCCTGTGTGCCTTAAACATCCCTGTACAGTCAACACTGTTCTCAGCACAAATACAAAACACAGCCCCATACTGGTTACTTTGGAGAAAATTATTCTAGACAAAACCAGCACATTAGAACATTCCTGTACAACTTGAGATGATTAATTTGTCTTACATGCAGCTTGCAAGTTAACATACTTCGTTATACTCTTTAAAGTTTCATGTATTGTATCTTTTAACTTTGAACGATAAGACCAGTAAAAGAATAATTGAAAATACATATAGCATACGTATATAAATGTATATAGGATATGTAATGGTTTAAGTAGTTTAAGATGCAACATCTATTATAAAAAGAACATTTAAAAAAGCAAGAAACAACTTGGAATATTGAAGAGACCTGCTTCAGCTTTTGTTTGTATATATCTAACTAACTCTTAATGGTCCTCCTATTATGGGCTCAATGCTGCATGTGAGTAGATGATAAAGAATTAGAATTTCTTGACTGAAAAATCTTGTAAAGGGTTAAAAAAGTTTCAGTAGATTGAACTCACTGAAAACATATGGTTTGTTCAGATATTGTGTGCCTTTTTTTGGGCAGAATAAAACTCCACTCTGGTCTCCAGCTCTCCACCATGTAAGAAGTACTAGGAGCAATATTTTAATTTTCAGAAAAGATATAGGCTTAGAAGTGACATCCACAGTGATATCGATAGCATAATCATATCAAAAGTATTTTGTAATCTCCCTCAGTCAAAACCCCAAATATTTTGTGGATGTGTATATTGTCTCTTCAAAATGCTTTCCAGAGAAACTGCAGTGTAGTAGCTCTACATATAATTTGATTTTAGTGTCTTTTGTTTGGTTTGGTTTGGTTCGGTTTTTGTTTTTTTTTTTCAGGGCTAAAAGTGTCACATGTCCAAAGAATGCCGGCTGGTATATTTGAAAGTACGAGTTTCATTCTGTTGAAAAAGTAAGGGTGGGATTTTTCTCTGAGCGACTACCCCTGATGGTCAGTGGTAGGAAGTTATTACCTTTGGCGATTGACTCATACAATCCTAAAGTGTTACTTTGTGCACTGAATAAAGAAAGGTCCCTTATGCCATTTAGATAGCTAAAGGTAAACAGGTAAACAGGTACCTATACAACTATATAAAACATCTGAGCCAGCAGGTTTAAAAATGTACTTCAGGAAGGAGTTTCCTGCTTAGCAAAGATTTTGTTTAAGTGTGTGAAAAACATAGATATTTCATCTCTGAACAGGCAGTGGAAACTGCAAATGTATCTGCTTAATGAGACAGAACAATGTTAAAGGATCAAAGTCAAGTTTAATGATTTACATCTTCGTGGTTTGACAGACTGTCTATTGCAATTAAAGTAAGATAAAACCATAGCATTACCATATCATTCCTACAAAGAATGATAACATTCTTCCAGATGCCTTGAGCAAATACTAGTCAGTTGAATATAAATTTATATGGTAAGGATCAACAGTTGCATCCCGCTTTTCCAATGGAGTGAAATTGCACTACATTTTTTCATTGCAACGGTACACCTAAATGTCTGAAGAAATGTATGTATGTGTTCTCAAATGGTAATTAATTTTAAGACAGTATAAACAAAATAAAGAATTCATTTCAATGTGTCATAATCTACTAAATTAATATATGGAAAACAAGGATTCATCTTCTGGTCTGCCAGCCTAACTGCAAATTCTTTGTAGAATACCTGAATCAACATGTACTATTTACATTATGAAGACAGGGAAGGCCCACTAGAATAGTGGGGGTTTTTTTTTGGTGTTTTTTTTTTTTTTTTTCATTTTTCTTTTAATATGAAGGAGACTGAAAAATACAAAACTGGTGAATTTTCTTTGAGCCATACAGATCTCTGAGTACAGGAGCACACTGAGAGGTTTCGAGCAGACTGATACAGGGCAGAATTCCTTTCTTTTCCTCCAAGTTTTTAGTGCCAGCTTGTCAGACATGACTTCTCAGTACTTTTTCTGGATGACAAATATAAATGCTACAAAACTAGTTTAGTCTGTGGCTTTCAATCTGTTCTGTCTTCATATTCTATGAATTACATTTTGAACTTTGAAAGCACTGTCATGTTTTCAGAGAGAGCAGCCATTTTTCCTTGATTAAGGCTCAGAGGAAAAACACCAGTTTCTCACATTTTCTTACATTGCAATGTCTTTTTTGTTTAGCCCATTTTGCAACTTTTATTGTTCAGGAGAGCTCAACACAGTTTCAGGTTTTACCATGGAGTTAACACAGAAATGTTTAACCAGATCCTAAACGGGTACAAGTTAGCAGAGATGCCACGGAAGTGAGTGGAACAGTCTCTTATATCAGAGAGGGGTCTAAAAGGTTTCCCGGTGGTTTCCTTTAGAACTGAAACCAAATGCAAATGTGCTAAAGAGTCTGAACACAAAAATACTTCCAGCATTTTTTATTCTGCTAGTCAGAATGGATTCAGCAGGAGGGGTTAAGAGAACCGTAGACCCTTAAACATGGCCTTGTGCCATGCACACTCCACATCTCCACATGTGCTTACAGATTGCCAACAGCAATTTTGTGGCTATGTGCAGTCCTGGTAGTAATAAGAGAATTAAAAAGAGAATGGCAAGAATGGCTGTTTTTATGAAGATTTTGCAATGAGACAATTGCCAGTATTTTAAAATCAGGCTGGCCAAACTAGAGTGTTGTCAATAAAATCAAAATATGGGGCTGGTAAGAAGAAATGTGTGACTCAAAAGCTGACAGTATTGAATCCAATAATAACTCAATAGCACTTCTGCCAGAGTAGCAACAAAAATGTTTTTTTTATGGAACACAGTTTTTTTGTCTATTGCACTCAGTGAAAGTAAAGCCAGTATTTCATATGATACATTCACAGTATTGAAAGTACAGCTTTGTCAGGATCTGTGGAATTTACATGTAATTAGCATATTACAGATTTACTTTCGTAATAAAATGCAATCATAAAACTAAGTAAATGTCAGTTTACCAACTATGAAAAAGTTAGTAAATACCTCTGGAGAATTTTTTGTAGGTGGTAGGCATCTTTAATAAATTAAAATAAGATATTACACAGTTATCTCTTTTTACCATTTTCACCTTAATGAAAATTTCTGATCAAACAGTTGCAGAATTTCCTTCAATGCCTGCAGAGACCTTTGAATCACATCCTTTTTCAGACAGAAGGGAGTGCACAGTACAGGAAGCAATTACGATTTTCAGACAGTGTTTATTGTCCCAAATATTTTTCTTTTTGTTAATATATAAAATTATTCTTGCATAAGATACTAAATCAGATGATTAGTGTCAGGTGGTAAATTTTGCCCTCATTGCATGAAGTTAGACACATGACTGTGCTAAACCAGCTTAATTTCTTGTCAGTACATTTTATCGAGACTTAAAATAAATGAGATACAGTTTCTACAGACAAATTTGGTCAATATTAACTAGATGGGAATACATCACTGGAATCTAAGTGTACCACTAAGTGGAAAGTACAAAAGTTTGACCATAATTTATTAATTTTTTTTTTCACTTTAAGCCTTTCAACTCAGCATTCCCAGCAGTTTCATGTTAAGATGTAGTCTTAACAGGTCTCAAACAAAAATGTCATGCTGGTGATGTATGCATAGACTGCATTTTGTTTTAAAGGATTTTTTTCCATCACTGATACTATTTCCAGATCTAGACATTGTGAAATAGAGCAGAAAATCCTCTGTCTTCCTCTGCCTTCCTCTGCCTCACAGACCCAGAACAAACATGGTAAAAATATTAGAATTAAATATGCCTGGAATAATTTCTCAGATGTCTTAAATGATACCGCTTTTTATAGTGTTATTAATTGGAAATTATTTAAGAGTAAACAAAGAACACTAGCAAGAATGTATACTTGTATCAGCAAAATTAGAACATATTAAAATTGTATTCTAATATGTAAAGACTGTAGCTCTGCAAAACATTCCTAAACCCAGCTACAGTAAATAAAATCTTTGTGCCTTTGTGCTCTTTGTGATATGTTTTAAGAATTCAGGGGTAACATAATTAAGTGCCACTTGCCAATATTTCCAGCACTGTGTAAAGTTAACTGCACATATAAAACATATTGTCTCCTGCTGCTGACTTTTTATTGTCCTGTGTCTGTATTAAATGCTGGATTGGTATGCTTAAGGATATAATTCTGTGCAGGAAACCACAATAAGGTCTGGGAGTAATTGCAACACAAGATCAAGATTAAAAAAATAGATTTTTTTTCAAAAATCATTGGACATTTTTATCTAAAGCGTTTCTCTAAATGCAGTAATTCTGATGATCAGTTTATGGATAAAGGTAAATATGAGAGCAGCTGACAGCTAATATTGTCACATAACTAAACAGTTATATAAGATTTGATCAAGCCATGACATTGCCTTGTCCTCTGGCTCCACACTCAACTTGAAAACCATTTTGTTACAATGTTTTACAGTTCTTCTAGCCATGAACAATTTGGCTTTAAGAGTTGGAGTTTGGCTCAGTTTTCCACTGATGCTGGAAAAGTTGTTCTTGAGAGCCATTGCAAGCCCTGGAGATCTATACAAGACATGGCTGAATATAGTCTGCCTTCCATTGTAGTTTGTTCCAATGAAGATTTTCTTTCTGATCTATGAGGTCAGGAGAAACAAATTAAATAAAAGAGGCCGTTTCCTCTTTGTTTTTTTCAGCAGGCCCCTTTTCCTTGATACAAAGTGAAAGGTTACACTGGACTCCTGACTCTTGCCGTTTTGCCCAAAATTCCCTTTTAAACACTTTTTAATTTTAATTTGAGAGGGAGAAGAATTGATTTATGGTTCAAATGTTTCACAGACAATTCAAACATAGTCCACAGCAACAGAACAAGCAACACTGTAATCCATACAGCATGTGCCATCTGTAGAGGATGTAATTGCAATAGTCTTATAAGCTGTTCTCTGTCCGCCAAACATGTGGAGCATTCTCTAGATAATATATTCGGCTGAAAATGCTTAATGCAGTGGTATTTTGATTTGGGATGAACATCCAGGAGCAATATTCTGATCCTAAGCATTGAACAACAGCATGAAACAGAGCATTTAAAGAAGGGCTTGTAAAACACAAGAACTTATAAACCCCATACAGATCTCCTTGGGGTCAGAATGGAGGAACTGCATTTTAGAGCTTTGGTATGAGATTCTTGAAATATGCTTAATTGCCTCTAGATAGATTAATCTCATCTTGATCTGAGACTTCACTGATACCACTGAGTCCGGTTTGAACAAAAGGAATAAAAACCAAGCAACTACTTGCTTTCTGTAGAGGGCAAAGAGTAAAAAACATAAATTAATGCTTTTTGATGGTAAAATTGACTGCTTAACATAACACCTAAACTTACCAAAGTAATATTTTTTCAAGACAACACCTTATTGTTATTTGTTGCCTCAAATACCTCTTGCTGTCTTCCACAATACTGTGATTAGCACAGTTGTTTTTCTTGTCTATCTTTTCTTATCTATCACTCAGAAATCTGTTTTCAGAACTCTGGTAAGCGTGACCTTTTCAGAGATATATCCACCCTTTTGGGAGTAACTTCTGTCACATCAAAATTGCCATATACGTTTTGTTGATTGTTTTTTGCTGATAAGATTAACTGTCCCAATCCTCAGCTCCTGTGAGTATATCACACAGAAGAATCCTTAGGAAGCAGCTTGAAGCTTAGATGGTGAACCACAGCAAGAGGTACAATATATAGAGTGTTGGGAATCCTGACCAAAGAGAGAAAAGTGTCTATGGAATTTAAGTAGTAATCAAAGTTGATTGAAGTTGTCAGATTGAAAGTGTAGCAATGCATGGTGTGTGAGCTTAAAGAAAAGGAAGCTGAGAAACACATTACTTATGAAACCTACCTACTAACTGCATGGTGTTTACGAAAAACAGGTAAATAAGGTTATAAATTTTGATGCAATCACCATATCTGCCACAGATACACTTTTGAATCTTTTTCATAGGCATTTTTATTTATATTTATGTCTTGCCAAAGTAATGTACAACCCCTCTGGCAACTGAGATTTGAGGTCAGAATCCCAATCCAGGGCTTTACCCACAAGATTATCTTTATGCTTACACACTAGAGACATATTTTGAAAAGTTTGGTCTGTGTTTAAGATTGCAAACAGATTTCATGTCCTCTACAGTAAACATTTCAAAGAGGGATAGCTTTTTGTTTGAGGTGACACGAGGATCTAGCACTCAACATTTGCCCTTCAGAAGTGGAGCATAAAGCTGCAATAATGCATTTAATATGGGCTTTCCCCTGTTCTCCCCAGCTTCTGCTAGAAAGAGAGTTTCATTCTGTCAAAGCCAAATGAAATAGATATTTTTTAACATGCTTTCATCATCTGAGGTTCCTTAATATTTCAGTGATCATTTAAATTGAAGACAATGCTGAAATGCAGTTAAAAAACAAGGTTTTTTTAAGCTCCGGGTTCAGCATTAAATAATTGAGAACCCAACAAGTAATTTTGTAATTAAAGACAGAGATTTGAATCACATCAGGGCACCAATCTTGACATCTTAGTTTCAGCATCAAGCACGTTTCAATAAGACATTGTTTATATTCAGAATCTTGTTCTTAGCATGCACCATAACATCAGAGCTTCTGCAGATTTCTAGTCTAAAGATAAGCTAATCTTCATTCTGCTCATTTATCACCTAAACACAGCCCAATGTGTTTAAAAGATCTTTCTCACTTCCATTCCCTTCCCACCTGCATCATGAGTATTTTAATCTTTTATTTTACTGTTACAACAGTGACAAAGAGAGCATCCCAGACTGCATGCAACAGAAGTTTTAGCAGGTGTATTTATGTTTTCTAAAACATGTTGTAAAATTGAAGGGTGCCTTCATTTTAGCTACAAATTTTGCAAAGAGTTACAGATCTTGCCGCAGAAGACTTGCTGCTTTTTTTCAACAGGTTAATGGAATCTCCTGAGTATTTTTTTAGAGTAAAATAGAATAGTCAATCATTAAACATAGCAAGTGAAAAAAGAAAATGAAGAATTTTTTGGATAATGATGGACTGATTCTAAATATGTGGAATTAACACTGCAGAATGTAGGTGTAGAAGTGCATGGTATGTTACCTTAAAGAAAAGAAATGCAAGCAAAATATTATGTATAAAACCAACCTGCTAAATACATAGTGACAGTTAAATAAGGGGCAGGTAAATGACACAACTTCTTGGTGCTTGGTCTAGCAAGTATGATTAAAAACTTGAAAAGAATTTGAGTTCCCTCAAAATTAAGGGGAAGGATTGAGGTGTACTGGTACTCTTGATGGTCTGCACATCAGTGTGATGAGGTTATAAGCAGGGACAGAATCCTAGGCTCAGTTTCTTGGGCTTAGGACAGAATCTGCATTAAAAAGCAGCTTGATGTAGACATTGCAATCACTTTATATGTCTCCAGTTGGACATAACACCACAAGAAGAATAACAGAATTAATTTGTACTTTTTGTCAACCTTCAAATCCCTTTTTCAAAGCATATTGAAAGTTGTTCAGAGCAAGCCACTGTCATATCATTAAACAATAGCATGTTTTTAATGATGAATAGTGTTTGAATAATATTATTTTTCATTTTTGAAATTTGGCTTTTTGTTTACGAAGTCCAATGAAAAGCTAACTTGTAATTTGAAARATAATGAAAAGAAAAACTTCTGGGTGGCACGCAATTATGAAAATTCTTTGTATTTTTCTTCTCTATTGAGTTCAAGATAAATATCCTAAAATGTGACACTAATTTTCCTTAAAATATTCCAGAAATGTGTAATTATTTAATGTCATCTAGTCCAACTGTAAAGCCAGCATTGTCATATCTACCACCCTGAGCCCCACAGTTCCACATTTTTTAACCATATGGTGACTCAACCAGTTTCTTGCACAGACTGTTCCAATCTCAAAAATAATTTCAGTGAAGAAATTGTCCCTAGTATCCAATCGAAAAGGGAGAGTTTCGGGGATGGACTCTGTCACTCCTGTCCTTAAGCAGAGAAACAAAACCTTAAAGGCTTTCTAAATCTGAATTTGATTAACTATCTGCYCATAATGACGAACAATATTCTTGGTGTTTTTTATTATATAATATTAGGAGTAATGTTCAGAAAATGGCCTGTTACAACAGACAGGCTAACTGCTTATTTAGAGACAGTTAAAACAATATCTGGAGTTTTTAAGATGGCTCTAGATTATTACAGATGCAGTTAGYTGTCTGTTAGACGATGAGGCTTGGCAAGTGTTAGAGTAACATAAACATGTTACATGTGTTACATGTTAGAGTAAACTGACTAAATTAAACACTTGTCTATATGAGGTTTATATTAAAATTGAGCCAATTTAGCTGGACTTACTTTCTGGATCTCAAAAGACAAATGTGTTAACTAAGTTGTTAGAGCAGAAATAGGATGGGATGTAGCTACAAGACTGTAGTGAGCAATATTGGAGGGCAGAAAGAAGAAATTCTGAGTTCATACAAATTTTGGCTCTGAGTGTGGGTTAATGTTTATCTGCACTGACAAGATGCTTTCCATGCAGTCCTCTATTCCATGATGAAGCGAGTTAAAGACTCGTGGTTGTCAGCAAACTGATATAAAGTGAGGTCACTGATGGTGGAATATTATCTTTCCTGCTATTTTCCTTGTAGAATAATTACTTTTCCTACTGACTACATGAATAGGGAATGTGCAAGGATTGGCCTGGAAAATGCAGAAAAAAGTTGGGGACACACATGCAACTGAATTTCGTTTATAAAAGAGGTAAATACCATTTCAGAAAGTTATTAAAAGCATGTCTCTCTTTTGACTTAAGATGCATTTATTTATGCTACCTTATATTRGTGAACACTTTCTGGGGAGCAGACACTTGCTGAAATACACAGAAATTAGAGATAACTTGCCATAAATAATACAGATGATAAGCAGTTTAGAAAACATGATTTCCCAGGCAGGTATGGAAGAATTTCATTTGTTTAGTCTGGTGAAGAGAAAAATGAAGAAGGGCTATGATAACAGGCTTCAAATGCATAAAAGGTTACTGCAAAGAGGATGGTGATCAAGTGTTTTCATCTCTTTAATAGACAAAATGTGAGTTAGTTAGATTAATTSGTAGCAGGGACCATTTATAATTAGATATTAAGAAAAACTTCCACATCAAAAAGCCTATTCAACACACAAGTAAACTACTTAGAAAAGCAGCAGAATTTCCATAAGTAGATATGCTAAACTGTTGGATGAACTTCCATCAGAAATGGTCTAGGTATGGATTATACCTTTCACAAAAGGTATGGAATAGAAAATTATAATTTTTTTGTTTCCAGCTCACTGATAAAATAATATTGGTAGCATAAGTAGTAGGCAAATAAAAAATAAACTGTAAATTTCCAGAGAGGTTCAGTAATTAATAGCTTGGATACTGCCAATTTTTGCATGTGACTCATCAGTCAGTGATTTATAAGCAACAAAACCAGCATGAATTTTCTTATTTGTTATGTTCCTGCAGCAAACTGTTGTCTTAATAATTAGATGAATAATTTTTAGTCAATTTGCAGATTCAATAGAAATAAAGATTTGAACTTATGTTCAGTAAATTAGGCATAGTAATGCTAGGTTTGTTTTTTTCTTAATCCTTTAGATTCTTTGGGATCTATATAGACTATGATCAAAATTATTAAATTAAATCATATCCCTGATACAAGGCAAACAAAATTGTAATTATCATCTGAAAGGCATGTGAGACAACTCCATGGCATATAAACAAGACAGTATTATATAATTCCTGCAACAAGAATTGTGAACCAGAGAATGAAAGTATTGTTATAGCTAATAGGCCTCAAAGGAAATTCAGACCTTATGAACTAAATTAGATTTTCTTTAATAAGATAACAAGTTTGACAGATAAAAGTAATGTGCAGATACACTACATTTTATAAACTTTCCATTAGTCACCATATCTTATTGCAGTTAAAAAAATTCTACATTATGAAGAAGGAGTAAAACACATGTTAAATGATATACCCATCGGCAAAAAGTAGTAATCGAAAAAACCCAACTGAACAGACAGGAGCTCCTTATTAGGCCTGATGCTGTTGAGGATTTTAATCACTGCCCTGGTCAAAAACATCAATTTCTTACATATCTGTAAAAACTAACTTCATGAAGAGCATTCTGTGGCAAATGTGAACAAATGTCATGCTCTAACTTATAAGTAGGGGTGGAAAAACTAGAAATGTTTGATTTGCATCTTCATGGCAGGATACTGTAGACACTACAGAGCTGTCTTAAAAAAAAAAAAGGGACAAATAAACATTATCRAGGGGGAGCAATGTTCCTTAAGCTGAGAAACTGAAAGAATTCTTCCTATTCAGAAACATAAGGAGTGATCTGATTTTTGTCCTTCACAGAGAGTAAGAACTATCTATCTCTGCCTTTTAGCTACAGTGGAAAAAGGGAAAGCTGAAACTAAGATTTGCATTAAACAAAAAAAATACTATTTCAAATATAGCATGTAACTGGGACAAAACTGGACTCATTCTGTCTTTGAATACTCCTGTCAAGATAAGATCATTTTCAAGAGGATATACTTTAGTCAAGTACAAATTAAGCCATAGTCACTTAAAAACTAGTTGAGAAAATGTAGTCATGATAGCAAAATTTGTGAAGATGAAGAGATATTCCATTCTAGTTTCATACTTTGTTGATACATTTGAAGAAAGACAAAAAGATAATCATCTTGCTTACAAGTGCAATTACTGAAAATTCTATAAATGAATATGTATAACAAACTATTCAAATACTCATGATCAAAGGCACAATAGTCATGGGAGTGTGGAAGCAGAACTTCATTCCAGAGCATGAAGTATTTTCAGGGAATGATTGTACTGATGGAGCTCTCGTGACTGTTGCAGACTGTGTGTTAAAGTACAGATAATTGCACAAAACCAGGTCTGCAAGCCCACTTTGCAGCCAGCTTCTTACAGTCTCTACTCCAACTCTTCTTTTTTGTCTTGACTTCATTATTTGTTTCTGCTTTTTATGCTTTTGATTTTAGTGTCTTTCTAGGAAGCAATATTTAGAGCAGAGTGAGTGTCTTATCTGGACATGTCATATAAAACATCTGACTACATCAGATCTATTTGCTGTGTCTGCCACTTGTTAGCTCCTTCCACTATTGGTTAAAGTTGTCACTCTTCCAAACAGCAGAGCCTGATGTGAACTGCCAGAGTGACGAACCTCTTCCCTCAGAAATCTCCTGGATTTTCTAAGTGTTGTTCCCTGTAGAAGCACCTGGGCACTGCCATGTACTTGGGAAAACACATTTTGATTCTTTTGCTGTGCAGACCCACAGTCAATGCTGTGGCTTTGCACACTGCTGACTTATGCATTTGCAGGGAAGAGTGAGAGTGTGCCTTGTTCAGTTCTACCTAGGTGGCAGGGAATCTGTTGTGGATTTCATGCTCAATTAAAAAAAGACAGGAAATGGCACAAGATTTCTATGTATTATAATAGTACTGCCAGCAGTCCTCTGTTTAATTAGGGCCATCCTTGTTACATGGTCCTTGTTTAAAATGTAATCTGGCTCAAGTTAAGAAAATTCTCCATATTTACATAAAACACAATAATGTTACCAGGAAAATGTTTACACCATGGACAATCTGTGAGGGCTTGAAACAAACAAAAATCACATTTAATTTAATATTTAGAAGCCAATAACAGCTTGCTTCTAGGATTGATTTTGAAGAAAATTTCAGCTTCTCCCTAGGGCTCAGACACTGCCCAAAACRTAAATTGAAACTTTGCTGTGAGGCTCTGGAAAGCTGATTTAACTCATTCTTCCCAATACTTCTCATTACCACTGTTTTGTTCCTCATCTAGTCACATTTAAAATTTTCTGTTGCTTTAATGATATGATGCCTGTCCTGGCCTAGCTGTTTCTTGCAGTGATCCCCAATTCATAAAATTCTATATATCATCTTACTGCACTCCAGGCATACCTTCTAAGAAAAGTTTAACGCTCTTATTTTGCTCTACAGTGTTGTTACAATCCCATTTTTTCTCAAGTATTATAGCTCTGACCTAACAATTTGCTTAAATAGGAAGTAACAGTGTAAAATATTTTCACTGCAAGTTTTGTATGTCTACATGTATCCACTCTCCCCTTTCTGCAGCACTTTTCTGACGTAGGTGATCCTGCCATTCTCACCAAGATGGTTCATTTGTGTTGCTCAGTACAGTGCACTGACAATGTTCATATTATGTTTCTCTGGAATACATGTAGTATTTTCTTCCAAAGCACAATAGACAGTTACTTTGTTTTTCTCGCTAACTTTGTTTACTAAACTGAAATAATAAAGCCTTGTTTAGATACTATWTTCCAAATGGGTAAATTACAATTTACTTCTAATTAATTCCTTAACCTTTTAAGTAAGAAAGATGCATCATGACCTGAAATACCATCATAGAGACACATTTCAAGGATTATGGCCTCTTTCTATTTGGCTCAGATTCCAGCTGCACTGATTCCCCTCATTATGAGTATTAAAGACACAGCTGCTCAAATCATTCTTCTGTCATTCTAAATTTGTCTTCTCATAGAAAAGAGGGTTTCCCTGAGGCTTTCCCAGGGAGGTCTTACATAATTTACTAATCTTGAGATATCAGCTGTGGTTGTTCCTTCTGCCTTCAGTATGCTTGTGGGGGTTTTGTTCATGTTCCTTCCTTTGGACTGAAGAAAACAAAATCCTCCAAATGAAAACCTGAATAGTTTTTACTTTATTTTCTAATAAATCACTCCTTGAATACTAGCACTTCAGGAAGGACCATAAGTCTAACCTTAATTTATATTAGAAGTATGCACAATAATAATTCTTTAATGCTGATATTCTAATTTATTTATTATTGTCTCTCATATTCCATTGTATTAAAAAAGAGATAAGTAATCATGCTGGATCATTAATGTGTGCTTTTATTTATTGGCATCTAAAACAATTGAAGTTTTGATAACAGGAGTAGCTATAGCTAACAATTGTGTTTTCATTGTGAATAGCAAAGTGAGAGTTGCCAGATATTCAGAGAAATGAGAACACCTGCCTTCATGATTTTGACGTGCAAGACTTTGCCAGGTGGAGTTGAAAGAGCTGTGAGCTTTAGAGATGGGCATTATCTCTGAAGATTGCTGATTAAGCCAACTTCCTACCTAGGTTGTAGAGGCAATAGCAGGGAATAACATTGATGCTGCTTTGGAGATAAGAAAGGAAAACAACAGAATGAGGCTGGCAGGAAACTACCAATCATATAAGTTTATGTGCATGTGTGTGTTATTTATAACTGTTAAATATAAATATTATTAAATGTTATATATATAAATGTAGAATTAATTTAAGAATGCGGCATTTAGAATGTGCAGCATACTATTCACTTCATGATATATCCACATCTGTTAGTGCTACAATTAACTATAAGAAAAACATTGCCTTCTTCTCCCTATATTTGGGTCATGCTTGCCATGCTTGAAGAGTCCAAGCAGTCCAACAAAATAGTCATGAACATTGTGTATTTTTGTTTTTTTGTAGAACAGTCCTTTTCACTGTGAATGTAAAATGGTGATACACAATGTCAGAAGAAATGGTGAGGGGCTGAGCTGTCCCCACTATAAATCATATAGGGCTCTATATAAGGCAGGGTCAGTCTATTATTTGATCAACTACCATGCTTTGTTTAAAATTAGCAGAAGAAAATAAACATTAAATGAGACCTTCAAATTATTGAGCTGCCATCAAATAAAAAACCTATAATAAATCTGAAATAATTGCAGAGGAAATTCTGGAACAGGTTACTCAGAGAAGCTGGGGATTGACCCATCTGTGGAAATGTTGAAGGCCGAGGTTTATGAGAGGTGTCCTTTGTCTTGACAGGGAGGGTGGGAACCAGKTGATCTTTAAGATGGCTTCCAACCCAAACTATTCTATGAATATGTGATTCTATTTACTGCCAGAGCATTCAATGGCTCTATGATTCTATTTACTGGTTRATTGATAGTACTGTTAGTTTAAGCAGAAAGAAGTCAATCTTAAACAATATGCATAGGTCAACTCATATTAGCACATGCATTTTGAGGAGGAGTGGGTTAATGAAGAGTTTTATTCATTGTCGTATGATTGTTGTAGGAACCACTGAAAAATACAGCAATTATCTATGAAAATTATCTTTTGCTTTTCGTGCAAGTTASTGAATGTTAAACGGGCGTGGATGCTGCATCTTGTAACTGCTTGTGTCAGCCTTGTGTACTGCTATCCAGGGGCAAGGGAAGCTTGAGTCAGACCCAGATCTCTCTACAATGGTTAGTAAGATGGGCCCAAAAAACAGCTTGCCAACATATCCCAGAAGTGTGTGCTCTGTTCTTTGGCTGCTTTTTAATTACTCTGATTTCTTTTACTTAGAAAAATTTTTACTGCCAATGTTTCTTACCTATTCAGTGCTGCAACACAGTTACGTGATGTAATTGGGCAGCTGTGTGGCTCTGGGTAATTTTAAGAGGATCTTTACATCCTCTATCCAAGCCATAAACTGGCTTGAGTTTGAACTCGTTGGTAATAATGGAAAGTTGTGCCTGCAGCTAATTGTCTTGTGTTTTCTATAGGATCAGTAGAAGGTTAATAAGATCATATAAAGTATTGCTATAAGGAACTTTGAGAGAGACCTACTCCATGCACCTGTCTGTGGCAGAATCAACAGCATAAACCATTCCTAAAACTCAGTAAATTCTCCAATTATCCAAATACATTTACTTTAGAGCTTTCAATGTTAATAAGGTTTTCCCAATTATTTTAACTTACACTTTTCTTCCTTCACTTTGATAATTTTATTCTTAAATGACTTGTGGTTAAAATARGGATATTTCACTTATCAAGATGTCAGAACTGCAAGCTCAGCATATGTCAAAAATCAAACCAATTTTGACTGGTCTCAACATACTTGAAGAAGTAATTTACTCTAATGTTTCCTCAGTAATTTTGAACTTCTATCTCAAAATGATGATGTATGTACATGGTGGTATGGAAATGCTCTCACATGATGGTCACAAGCATTGGGGTTTCTGAGAAGACATTATTCTGTAGAATGTTGCAGAATGGCTTAATGAAAAGAGACTTATCTCCCTGGAAGGCTTGTGCAAGCAAACTGGGTGCTAGCAAATTTTAGGGCTTTGCATTAATAACTGAAAATATTGCTCAGGGSCAGCATTGGGCCTCTGTGTTGATAATGGGAAACATTGCAGGATGTGTGTGTCCAGAGTGTTCAAAGACAGAATGTTTTTGATATGTTGCAGGATGCAAGCACTAAGAATTGTCAAGGTCAGGATGTTTTTGAGAGACTGGGAAAGAACTGAAGAGGGGAGTGAAATGAGAATGTAACTTTCTGTGCTTAGCCAATAAWATTGTAGCAGTAGGCATAATTAACTATGAGCATATATAACCAGTGTGTGACACAAAAAAAGTTGAAGTTTGCTGTATCACTCATATTGAGTAGTCTGAGTCTTCACTTCTGYGACAGTAGAACTGTTGTAAATTTCTTTCTAATATCTTATCTTAATCTACCCTTCTTCAACTTGATTCAACATTTCACTGTTCCCCCTTGTGAAAAGTCCCTTTCCAGTCTTCTTGTAAGCCCCCTTCAGCACTGGAAGGCAGCAATGATGTCTCTCTGGAGCCTCCTCTTCTCCAGGCTGAAAAACCTCAGCTCCCACATCCTCACAGAAGAGGTGTTTCATCTTTGTGATCAGTTTAGTGGCTGTCCTCTGGATTTGTTACAACAGGACCACATATTTCTTGTGTTACAGACCCCAGAACTGGCCAGAATACTCCAGGCGTGGTCTTGTCGGTATAAATGGGGAGAAWCACCTCTTTGACCCACTGGTGAAACTTCTTCAGGAACCCCAGAATGTGTTTGGCTTTCTGGGTTGAAAGCAGGTGTTRTCCAGTCGTGTTAAACTTTTTGGCCACAAATGGGCCAAAGTCTTTTCTTCCCCAGGCTAGTCTTGATGCATTTTGTGCGCAATCTGTACTTGTGCTTGGAATTGCCCTGATCCATGTGAAGGATCTTGTGCTTGGTCTTGCTGAACTCCATGACTTTTTCTTGGACCCACCTCTCAAGCCTGTCCAGGTCCCTCTGGATGATATCCCTTCCCTCCAGTGTGTTGACCATATCACATAGCCTGGTGCACTCAATACCTCTGTTCATGTCACAGAAAAAGGTTTTAAAAARTGCTGGCCCCAATATGGACCAAGGCTCTACACAACACTTTGAGTGCAACCATCCCACAARGGTTTTTTCTACTGAGCAGATAATTTGTCAAATCCATGTCTCTTCAATTTAGAGACAAAAAAGTTTTTTCTAAAATGTTTTGCTTTCAACAGTGAGACCAGAATTATAGCCAGAGGGATTAACAGAAGAATGGAGAAATTTTATAGTATTTCCTTAAAGCACATTTCTAAAGTTCAGCACTAAGAAGCCCAAGTAATTCTTGGGCCAAAAGCTTGCATCAAGTATTAAAAATCCTGAGTGGATAAGCGCATATGACTGTCTGAATCTTACTGGTGTCTTTTATAACAGAAGAGATGACAACTTTGAGGAAAGTTTTGTGTCAGGCCTCTGGCAAAAAGTACAAAGAAAATATTAAAWGTTACAGAGTGGAGTGGAAGAAACGAAAGTCTGCTGCAGGTGACTTAAACTGAGTTGCTGCCACTTTCTGACTCAATAGAATTTGCTTCACATTCTACATCTGTACATGTAATCAGATTCAAGCTGTGATTTTGATGTGGAGAATGATGAAGACACTATAGCGGTCAGGGGAGTAAAGGGCCAGCCAGAACCTCTGTGTAATTGACTTCCTCAGTCTGGAGGCCCAGGTATTCTTCTAGAACTTGATGGTGGCTTTCAGTGAGAACACAGCCTGAACCTTGCTGTAGGGTTTTGTATTAAAGCACTTTAAGAATTCTGACATTACCTTCCCACTGCCTCTCCTAATTACCATAGAAACGTAATAATTATGGCTATCAGCAAGACCTTTCTCTCACAGTATATTGTTCACTTCATAGCATTTAAGAAGCAATAAGTTAAACAAATAAATGGATTAAATCTTATCTGTCTGTGTCAGGCAAAGGATACAGCACTAATTTAACATGATAAGCAGAACCCTATCTCTTCTTCCAAAGTTGGAATCTTATAGATTAACTTATAYTTAAGTGAGTACAAACTGCGTGCTACATCAGCAGCACTCAGTAAGTTGATTTGGCTGACCATAAGAAAGAGGAGGCTGATCCTTCACTTACAAGATTGCTGATATCTTGATCCTGTTTCATCACTGAAACAAGATTCAGTCTAAGACCAGGATAAGTCATGTATTGGCTGCCAATTAATAAAAGCAGTGAGGATTGTATCACWACTACTACTACTACTATGACTACTATGACTACTACTAGTACTGCTACTACTACTAAATGATAATAATGTCTCTCCTTTCCTTGAGTGAACCATGGAAAAGGAAAGAAGSTGGAAAATATATTTTCATTTGCAAGATTTCGGCATAGTGATTGTTAAAATTACCAAGTTATTCTCAATGCACACTTAACTTTTGAGCCTAATGTGCATGTTTACTTGTAGATGTGTTTGTAGTTTCAGGGGAGACAAGGGTTATCAAAACACTTCAAGATTACAGATTCTCTATGTCATGTTCTACATGGAACAAGAAATGAGTCTTCTGTTTGTGATATTARTGGTACTGACTGCAGACATCGGTGGTGTAAGTTCCCTCAGCGAATTACCTATGAATCTTGCTGAGACATGTAAAAGAAGGAAGAAATCATAGGACATGACCCTAACTGGACAAGAAATGCACTGCATGTAGGAGTACAACAATGATGTATGTTTTTGAACACACAGGCAAGCAAAACTTCAATTTTTAATTTTTAATTTATTTTTAATGCAGGAAAGTATGAAAATGATGATTTATATTTACCTTTACATTGAAAAATTTTTGAATCTCATGTTCAACTGTATGGAAGTTTTCTTGGAGTAAGTTTAGGATTTTCTCTGAGATGAAGATCCTTGACTGAAGCAATTTCAGTGCAACTTCAAGTTACTGCACTACAAATGAAAAAAATTTCCACTCCTGAAATTCCTCACCGGGACCTGTAGTGAGGCCACTGTACGCTGTTTGGTTAATGCCAAATAGATTCATAGAATGTTAAGSGCTGGAATGGATCTCAACGATTATATAGTCTCAACCATCCCTGTTATAGGCAGGGACGCTTCTCACTAGACCACACTGCTCAAGGCCTTATCCAACCTGGCGTTGAGCACCTCCCAGTTGGGGCAATCCACAACTTTCCTGGCAGCCTGTTCCACCACATTTTTGCTAACAATGCCATGGGAAACAACTTTTCTTTACATATTTTCTTTCTTTTCTTGAAGTTATACTGAAATTGTTTCAGTCAAGGATCTTTTTCTGAAAAATACCATCAGTGTTGACACACTGACTAGCTGGAGCAGAGAGTGTTACGTGTTATACTTTTCTTTCTCCAATTTAAGAGGAAATTAGGAAGAGGAATTTGGTCYCACAGTCTAACTTAATGGAGTAAATAATGACACTTGATACTTCAAAAGAAGGGTTGTACRTGAGTTTCAAGATCGCTCCTTGAAAGCTATGACAGTTTGTGTGACTAGACACAGTTTGAGGAGGGGCATGAACTACAAAATTGTACTTCTAAAGCTTGCTAACCTTTAGTGACATTCAGAGGCTGCAATGTCTTGAACGAAATCTTATACAAAATGTAACTATTTTTCCAAATCTAAAGTTTACTTTAAAATGTGAATACATGCTCTTTGTCCTAAACCCCATCAATCCTTCATCAAACATGCTTCCTCTAAATTCATACTTTATTCYACTGTATAAAACTAGGTGGACTCAAATACAGGAAGAATCTGAAGCATTTTGTTATTAGTGTGGAGATAGTGGCCTCACACGTACAAAGTATTAAAAATGCTTTGAAATGTTCAAATTATTTTTGCTTGGGGGTTATACAGCACRAAATCACAGCCTGCAGTAAAACAGATCTTTTTCTTTTTTATTTTTATTGTGCAGTACAATTTCAGGTTAATAAAACAAACAAAGACAATACTTTTATTCTCTAATCCCCACATTTTATTATTTTTATTTAAATATAACATACTATACATTGTTGCTCAGTGATTTTGGTATCCCTTTTATTTTCTAAACCCCTCCCCCTGTTTTCCTTTTTACTCAGGAGACTGTTATGCTCAGGGTGACAGAAAACAGAGCTTATGGTTGAAGACCTGGGATACTCTAAGATCTGCAGTTTGCTCCCACTACAGTGGGTGTTACAGTATACCAAACATACAGGAATCATTGATTCCTTCAAGGGTTTTTTATTTTGGTTAATTTTCAGAAACCACTATTTATGTCACAAATGGCTCCTGGCTCACTTTGGGAAAGTAAGATTTCCTGATCTTGTCATTTGAGCAGCATGGTGTTTTGAGTACTATGATAATATTTATGCATAATCCTCCCCTGACCAAGTCATCTAGGTAATTTTGTAAGAAAAGAATTTCATTTGTACCCTAAATGCTCTTTAAGTGGTCATTCAATACTGCATTCGTCCAAATTCATACTGAAGGTTCAGTATGGGTGGTCCATTATGTCTTGTCAGTTTTAATTACTGATTATAAATTTAAACAACAGAAACTTGCTTTATAGTTAAGTTTTGCTGTGAGCTGCAATTACATTTATAATCTGAAATTCTTATTTCTCTTTCTAGAAAAAAGTCATTTGTGAAGAAGAAAACTGGAGATAAAGTACCATGAAATACAACATCAGCTATCAACTAAAAATATGTTGTCTCTCAATGAATTCCTAGTTTTAAAACAGCTGACTTTATTTAAGGACAGGAAATATAATCTGACCATTTTGTATTTTATGGGAAAGCTTTTTTTTTTGCTTTTTTTTTTCTTTAAAAACAGCTAATATTTAAATAACAGATTAAGATTGAAGTGCTGGTTAAACATTGACTTAAATAAGTTATAGAAGATTCCAACAACACCAGCCTTTATAGAGGTTAAACATTCTCAAAAAGACACATTAAGCAAGGCTCTCCTTTGTACCAAAATACAGTCTCCAAACAATAAAAATAAAACCAACTTTTTCACAACAAGAAATATTGAAGATAAACTGCAGCATCAATATAATCTTATAGTTATCAGTTAAAGTATTTAAAACAAAATAATATTATACTACTTTTGTTTCTTACTAAAGACACTGCAAAGGCTTATTTATTTATTTAGTGGAATACAATGTGAAGACAGTGGTACAAATTGTTTGATGTACTGTTTTCTATTTATCTGCTCTAACAAAATGAATCTCAATATGGTTACACTGGTGAGCTATCCAGAGCTCTCTAAAATTACCGAGTAAAGCAAAATATAAAACAAACCTTATGTACCTTTAATTGAACAGACTTCATATTATGCTTAACTTTATTATACTGCAGTTGCTCAAGTTAAGCCATGGGATGAGTAACACTTCATGAAAATGTGCTGGATATTATGTATTTTGAGCCTTCAGCTACTGTGACGGTTATGCAARGCATGCTAAAGCTGGAAACCAGCACAGCTTTTCAGTTGGCTCTCATATAGAATATACATGTGAGTAATAATCTCTGAAAAACGCATGAGCATGATTTTGGATCTCCTGTCTAGCAGCCCTCAGTTAGATATCGCTCCCACTATGTGCCTGTGATTCTACAAGTTGGTACCAACGGCAAATGGTTTGAATGAGAGTGTTAATTGAATAAGGAGTGCAGGACTTGCTTTCTTGCTTACTCTTCAGAGGCCAAACATCACACTTAGGAATGACACTTTACTGTTTTATTTTAATGCTTGCAATCCAAGTGATTTTAACGGGCTGCCCTCATCCAGGTTCCAGCCCAACGTGTATTGCAGAATGTCACACCAGTTGCAGTGTGTCAGATCCTAGCTCCAAACTGAAATCAAATTCAGATGAATGTGCACACAGATGCATTGACACCCAAGTACAGATGTGGCCCCTCCTCTCAATTTCAAAATAGCAGAAAGACCCTTTGAACAAAGTATTTCTTGAAGTTTGTTCATGAGTGCTGATAAGTACAAAAATTTCTCCAATATAAARACACCTAATACCATAAATCCAAGCACTGCTTGTTTGGTCTTTTGCTTAAGTGCAAGACAGTTTAGGAAAAAAGTGGATTATACACGCTAAATTCTGCCTTTAAAGCCTTGTCTAATACCTATTTTCTGAGTACTTCTGAGGTTTTGACATTTTAATCTATCCGCCTCTCTGTGAAGTACTAAGAAAAAGGGAAAATAAGAAAAAAGCAAATGAGGAAACRTTTCAAATAAAAAAGATATTTAACATCCTATTAAATAAATAACTTAGAGAGAAATAAAAAGAAGTGAATTTAGGACATACAAGCAAACCATACTATTCATTTTGTTAGAACAGCTATACACTACTTTGCTTATCCTATCCATTCGTCCACAAGGCTTCTCCAGAAATGTCATTATTTGTGCATATGACCCAAGTGCTTCCAGTAAATGCTTGTGTGTCTAACTGTTCATTGAATCATTAGGCTTGAATGAGCAATTAAGGACTTTGATATGAGTTAGTATTCCATAAATAGCATTCCCCATGAAGATCACACAACAGATTGCCTTATGTCCATCAAGGTCTGTTGCAGTGATTAAAAAAAAAAAAAAAAAAAAAGTTCACACTGGCAATAAATTCCATCCCCTTTGATCCAGCTTGCATTTTGATTATAAGATACAACGAACTAAATAAAGGTATTTCATGTGCCAGCAATAAGTACAAAACCTTCAAAGGCTTCCCCTGCTCTCATTTCAAACATGCAGATGTCTGTGCTACTTTTCTGTGCCTACCTTTTAAGAGTATTATCAAATATTCTTGACACAACAGCCTTTGGTTCAACTTCATCAAAAAATAGTCCATTCATCTATGCCATGACAACCATAGGAAGAAAGTGAGCTGAAGTGTTTTTTCTTCTTGTTTTCTGTCCTCTCTTCGTGGTTCCCCTCCCATTCAGGGCCACAAACATTTGCCTTCCATTGTGCTTCCAATTTAAGGATGCATATGTATTATATCCATTTTCTTCTATTCTCTCCTTCAATTTGCAATCACTATTGAACTCCTTCTGTTAAAAGAAGAAAAAGCCCACAAATTCAGAACAAACACAATATTTCAGCATACTGAAGGYAAATACTTTAGAAAATGTTTCAAAACATTTTAGTGTTCTGTATGTGAAACACTTTTAGGATTCTACAGTGCATAGAAATTGTAAAACTTTCACTCTTTCCACAGCATAAAAAGTAACTTCAGTTAGACCTCAAAAAATGAAACTAACAAAAGATATAATTAATTACTCAATGAGTAGATATAGCAGTTAAATTATATAATTCAGTAAGAGCTGAAAATCAAATTCTCTTTGTTGGAATATGGCAACAATATTAAATCAAATTCTCACTCATAAACTTGAAAGTATGAGGAAGCAATCTTGCATCATTAATCATATTTCAGTTCTAACAAAAATAACTCTTAAATATCTTGAACGAGATTATTGATACCATATGTTAAACAAATATGGATAGAATAGCTTACTTCTTCTTTAAAGTAAGAATACTTAGACCACACTGGTCAATAAAAAGGCCTTTTTTTGGATAGGTGCAAATCACTCTTATGCTGCTATCACAATTCATGTGAGACCTATTCACTTGGCTGACCTGAAGAGGTGCTTAGCCTAAAAARGAATCATGAATGATCCCGTGTCTTGTTGATAAACAAGGTCGGAAGTAATTTTGTGTATGGTATCAGGCATTAAGTTTTTCTATTTTTAAAGAAGAGCCAGTTGTCAGTCTGTTAGAAGGAATAAAAAACACAAGCCTGAGGGAGAATGTAGGAGAGACTACTTTTTTTCTATACRGTTAAATGTACTTTTACACAGATATACTTTTCAATACTGAAGCCAAGAATACTTCTTTGCATCAGCAAGAAATTCCTACATATAAATCATCCAATTTTAATGAGCTGTTTATATTGCATTTAGAAGGCTTTTAAAAGTGGGGTGTTTAAAACATAATTAAATTAAAATGAAAAAGTAGCATTTTGTTGTTTCTGCATTTCAGAAAATAAGATGTCATTTCACAGCTCAGGCAGAAACGGGTCCGAATCTCAGAGAATGATATRCTAACTACATGCATTATTTTTAATGTGATCATGAGCAAGACAAGAAATAAGTCTGAATAACAARTAAATTTTCATGGTATGGTTAAGAACTTCAGGGACATCAAAACTTTCATTACAGTCAGAATCCTTAGATATTTGTCTAATAAACATATAAAAGTATCCACATTAATAAAACAGAGTATAAGACTATTTAAGATACATTTTCCATACCTATTATTTGAATAAGAATTTTTTGACTATTTAATGTTAAGTACTTCAATACAGTAAGAATTTTGTATGTATAATTTATGTTTCACTTAGTTGCTTCTATGACCATGGAATACATGCTTAACAGAATTGCACATATTCAAATTCAATTTGGCTCCCGAAGTGATCTTTAATTTTAGGATTGGTAATTATTTGAACAATGATCAGTGAGGAAGATACTATCAAGGCAAGAGTCTTTACAAAACCACTATTGACTTTGCCTGTACTCACAAAGCTACATATAGATAATTTAATAGTTATTTTCTGTAATATGTCACCTCTGGAGTCAAGGTATTAAAAAGGCAGGCAGTCAGAAATTACAGTTCTAAATCATAGTAACTTCTCCTATCTGRCAACATCTTATTTTTCTAAAGAAATAAGRTAATAACAGTGAGTCTTCTTGCCTTCATTTTAACTAAAATCAGTCCAATGGAATAGTATTTGATTAACTTAGAACCATSTTTACTTGTTTTYCCAGATGCAGAATTGTACTCAAATCCAACTTTTACTGCTCCTCTTAGATAATAGAGAAAAGATGATGTTGTGATGTGCTTAAGAAATCTTACTGGCAGGGGTCTGAGTGCTGCACAGGACTGCATTGCTCATTTCAAATAAATTTCAGCATAAGCTTGCACCAGTGTCCATTGTGCACGTGCTTAAGGGTGTTTTTACAATTTTTATTGGTTCTGGTATTCATATCCATCTGCAAGCTGCCACGTTGTAGTAATATGAGGTTAACTGCAAATCCGGGGATTATGGGAAAAATAATAACAGAAGCATTCTTGAAATCGCTGAAGTATTATGGAAAAGGTTTTGATAAATCATTATGTTGTGATTTTATGATGTGAATATTGAAAAATTATCTCAGCTGGATTTAAAAAAAAAGGCTTCCCACATTCGTATCTTCCTGTCAACACTATTTCTAATGCACTATGAATTACTGAATCTTATGGCAGCAGTTTCCATCTATGGTACACGAAAGCTGCTTCAATGTCTTTTGTACATATATAGCGTTGGGACAGACTCTCACCACACCAGCCATGGCTTACAGCTAGGGTAAGGAAACCTKGGGCTTTGGGATGGACCATCACTAATGACTACCTTGCACATTGTAAACYGAGATGTGTGAATTGAAGGTGGTAATTTATGCTGAAACCTTCAMCTATGTACAGAAGCATACCCGTGAACAAGGACTCAGTACACAGTTTTGTTTCTCAATAGAGCAGGACTAAGCACTGATGTTCCTATATTTCTGGCCAGTGTAAATCTAGAAATTAAAATCTGCATCTACAGGAGTTTATGAGAAATTTCTTTGTTTCCTTAATGTGATTTTTTTGAAAATGTCACAGAGTTTAGAAAACCAGATATTATTGAACCAGAAGTGACTAGCCAGTGTAGGTGAGGAAGGACAGTTTATACAGCTTTTATGCATTAAACATGCCATGTACAAATGTTTCACTAAGAAAGAGGGTAAGATGACTCAAGAAGACCTTGAGTCTCACTTGAGATTATCATTACTTCATTCTTTTCATCAGAAATAGGAGATCTGGCTACATTGCTTAACAATAAACTGAGTCCCTATATGTGAACTTCTTTCTGTAAACCATATGGGTGATCTGAGCATTAAGCAACCTGCAGATTGGCTCATAACCTTTCCAGGAAATGGCAAAACATTGCAAAAATAGATGTAAAACCTGATGTAATGGCAGAACAATTTTGTGTTTGTGTAATCATGGGATGTATGAAGATATATTTGAATATAGTTGTCATGTTTATAGATCATATTGCTATCTATTAAAAATATTTGGATGGTTACTGAGATTTCCTGGGTTGGTGTGTTTTTGTCTGGCTGATTGCTTTTGAGGTTTGGTGTTTAGAACTTTTTTTTTTCCCTAAAAGTATCAGAAACCCCAGATTTACAGATAGAAAAAAAGGATCTATGAACAACTTTCAAATGTTACCTGAATTCTGCTCAAACAAAGTTTATTTGCTGACATTTAAGTTCATRTCTCTCTGTTCTGTCCATAATCTCATTCATTAATCAATATAGTCAATTTAGGGAATGGTACTCTAGGAATCTTCTTCAAAGTTTTAATTTGGTGGTTCAGTCTGTTTACTTCATCAGCTCAGGATTCCATGATTTCAGGAACACTTTATCCCCATACCCCCACCCTTGAATTACTGCTAAATGTGACTTTACTGCAGAGAAAACAGGGAAAACAAGTCCTGAAGATCACATTTTGTAGGACCCTCTCCACTGAGCACTCCTTAATAAGAAATGTGACCGAAGCAGTGACGATAAATCCCAGCATTTGTGTTGGTGTGACACAAGCTTAGCAAACAACAGGAAGCTTGTGGAGAGATGTGAAAGGAGATAAATGATCTCCATCCACAGAGAGAGGTGATCCTGGTTTATCAGAGGAGGAAATTTTGATTAACAGCTCATTTCAGCTCTAATTAGTAGCAATACACAGACAGTGTTTTCAATAGGCAAGAGAGGGAGCTGTGCTGAACGACTGAAATCCATTTGGAATGTAAAAAAGGTACTTACAGAGCCGTAGACTTTTCCTTTCTTGTTCATGGCTAAATAGTAGTTGCTTTTAATAGACTTAACTGCCACAACTCCAATTTCTACTGATGTTATCTCCAATATGCCTAAAAAACAAAAATTGAGCTATTTAATCACTTTGTTACCAGATTTTCTCACTATAGAAAAGAAWAAATCTGAAAAATAAGAAAATTGTAAATTTTAGGACCAACTGAACAAAAAAATTCAGCAAAATTATTGTTTGAACCATTGCAAGAATATACATAAACATTTTTTCAATTAACCTGTTTCCTTTGATAACACTGTATTTTAAACCCCATAGATACTGAAACAACTCCATTTTTTAGCATAGATTTTACTAAAATTTATCAGAAGAGACATTGAAACCACAACATCAAATTAAATATATAGCATATGTCAACAGAACATTAGAGTTTCCCCAGTCTTCAATACCCGTGGTAAACAATTTATTCCTTGTCAGACATTTAGTTACACTAAATCTCTTGGCTGGGCTGAGCTGATAAATTCACTTTTGGCAAGAGTGTTGACAACAGTAAGACTAACTCTTATGGCCACACTATCTTTTTCTTTCAGATACCAAAAACATTTTGCTCTGTTTGTAATAAATATGATTCCCCCCCACCTCTTTAAAACAGATTCTTTCTGTGACACTGGATGGTCCAAGGGATCAGCAATGGGCAATATACCTTTTCATCTCTGTTTTCTGTCCAGGTGCATATTGATTTGGGGTATTAGATTGCATGCCTGGCTCCAACATTTCTGTTTTCCTGACAATGGATGAAAAGCCTGGCTAACTCAGTGATCACTAAGGGTGTACCAGAAGGGAAATTACAGGAAGGGCAAAACCATCCTCCTTAATTTGGTCTTCATGCTGAGCTTACATATAACAGTGCCATGCTATTGATAGAGGCAGGCCAGTGAGTCCACGCATGCTGAGGTCTATTTTCTTTGTAGAATTCTTAAAATGTTGCTTATTTCACAGCAAAAAATAGCCAAAGTTGCTTTCTTGATTTTCTTAGGCASTCCTAGCATTGTTATAGAGGATGGAGTAGCTCTTCCAGGGGACATCTACTAGAAMAATTGAGCTCAAAATCAGAGTAAAGTGTACTAAGGTGTGGATGGTGTATTACTAGAGGGCAGGAATGTGATGCTAACACTGCTATAACACCACGACTGGCACTTTCTTTTTTGTGCTTTCCATGCCAAAAAGGGATGAGAAGAATTCAGTTAATTCTTTCTACAGAACTGAACTGTGGCACCAATAAAACTAGTCTGAGTCCATTTCTAACAAAACCAGTAATAAGACAAAACCCCAAACCTATCTACAAAGAAGCAAAAACCCCACAAAAACTGGCATAACGTGTGCCATTATGAATTTTTATGTTGAAAGGGATTAAACTGAGCTGGATTTTGCCATAATATCCTTGTAACAGTGATATCATATTAGACTATTTCAATTAACAATTACACTYACATCTGGAGGAGAACAGTGTTTAAATGAGAAACTTGTACAGAATTAACTCATTTTAAGTATCATGCCTTTAAATAGTGGATATCACTGCTTTTCAGTACTAAAATTAAAGCAACAGAAGTATTAATATAATCAATGAAAATATGTCTGGTTTTTCTGCTGAAGTTTGTTTGCAACCTCACACTCCATTATATTCCTGGTGGAGCAACTGTGAGGAGGTCATGAACAGAAATGAGGAGAAATTTGCATTATATCTACAATTACTAGCTTGATTATACCTAGTTAAGCTATTTAGTTTTAGAAATATAGCAGAATTCTTCCAAAYTGTTATCAGTTTGACATTATCATCACTAATGATGCTCTCACTGAGTATGTCCTGTGTACCTGAAAGGTGAAAAATCTATAATTTTCATTGACAATTTTGCGTATTCTTCAGTATTTCTTTTGGRTGAAGGGTAATAGGCACCTAATTTGATACTTTGCTACTCTCTGTACTCCAGGATTTCACTGGAGAAACCTGCTAGTTACAAGCACAGTTACAATCTAGATTTTGTCTAGATCGCAAATTATTTGGTGTTATTTACAGATTTTTCGAGGAGAAGAATCTCTAATTTGATAAAAAGCTTTTGAAGACAGTAGGAACCTTTCATTGGTTTCAGCAATGTAGACAAATTTCAAAGGTCAGTAGGAGAGCATCGACTCATCTGACGTGAATCTGCAAGAAGGCCTAAGAACTTTCCAGAACTTTGAAATAATTGAATTTGAATAAAAATAAGTATAATGTATTTGATTATTCTTGAAGTGTTATGAAATTCAGAAAAAGAAATTGAGACATACAGTATGAAATTTAAAACTGCAATATCTTCCCACTCCTCTTCCCTTTATTTATTTTTTTTTTTAAATTCTAATTCTATTTCCACCAATTTTAGTTTGTTTCTCTAAGACTGAAATAAAAAAGGCATTTCAATATGCTTTCTTGCATACTTCTTCCATTTGATTTTATACAGTTGCTTGGGCTTTTGTATTTCCATGCCTTAAGACTTCAAGAAGAYGCGTAAAGTAAAAAATTTCCATGATATATTGTGACTTGTAATTATTTTTGATAATAAGCAATCCAAACAATTAATGTTATTGGGATTAAAGCCTTAGGAGCTATTTATTCTGGTTTCGTGCTTCTTAGGAACTTGGAAATGAAAATAAATTAATTGCAAAAAATGCTCTGGCCTCTATTATGGTTTTAAACCAGATAGCACACTATTATTTTACAGCCATAAACTTTGTAAACTCCAACAATTACAACTAATCCCCATTGACCACATCCACTGTAAAAGCATAGCTTTCACTACCCAAACMATTTCTAATTCATTTTAATTAGAATGATTTCAAATATCAACTTGAGATGTGCCCTGTAGCTATGCATGTGCACTCTTTACAGGTTCCAAAGGCTTTAAACATATTCCCAATAGAACCTAAATATATTTAACTTAAATAAACCGTATTTTTATAGTTTATAAAAGTGATCATTATACATATTACAAGGCAACAGAAACCTGACTGTTTGTCTTCCTGCTTTGCACAGAGGGACTGTAAAARTGCAAGTGAAAATTTCACCTACTTGATTAGGTATGTTCATTCAAAATGCCCTATGCTCTATAAAAATGCTAATAATATGAAGCAAAAAAATTACTAAGTATCCTAGAAACTGAGTGAAATTATGTCAAGCAATTCTTAGGAAAGATGACTTGATAGAAAATCAGTTCTATTGTCAAAGCAGTAGGGCWGTGGATACAAACACACTCTGCAACAAGAAACACTTGATTCTGGGATCAAGTTCAACTTCTTTGCAATGTGARGCAATGGTAATTTTTCTGTAGCTGTGTCATTTGTGTAAGGAGTTCTCATAAACACATTTAAAACATCTCCAGCACTAGTTGCAGTCCTCTCACTGTAGAAGAACAGGATCACCACGCATCTTCCTGCACCTTTCTGAGATTTTCTTGTTTATGTAGAAATCCACAAACAATCCCTCCCTCCTTTGTGTTTTCTCCTGCTTGCAAAAATATTGCAGATGTAGAGTAAGTTCAGCTGGACAGGATGTGATGATGACTGAGAGCTTCTGAAACTCTCTGGTTTCCCAAAWGGAGACAAGAAGCTGCTGAGCCCATGAAGGAAGCTGCAGCTCTTGGCAGGTAAGTGGAGAAGACAGGACTTTGTGCCACTGCAGGTGAGACTAAACTGACTTTTCAGAACTTCTGTGCCCTATAGGGAGTTTCTCTGAAGGGGTGCCTTTGACTGCCACTGGCCTGAGTCAAAACAAGCTGGTCTTCACGCATAACAGTGAAAACATGGTAGCCCAAAATGCACTTTAGTAGGTGGCTTGAAAAAAAGTGGGTCAAAGCAAATGGCTTTGTTGGATGTAGCCATGGAAGCAYGAAGTGCTAAGGTACATGAAGCCACTGCCTCTGTTTCCACTCTGTTTCACCAATTAGTTGGTGAAAGTTGAAAATATCCCCAAAGACAATTATACTGACATTCCTACTTTTTATCTGCATTWAGTGATAACAGAAAAAGGAGGATGATGGATCCAKAGATAAAACAAACCTAGGAAACTGAAGATTGYAAGGACGACTTGCCTTTGAAAGCATTTTCAGTGAACCAAAGTAGTTCCACTAAAGGCAATCTTGCAGACTTCRTGCTTGACTTTGAAAGGCAGCTTAAGGTACAAATCTCACAACCTGTTATGCCACAGTTATGGGCAGAATTCTCAAATGTAATAACCAACCTGAATGATAACCTAAATTTCGACTTAAAAATAAAAGTTTATTTAAAGTTAAATCAGTTCTGTGTTTTTTTTATTAATATTTAGTATGTTTCTAGACTGCAGTCATTTCTATTTCAAATCATAAGTGAATGTACTGAGCTGGAGAAGTGAACTGTACTGTACACAAAGCAATCTGTTAATGTGCCATATTTAGATCAACTAGAGCCAAAATACTAATGTCCCATGAACTTTCCTGTCCAGTTCCCACATCTAAAGCATTTGGATAAGCCTGAGACATGTATCTAAACTTCTGGAAGTTTATSGTGACAAAACCTCTAAGCTTTCCCACATCAGCATAGTATCAGCATAAGGTGAAATACCCATAGCCTATAAAAATCATGTAAAAAACTCATTATTAGAACSTGGTCTCAGATCCACATGGTCTGTACCAATTCCCCTTTCATCATCTATTGCTTTTATGGCTTTAATTTTAGAGCAGAGCATAGATGATTCAACTGATGGTTCTCTGTATGCCAAGCAAATGGAAGGGTGYCAGCAGCAGGATACCTGGGATGGCAGAACCTCTTGGTGATCAACAGTGAGAGGTGTTGGTTAGCAAAGGAGGAGCTGAAGTTTAGCTGCAAGATTGGCAGGAATCAATTTAGCTAGTGTACATCCTGACATGGAACAGAAACAATTAAATCAGGATCACTGTTAGCCTATATTTTTCCCTCTTGTCAGTGAAGACAGACAACTTCAAAGAACAGTTCTAAACATCACACTCCCTTTACTAAGTTTCCAAAGCTGGATGGGTTAAACTGAAGCAAAGGAAAGGTTAAGTGACTTTGAGGACACATCTGTGCTGTCAGTTACGATGAATTCAGTTGTTCCTTCAAGGACACCATGTCTGTCACTTTCATCACTAACACACAAGCATGTAATCTGATTTAGCCAAAGTGCTAGGGAATATAAACATGTTTGCTTCCTTCAGATGGATTTAATTCATGCTGTTGGGATGGGATGGTTACACATAGAGCCAACTGTACCTAGTTCTGTTAATCAGAGCTCAGATTTCTTGAGCTCTGTGTTTTGAGCCAAGATGGGAAAACATATAAAGAGCTGCATGAATGTTGATGGAAAATGTTGATGTCTGAACATCTCAGCCTGCTTGACCCCAACACTGCAAGATTTGGTAACTTTTAGATTAGACACAGACAGTGTAGGAATACATTATCTGATTTGTTTTGGGGACAGAGGAGCTATAAGTGACGACTCATACAGTACAAGGAACAGTAGTGATTCATATGCCAAGAGAATGAAAAGGAAAACAAAACACCACCACCACCACCACCACAGCATGGTACCTGTGATTAGATGCAGGGTTGTAGTTATCTGATTTGTTAGATCTCTTGACAAAGGTGGTTAAAGGAGTTTAGCCCTCCCTTCCCCCTGATACCTTTTCTGCCTCTGTGCTGAAGTTCACCAACCCTTCAAATATAACTGTTTGGGGAGCAGCACTATAAACAAAATCATTGAAATGATCTGGCTTGGAAATAACTCTCAATAGAAAACAAATCAACCTAAACCCCTAAGGTCTAAACAATCCAAGTTTTTGCAGTCAGTTCTAGTAGTATATTTTCTAGACGTTCTATTGCTCTCTTTTTGGTCTCTTTCCAATTGGCTGATGTTTTTGAAGTGAGGTGCCCAAGACTGGACCAATGTTCTAACTAAGGCCTGATGGGTACTGACTTGAGCAGAATGATTACTTCATGTGTTTATAAGGAACCTTGGATCCTAATCCAAATCCCAATTGAAACTTGGCAGTCCATGTATGTTTCCATTTTGTAGACAGGACCAGGCACTCGGGATTTCTGCCAAATCTTAAATTTCCATGTCTCCACAGAAACATTCAGGAGAATGGAAAGCTTATAAGTAGGTAGTACAGCTCAATAAATTTTCTGAGGGCTCTGTGGACCTGCCTATTTAAACCTGGGTGAAATCCCAAGTTATCATTTAATAATTCATGATTATTATTTTCACCTCTTTCATTTTACCGTTTGTATAAGATTCAAAGGGAATAATTTTAACCGGAAGAAACTGGATAGAGGYAAGGCTGTTCCATTTAATGTCCATCCTAACAGACTAGGGAGGGATAACACAAAATTGCACTGCAGAAGGAAGTCKAAATACATGACAGAAGTGTCTGTACATCACCTGCAATCTGCCCTTTCTCTCCTGGGGAAGGGAGCAGCTTCTAGTTGGGTGGAGTGTATTGGCAAAAGAGTGAATGGGCAGAAATTAGCTAGCAGATAATATATTTGCAAATTGAATTGCAGCCCAATTTAGACTCTGACAAGTATGAGCAGATAGAAGTGAGTCTAAGTGCTAAAGTGSCCAGAGTATGTACAAAAGATGAAAAAAACTCTTATGAAGCATTGTGAACTMTTATGAAGATAGAGATTGTGAGACAGAAAACACAATGTGCTGCAGATGTCCTCTGCAATATGTCTACCAAMAATCTTCATCCAAATGACAAGTTTGTTGCCTGCTGCTGAGGCTGTCTGACACATACTGTGGCTGTTGTTGTAGCTAAGGCTGCTCAGCTCCACATCAAAGTGGGACAACAGTTCTTTTTCATCAGTTTTGTTTCATTTTGGGGCTCATGTGTTCTTGTGATGGATCTTGGCTCCCCTTTGTGCAAGAAAACAGGACTGGAAAAATATGGTCTGCCATTTCCTCATCTCAAATACTGATCTTGTGGAAGGTAGGAGACAGAAGCATAACTACCTGCATAATTACCACGAAGCTTGGCAGTGTGCATTGAGCTGCCTGTGGCAGGCAGGATCCTCTCCTGAATCTCTGTGGGCATAAATAACTAGCAAAGGGGTAAAACAGAAAAAAACCCACAGAATTCTACAGGTTCATCTTTAAAATACCATGACCAAGTACAGTTTATAGCCATATTCTGATACTGCTATGTTTCTCTGGGGGGGAAAAAAGGGATATTTAGTGTTTTCCCTGCAAATCAAAAAGTTGCCAARCACACTAATCCACAACATCAATTAGTTGTTGGTTCTAATGGTTTACGTCTGTCTTTGCCTCACAGGAAAAAGGAATCCATGGTATTTTAAAATGTGGGATCCACATGTTTATAATGAAAGATTACCTCTGGACAGCTATAATGATCATTCTTTTTCACATAATTACGTTTGGTGGTAGTTACTCRTCAACACTCTCAGCAGTTTTCTTCTGCAATGCCACAAATATTCCTGATGTTACTTGACCATAATAATCACTTTTGTAAAAAAACTTAATGAGGACCYTGGGAACAGAATGAACATTTAAGAAGTAGATCAGGGCAGCTGTATGGTATGGGTAATCAGTATAAGGAAAACCAATGCAAAGCGAAAAGAGATGCATATCTAAAATTCCTTAAAGTTCCTATCTCTTTTTTTGTCCCTTGTAGCTTTTTTTTCTCCAGAAATTTTTGTCATAACCAGCCTGGATATGATCAAATAAAAGGCAGGTCTCTGACTTTAATACTTATATAGCTTGGGACAATGYTGTGTATGATTTGATGGGCCATTTTGAATAGCTTGTAACCTGGTGGATACTTTGTAAACAAAATACTCTCTAAACTTTTTCAGGCAAACTATTTATTGAATTGTTATAACAATTGTTGTTTGACAGTCTCGGAGTAAAGAGAAATTAATTGCAAATTGTTACTATAGAAGATGTTAAGGCCAGCAGTTTAGTGGCTGAAAAGAACTCAGTGACCTTTGATCACCAGTTCACTGCTTTATCCATTAATTTTTTTTTTCTTTCTCTGACTTAAATAATTTTGTATATTTAATTCATCTGAAATTATAACCAATCAAAAATACACCATTAAATAACAGTATTATTCTTGCTACAATGCTATGTGAACCACTTAAATTTGAGTACTATATTTATACTTTGTCTTACCTATTGTGTACATTTMTTTCTTCATCAAAGGTATGCAGTAAAAGCATGCAACAAGGTCTCTACTCTAGCACACGTATATAAACTATGGCCTGCTGCAGTGCAASCACCTGATATATGTCTTTCACAGTGTTTTCATCTTTAATACTTGACTATCTCTAACCTGGTTAAGACCTGGTATCTTTAGACTGCTGGTACAAACAGTTCTTTTTAAACTTTGATGATCACTGATAAGTGCTGTCTTCTTAAGCATCCATTCAACACCTCATAAAAAAGCAGGATGACAAAATCGTCAATCTTGCACACAAACTTAAAAGGCTGATCTGAAGAGCACAATCACTTCACACCCTTCTGCTTTCACTATCTTCGAGTCTCTTTCTATGTTGTTTCCATCCTCCCTGCTGACATCCTCAGATAACAAGCATGTTTTGCACACAGGATTATGTGATCTAATTGCCTGTGTTTGCAACTCATGCCTTGTTTTACAAATAATGCAGTTCCCTACCCTGGGTTGCTGAAATCTTTTGGGGGTTCCTTTTCCTTTAACTRTGCAAGTCCCTTGCACAAATACTCACAAAACTATGCTTGGGACACTTAAAAGATAATCCAGAAGGTATGATACATTATTTCCAGTTGTTCTGCTCAACATTCTGTAATTCAACGGCACAAATCACCCTCAGCCAACCAACCCCAAACGACCACTGAGTTGACAGTGAATGTGTTTTCTGCTGCCATCCCAGAAGAATCTGAGCCAGGAAATGTGTAGAGGGCAGGCAAAGAATGTCCCACCTTCTGTACATTCTTCTGTGTCAGGTTCCAARATGCCTGTGCTTACTCCACTGTCGAACACTGCAAAGAGCACCTGTCCTTGGGTCATTTTGTGAAAAAGGTCTGGCAATCATATTCACACCTTCTAGGGTTGATCTGGTGTGTTCTTGAGAGGGCTTGGTTCAATTTTCCTCCGAATATTACCCCTGGAGGCTTTACCCATATGTCTGACACACCTGTGGATTTTCTGTTCCCAGTGCCTGGTGTGAAGCCTGTTGGCAGCACCAGTTTGCTGCTCGTGTCATCTGTTGGCAAGGTCATGCAAACACTGCCATGCTAACTGCTAAAACCCAAAGGAATTAATGCTGGCTTGGTCTTGTCCATGGGGACCTTGCAGTGAATTATCTTGAAAATTTTGTGGAAGTCGATGTCAGAAGAAAATAGCTCATGCCAAATAAAGCTAAGTGTGAAATAACATGTGTGGTGTAAGACAGGAGTGCTGGATCCAAAAGCCACCTTGGGAAATATGTTATTTGACAGCGTAGAACTGTAGAGAGCTACAGAGATGAGCAGCTGAAGAACAGAACTGCCATATGATGTGGTTTTGCATGTGGATGCAGAAACAACTGAGAATGTTAGATCAATGGTGAGCATGCTCCTTGTACAGGCTGTGCACGACATTWAATGCAAAACTATCTACAATGACTTATTCCTTGTGCATGACCAACTCCACAATTMTATTCCAGACAGCACCAACTTTTCTATACATATTGTGTAGTTGGTGTACAGAAAACAATAAATAAATAAGTTATGGGTTAAAAATGGGGACAAAAAGTATTTTTTTTTTCCTCAGAAAAGTAATCAACAAAATCCTGGTATTTTCTGTGCTCAGTGTATTCCTTAATGATTGATAGTAATGCCATGACAAGCCCTGCTGATTATACTAAATTATTGAGGAACTGAAGGAACTGGAAATAATTGCAAAAGACTCTCAGAACACAATCTGATAAGACAATAAAATACCAGAAAAAATTCAATGTAGGTGAATGTTGTAAAAAGATAGGCACACAAGAAAAATACATGGAATGTGTAACAGAATGGCCCAGCTGCTGGTTCTTGGTCTCATAATAGACACAAAAAAAAGTTAGGAATGTACAGGAGAAGAGAAGGGAATGTTTAGGAAATGAAAAATACAGCCACAAAGTTTAAATCCATCCGTGACTGTATTTTGAACACAAATGCTACCCTTGTCTCTCATCTCAAAAAAGATAGAACAGAACTGGAAAGGGCAACATACATGATCAGAAATAAGGATTAACTATTGTTTGAGGAATTGCTACAACACTGGGCTTTACAGGGTGGAACAGAGTGGCTTCATTAGGGGAAATCTACAAAAMTGTAGGTAACTTTGAGAAAATGAAGAAGGTGGTACTATATAGTGAATCTTAAACTAAATTATTGTCCAGAAAGCAACAATTTAATGTWCAAAACAAAAGAAGTGATTTTTCCACACTTGTTAGGTTACAGCAGTCATCGGTAGGATGTCAGTTTACCTGAACTGAGAAGCAATCAGAGCAATTAATTCCAAAAATATGTTCCTCTGACAAGTAAATGAATACCATCGTTAGTCTCTGAGTTGCACACTGATGCACAGTAGGGAAGTACAGCAGGCAGTTAGCACTGAATGCTTGTTCATCTCCTCCTTGGCTTCTCCTGCTACTGTCACAGGCAGGAAACCAGACTGACCTTTAGTCTGAAGCTCTGGAGTCACCCTTTAATTCTTACATATACATTCCCCCATACAGAGAAATGAAAGAAAGCAGAAAAGCAGCCAGCAAAGACCTGTCAGGAGCAAATTCCATTAAATCTAATCTGATTTTATAACAGCGTAACAGATCACGTCATGGAAAGAGTTATGTAGTTAGGTTTCTGACACAATCACATTACATAATCATAAATACACTAGTTTAATATGATTTTTTTTTTAAATAGAATGAAAAACAGGCTAGAAAACTGTATTTGGGGAATTGTTCCCAATTATTTACTTCAAAAGTGGAATGAAGTGAGGAAATGCAAATAGAGGATGAAGAGGAGCAAGATAACTGTTTTGCAGGAAAGTTTCTGAGTGGCTACTGGTGTTCAATGTGGYTTTGAGGGAGTAACACGAAAAGTGAGTAGCTTCCTAACATATCTAAATGTATTGAAAATGTAAAAGAAAAGCTTTCTGTATAATAGAAGAATTAATCTGAGCTCTATGCTCATTTCAAGATATGTCTAAGGAGGGGAACCAGCATAATGTTATGCACAGAAGAAACAAGATTTGTAATTGAAAGTTACATAAAGTTATCCTGTTTATCTTAGGAAGAGGAGAGTTGGGAAGAAAAAGTGTAACTTTCGAAATACCTAAAAATTTCTGAGAAGAGGAGGGAATATTCCATGCAACAGACAACAGAAATAATGCACTCAACTGCACAAAAAAGTAAGAGAGGATGTTAAGAATAATAAGATTTTAATAAGGGTGATAAAAACTCTCTTTATTCATTAAAGATGCTTTGGAGTGTGTGCAGGCTTTAAGAGCAGGTGATAAAAGTGTCCAGCTGAGCTGATGATAGATATGTTGTGGGACAAGGGGATGCACCACATGATCTCTTGAGAATGCTTCCAAGCCCATAAAACTGAGCTTTCACACACAGGAAGTCAATCAATTATTTCTGAAAATGTTGGATTTCCTACACTATAGAACAGTATTTTGTAAAGAATTTGCACTTCAATTTGCATGTTGTGCTGCTAATTTTTGGCTACAAAGATACCAGTCAAACACTGTAGTCAGTGCTATTTATACATGAGACATTGATTTCTGTAAATGAGTAATAATTGACAACTTTACTTGGCCTATTAGACTAAAATTTGAAAGGACTTCAAAACAAAACAAAAGAAGTGTTTGAATACTGGCAAATGCTACAGAATTTGTGATTCAGTACATGAAAACTGGACTCACAACTGTAGCTCCTACAAAAGTTAAAAATTTGTGGGCCTCCTTTCACAAATCAGGCTCACAGAGAGCAAGCATCCTACARGACAAACCACAGAGACACCATGTGTGAAAATTTGGTTAGTAATATCCATGTTTTCCTCCCACCTCTATTGACTATTTTTTTTTCTATTCTTTACTTGCCCTTTTCATCCTAAGCCCACACTGTAATTTCCTCCTCTTTCCTTGTAGACAGAAACTAAACAATTTGATAGGAAAAGAATAAGTTGAAACACTTAACTAAGGATCACCGTGGCTTCCTTTAATCTATTTATTTATTTCACATATTTTGCTGCTTTAAAAATTTTGTGCCAAGACCATGCTTTGTGAACTAGTTGCTGGTTTTAAACTAACACAATAAACAGCAGTTACAACACTGCTGAATCCATTGTCATGCATCTGCTCAATCACAATTCCCTTCCATGCAACGACAGAGTAATTGAACCGCCTGACCCCACCAGTTTCAGCTGCATATGAAAACACAAAAGCCTTCAGAGAGAGCAGAAGACAAAAATCTGGTGGGAAAGAGGGAAGAAAATTTTGTATTAAGGTAAAAATTATATTCCAAATATATTTTTTGTTGCAATAATAGAGTAACATCATTTGACRTTATTATGGTGATTTTTAACTTTCAAGGTCCCTGATTCACTTCCATTGTGAGCAATAGCAAATGCTTATTTTGTAAAACCTTTAATAAGACAAAGATGATGATTAAGTTCCAGCTGGCAAACCACCCTTTSAGCTCTCTGGTATCAAAGTGAAAGAGTTCTGGTGCAAGGGCATCTAGCGTGCTGCCGGAAGTATCTCAAAACTTCAAGTGCCAGTGCTAAAAAGGTCAGCTGATGAGATCCAGTGCCCACTGACCTCAGAAATCCCTTCTAGTTGATCTTAAATCTTTAAATATCAATCTCTGATGTTAAAAGCAACAATTCCAGTGCTRGTGGGGCACATAAAAGGGAGATGTGTGGCCACATTCCCAAAGAGAGGCAAGCTACCCACACTCGAGAGGGTGATATAATTTTATGCCAGATTTACCCCTTCTCCTTAAATCCCACTTCAACAGGACATGTCTGACAAATTAGAACGTGACCAGTCTGTCACCATTTCAGCTTTTTCACCATTATTTGCTCAAAAACATCTTTAGTCCAATAATAGACTAGAAACAGACCAGAAATSGAAAGATTTTAATGGGCAGTACTTTATGTTTCATGGAGCCTTATCCCTTCTCACAGGTGTAACACATAAAACCAACAATCTGTACGATCACAAATTATACTGCTACCATCAGCTGATACTTCAGCAATTCCTGATTTCTGTGCTACTTCTAACAAAACATACATAGCTTTGAAAATGATACAAAATTCATTTTCGCACATCTGTAGCCTGATGATATCGCATCTGGTGTGTCAAAATCCACCRTTTTGCTTAGTGCAGAACTAATACTTTGTAACTTCTTGGATTTCCTGCCTAGTTTCTCACAGGAGCTACAACTTCATTTACATGAAGACTCTGAGCTTTTCATTAACTAAAGTGAAAGAAAATTTCCAGCGTAAGTGAAAAGTTACTATGAGAGGATAACTAAAACCTCACTTCTTCGAGAAACCTGACCTATCTCTCAGTAACAAGGGGCTAAGGCAAATCATGGATGGATTTGTTATGGGACCATTCTATAATGTGCTCCCTCTCCACCCTCATAAAAAGATTTTTATCATGTACGTTAAAAACAGGCCATTACCTCTGTAAGTGTTAACAGACATGCCCCTGAATGCCATTTCCGCTGATTTTTTACATATTAGCATACATATTGCTGCACCCGGAAAGCGTGTGACCCTCGCTGCAGGAGCGTGAGCAATCAGAGCCAGTAAGGCTGTTTGGGATGTGAGCAAACATTTGGTTCAGAGGGCTGATTGCTTTGCCACAGTGACCTAGCAGAATAACAGCAAAACTTGGAAGAAAACTCTGTTATCTGAGATCTATGTCAGAGTTTTATCTGGTGACACTACAATAATAARTAAAATCAAATTTTCCTAATTGTCTTAAATGGTTTGAATATCAACCTCTGATTTCCAGCTTAACAAGTCCAGCATTCTGGGACATAGCAGAGATTTCTAGATGTTTTCAATTCAAACAATAATTTAGGTTGAAAATGTCTTTGAAGGTCTTCTGGTCAAAACCCCAGGGGCCAAATTCAAAATTTTTAYATACTGTTCTATTTCTTGGTTTTGTTATCTATGTTATATCTGATGTGACTATCTTGAAAAAGAGCTAAGTGACTCCTGAGGATCATTAGAATCCATCTCTATCAACTATACCTTTCCAAACTGGATCTGTCATATGCAAACTGAAACCTCAGTGGAAGGCACTGTGTTGAAACTGGCATCAGATTTAGAATCTGGTCCTGATTCCATTGTAAATGAATTATAAGCATTAAGCTCAGAGAAGAGCACTGACTTCTGACAAGAAGGTGGCTAATGGGGCACTGCAAAACATATGCAGAAGACAGTGACAGCTGATTCTGATTTCTCTCCCAACATGTGGATTATGTTACACTCACCCAAGCGCTAAGCTTTCATCTCAAACAGTTGTGAAGGTGAAGGCTTCTAGGGGTCTCATTCTCTAATTATGCCTGACTTAGAATTCACTTAACTTAGACTAACACAGATAGGAAGTCAAGTTCTGTTAGCTGTTCCACCTTTCACCTTACCACACATCTGGGAAATATTCAGATCAAGATCATAACCTTGCATTTTGGCATTAGCTACCTAAAAAAACATTAAGATATCACCAACAATTTGCCTTTGACTGGGAAAATTAGAAGCATATTTGAGATGTAAACACTGTTGTGGCACTAATATTGCTGGTAATGATTAAAGGCTGCTACTTTAAGTATAATGGAATAAACCAAAACTGACAGTCTTAGTCCATGCCCATTTTCAATGTCAACAAGATAAGGAAATCCCAGTGGTATATCATRTTCTGAATGAGGAGAAAAGCTGGGAATATTTACAGATGAGTATTTTCAATGAGGTCTACAAATGGAAAGCAGTATGTGTGAAGTACTGTAACAAATTTGTGGTTACAAAGCAGAAGTGAGGATAGTACCCAGCTCTTTCTGCTGCAAGAGGCCTCTCTACCCCTTGAACTTATAATTGTAAKCAGGACCTATGCACATCCTCAGAACTTTTGCAGTAGAGGGCAGCATTCATTAGCCAATTTGTTTCATGTTAATTAGTTGATTTATTAGAATATCCTGACCATTGTTATCAATTTATTTCAAGAAATCAGAAGCTAACAATGCAGGAGTTCAGGAGGAAGCATAGTTGGGGCATCATTCCACACACAGAAATGGGGAGTCTCAAAAATCTCTTTTCCTCTGAGGTTACCCCTTCAAATTACAGAACTGAAGTCTGAGGTTGGGGGTATGTTAAGACAGGATTTGCTCTTACAGTCATAGTGGCTAACTCAGCTCACTTCTGGGATTATTTCTGTGTTGATGTTTCTGCTAATTAAAAAAAAAAGAAAAGATAACTGCCTAATGTAAAATACTGAARCTGAATCTAGGGAAACTCATTAGGCGAGAAACCACTTAATTGAAAAATCTGGATTGAGATTTGGTACCACCTAACAAGCAAAAAATTCAGTTTTTCTAAGAATTTATATCTAAAGCAAGATTAAGGTTTATCTGGCTATACGATTAACTGTATTATTGCAGATGCTAAAAGTGGAAGTTGCTATTCTCTTCTATAGYGTTAAATGCAACAGGCTGAAATACATAAATTGTCAGACTAGATGCTATTGAGCTTTCCAAAAAATAAAGAACCTTAAGATTTGCTTCATACTAGCAATTTTTAATCTATTTATTGCTTTTTTTCTTTTAATATTGCATGTTTAAATTATAATTCTTGTAAGAAATACAGATTTTCATACAGAAACAAGTGTTTCTTATTCTATCAAATTTTCAGATTAATAATCAGGACAACAGTAATTGTGTGAAATCATGAAGTTGTATATGCTACTAAAGATTGTGAAATGAGATACAGCAGACATTGACAAAAGCATCTGTCTTGCATGTTTAGTTTCTTAAGCCTTTGATGTGTTTCAAATATCAGTAGAGCCTTTTCCTCATCTTCCCCATTGCAGTGCAAGTTCAAAGAAAACATATAATAAAAAGGCTGAATAGTAACAAAAGCTTTCTAGCAGCTTTGAACTGCCACATACCGTTTAACAATTATGAGAAACGTTATAATATCTGAGATAAATTTATCAAACATTGTTTTTGTTAATTCATGTTCATTCTTTCCCACACTGGTGTAAAGAAATTATAGATGCTTGGGGACATGAGGAATATACAGGCTGTACACTGGCTATAGGATCCATTGTGAAAAATCTAATTCTATAAATCAAATTTAATAAAAAGTCCAGGTAGAAGAAAGCAGAAAAACCCATGCATGCAAAAATTTTGTTCAAGATAAAAATATCTATTTTATCTATAACCAAATTTGAATACCATTGCCTTTCACGAAAGTGGTACACATAGCACATATATAAGGGAGCTACTAAATGTAAGTTGCCCTCTAGAAAAGGTAGAAATAGATACGTAATTTGAGGCAGAAAATAGAGAAAAATCTTCTRGAGAAAAATCAAAATACCGCAGTGTAAACTGAACACAGATCTTTGGAAACCCTTGGAGTGAATTCATGTTTGTGACTAGAGAAACTTGGGTAACATCAGTTACCAGAAGAATGAAAACAGAACTACAAAGGTTTTACAACATTTGAGGCAGTAAAGAGAACGTTTTAAAAGAAAACAGGCTTTGTCTGCTTGTTAAGACATCTCAGTATCTGAGACAGAGAACCTACCTGGGTGAAAAACTCCTATCGAGCCCAGGAGCCTGCACTGCTTAATTTAAATAGTTCGAAAGTATAGCCTTTAGGGGCATTACTCTGTATATGATAAACACCTCTCCCCCCAAAACAAGCAAATGTRTTTAATTTTATACATTTTATAAATATATACATGTTTATTTACATATTACATAAGTATATGTCTATTTTGTATATATGTATCACATTTTTTTCAAAGGAATGGTTTCCTATTGTGTACTTGAGCTATGTTTAGCGTGAAGGGATTATCACCACGGGGCACTGSAACTGGRTGATCTTTAAGGTTCCGTCCAGCTCTGACCATTCCATTATTTTTGAGTGCTGACCATGCCCCTGTGTTAGCTCTGCACAGTGATTCAGCCCCGCGCCTTGATTGCTGCTAATTCCCAGGCTAGCTTGTTCAATGTTAATTTAAAAAGCTTTGCAATAACACAGTGAAGAAATAGTTTGTTCTTCTCAAGACTAAGGGTCACCTTTCTGTTTGAGTAATTCTGATTCTCTGTGCTTGTGGGCCTTTTGGTTCAGCTGAATCAGAAATAATGTTTTCACTTTTGTTCCTATCTTATCTCCAGCATTTGTAGACTGGCATCTGGCTGTAAAGGCTGTGCTGCCACTGACAGTTCTACATTACTCTTTACTTAAAACACACCAGAAAAACAAATTAGTTTAAGTTCAGTAAGATAAAACTGAACTGATGGAGGTAATATCTTCAGCTATGCACCTGCAAGAATCTGCATTCATTGTTCACAGCACTGAACTGCATGAAGGAAAAGGGTTTTTTTTCACCTGAATTTTTGCATATGAACTAAATGTAAACATATTAAATATTGTAAATGGATGTCTTATTTTTTCTCTTATATTAAAATATAGATCCAACGATATGAATGTTAGCTGCTGGTGTACTGCTTACGAAGACGCACACACACACACACACACACATATATATATATATATATATATATACATACATACATACACACACACAGATTCAGCATTTCACGTTTAATTAAAATAATATAATCCTAAACCCTGAAGTACATTTAACTGGATGCAAAATCCCTTATTTAATTCCCATCAGAAGCCAAACTGCTACATTGCTATCAAATTATTCATGCTCTCAGATTGTATTTAACCTGTATAAAATGAACAAGCCAGTAACCAGTATTTTTGATGCAAAAAAATGATGCAGAAAAAGAACAGTTAAGGGATTCTACATGCAGACAAAATGATAGTGACATACTGTAAATATTTCATGTAGTCCAAGGGCACAGGGTGAATTTGTTTCCCTTAAAATTTGATATATTTCAGCACAGGCATGAGACACCRTTTATCTTCCCTTCTCATATTTCTACCCACAAGACAGATGTCAATGTTGTCTAATGGATAGATCTTGTCTAAGCTATTTCCCATCTGGAAGCAGGCCAAACAAAAGCAATAACAGTTAGAATGAGAGAATGATGTCTTTCAGAAAGTATTCCAAGTTTTCACTAATTACAGGTATCTTTTCAGCTTGGTTCTGTTAACCTAACTGTTAGCAAGCATCTATGATTTGGTTTTAGTGACATCAGATAACACATATGATTACATCAACATAACCTAAGATACTATTTACTACTRTCTAATTATAATCTAGTTTATTATTATTAAGGTTTTTAATGCAGTTGTGATGCATCTTTCTCCACACCACAGAAATTGTCTTCCAGATGTCCCAATTATTTGTCTGTATATTACATTGTTTAATGATATAAAAGATAATACATAACGAAAACTGAAATTGATGGACTGTATTCCAGCATGCACTACAGCAGAGAGCTGAAGTGTGTCCACAAAGGATGATCACACACTAACTGCAAAGCACCAAACAAAAAACCAAAGCATGGACAAAAACCATGTCTGTGCAAGGGATACTTCATTAATAAAGAGATCCCRTGAAACCTTGGGCTGCCTTTGCTTAAAGGGAATTGTTAAATGCAATTATGGAGTGCAGAGTGTGACAACAGGTGCACAAAATGGCTAGGTTATTGATTTCTCCCTGTGAGCCATAAATATGGCTGGCAAATACAGTGGTGACAGCAGTTTTAGTAGAGATGTGTCAGCTATAGTTAAATCTCTTTGTTCTCTGAATTGTCCACTTAAGATATTTTTGCTTGTCTGGAAGTCTTTTTAACCCTGGGAAAAAAAAATCTGCTTGAAAAAAGACTGAGGGCCCTGAAAACATCATGAATAATTGAAATAAAGGTTTAGTGAATATTGCAGGATTATTACATGATATAGTACACAAACACACAGTTCATCATACAATTTCCAAGACAATATTATATAGCCTTGTTTATTGCAGCAATATTTTATTTGYGCCAGTAGAGTGAGAATTTAAAACAAACGCACAATGACTTTTAAGATTGACCAAAATCTAAGAATTTCATTGACAGCTAAATCTGCTTCCACTAAAATCAATGTGGAATTCCTCTCAATCCTGCATTGCTCTATCCCTTTGGAATACTGTGACTCCTGGGTSTCTACTGATGGAGCATTTGGCTTTTAGATCCATCAAGAGATGCTACTTTGATTGTAGTAGGCTGCACAAACCCAAACACAGCACTGGCTTTTTGTGCACTGCTTTTTTTTGGCTGACATGGTTAAATTTCTTCACAGCAGCTTGTGTGGTGCTGTGTTTTGGGTAAGTGGTGAAAACAGTGCTGATAACACAGGGATGATTCAGCCATTGCTGAGCAGGAATAACAGAACCAAGGCCTTTTCTGCCCCACCAGKGAGGAAGCTGGGGGARCACAGGAAATTTGGAGGTGACACAGCTGGGACAGCAGGTTCCAACTGATGACAGGGATATTCCACACCATATGGTTTCCTGCCCAACAATAAAACTGGGCAAGGGAGGGTGTTTGGCCAGGGCTGCCATTGCTCAGGGACTGGCTTGGAATCAATTTGTTGGCTTCATCCTCCTGATTCATCCCACATCCCACAGGGTGAGGCAGTGATGGAGCAGCTGCTGGAGCTTTGGAATCTTCAAGGTTGCTTAAGTAATTCCATCGAGTAATTCATGGAAGTTGCTTAAGGAGTCCTATGATTCTATCACTTAATAAAAAAATTTAATTGTATGACAACATATAAGAATGAAACTAAAATCATGATATTAAGTGGAGCAGTGCACTTGCTAATAAAGTTAGGTGTCAAATGCTTAAGTAGTAAAAGATGTGGATGAAACAATATCTTCATTACTATTTATTCAACTTAATTGTGTCAGTAAGTCACATGGAAGGTTCCCATTCTATTTTTTCAAGGTTTAATGAACCATAAAAATTATTGTATACTTGGGATGTATGACAAAGTATCAAATGTCTTGCTTTCCYTTGGAGACAACCATGCATCCTCCTGAAAAATGGTCTTGGATAGCAATTTCGACATGACTTTGAACTCCTCCTTGCCAGCATCTTAATCTGAACACAGTTTTATCTCAAAGGGCCCTACTGGACAAATGGCTGTCCTCAAAGATTTTGGACTCTGACATCTGGAGGAATTGCAGAAATCCTTGTGTATATTACGTTCAGATGACGCATAATTACAAGATAAGAGTAATAATTTAGTCTCTTTTTCTTTTTTTCTTTTTTTTTTTTTTTTTGTCTATTCATCCCCTACTCATGCATCTACCTTCACTCTTTGAAATGCATGAAGACAGCAAGTTTGATATTTTAATTTCATCTGCTGATAAACAAGGACAGACTGTGACTCTTTACACTGCCTGTGTGCTCATAGGACTTTTTCTCCCCCGCAATCCATCCACAAGATGGATTTGAGCATTTTTTCCCAAAAAAATRTCACTGGGTTAGCTGCTCCAAGGACATAGGGCCTTAAAGGCAGGTTTTAGTAAAAAAGTGGCATCCTGAGACTTCTGTCCTGTGGTAGCTGGCCACTCCTGACCATTACATATTCTTTATTGAGTGGAATAAAAAACCAAATGTAATTATGTAATATGTAATGGTATACGTATATATGTATAGTAATTATGACAATATAAAAATCATAGCATAAAGTAATTATAACCTTCTAAATTCATTTAAAATGCATGGAAATAAATTGAAAATGACACAAAAATTTAAAATGATTTTTCCTGAAGGGTCTAATGGCAAGGTAACCTGATAAATTTCTTTGATGACTGGTTGGTTGTTTTTCTTTTGGAGAAGGAAAATAAATGGGATTCAATCTATCTGGCTGGTCTTCAGGAGAATTGATTTGTTTTCCATGCTCTCAGTAGTGACTTGGATAACACCACATAATAAATTTGGTCACGAGACATTGAAAAATCTCAGGTATATAGACCAGTTGTAGTATACAAGAAGAATTTTATGAGACTGGTGAATGGAGAGGTGGGATGTAATTTAGAAAGGAAGCACATCGATACATCTGAGGTACGCTAAAAAACTGTACTTTAAAAAAGTATTCTGCTAAGACAGCCATTATAGAAATTTATTTATCTGGAGCTGCCTTTAAAACTGATTTTAAAAATCTCATTTAAAGGTAAAAGTAGCTCTTGGAAACAAAAGGCTCAAAGATCAAATAGAAATAGAAGTCAGCTCTATGAAATCTTTTTCCATCTCCCTGCCTCACAAAGAAATGCCTGCTTTTTAACATCAGATTATCAAAGTAGGAAAAAATGTCTCTCATATAAAATGTTGTTTTACACAGGAGAATTGAAATTTTTGTGTTTAAGAAAACCATTGTTATCCTCCAATTGTGAACCATAACTACAGGGTAGTATTTCTGAGTAATCTAAGAAAATTAGGCAACTTTAATTGGATATTCATTAGGGATCAGGTTTAAACTTCATTGGAATCAGTGGAAAAGTTTTCATGAACTTCAGTCTGGATCCTTTAGTGGCACATATCTCAGTGAAGTCCATTTCCTCACAACTCAAACTCAACTCTCAATTAGATATATATTATTTTATCACAATCTGAAAATACACACATAAACCAGAAAATGTCTGTAAGATAAAACATAGCAAAATTATGTATTAATGCATGTTGATGAACAACTACATCTGTGCCAAATAGAGTCAACAGTTGTTTTCAATCAACCTACAATGAAGGACATACTTTTCTTTAAAGAAAAAAAAAATTATAATCACTCTATCAACAACTCTCAGCAAACATATACAAGGGGACATTTCCTATTTGACCTCTAAATGGGAAACATTTGAATACCAAAAAGAAAAAAGCAAAATATTTCCCACTCACAAAGACAAGCGAAAACTTAAGCAACTCAGTAAAATAAAAGGATCAAACCCTCATCTATTTGCTATCAAAGCTGCTCCCAGCAGATCCTCTTTTATGCCACTGTGAGCTATTACACCATCTGTTAATGCTTCTTGAATATGAAATTGTTTGGACTTTATGAGCGTGATGATGTGTAAAGACATTGGTGGCACATGCCTAATGAAGTATTTGATTTTTGGAATTTCAGTGATTTAGTGACTTTCAAATGGGGATGCTTAGAGCTTCTGCCACTTGTTGAATATTGCTGGTAGTCCGTAAAGAACTAACGTTCAGAAAATGTTTTTATTTCTGTGACACCAAATTTATCGGCTGCTTAAAAGCACATGCACAGAAATGGCCTCAGCAACTTCAAGAGAGATAAATAAGCGTGAAACCAAGGCATGCAAGAACTACTCTCAAATTTGTCAGTTTGCACATCACTACACTATTGCAGTAGCTGCTTAAAATAAAATGTCACTGGAAGACAAAATGGTGAAGGTTTTCCTTGCTGCTAATGAAGCAATCTCTACTGAGATCTGCTATGCACAAAGACTACCCTTGGGAATGCCTCCATCAGTGAAGGGCACCATTTTTTAAATTCATTATTTTGTATCAGATAAAATCTTCATGATTCCCTCAACACTTGAAGATTGTGAAAGGAAGTTCAAGCGCTGCTTTAGAAGTGCCATTCTTCTTCAGAAGTCAGAGGTTTATACTCTAGTGAAACTGGCCTTAATCCCAATGAATTCAACAGCAAAACTGCAGCTGATTTGAAGGAGAGCATTATCAGGTCCTGCAATTCCAGCTGCTACTTTCTTACTGTGGTGTAATACAGCAAACAGATGCATAAAATTCACTGAGGACATGATATTGACTGTCTCTGTCAAAAAGCTAACTTTTGCCAATTTAGGAAAGAAAATGAAAGGAATATATTTTGTTACTCTATCACTGATAAGACATTGTATCAGAGCGTCAGGGAGAGATAACTTTGATTTACACTACAAAGAAAACGTTTGTCTTGAATTCAAGAAAGAGTTCACTAGTKCTTTCTTCCAAAGAAGCAATAAGAATTTTGCTTATTGCTTTCTCGTCTAAGGTTTATTCTGAAAATTTTCCTTCTAAATGAGTGGCATTAATATGCATGAACTGCTGAACTTCTTGCTTCTGAGTTGAAATATGTAACGCACTGCCACCAAGTTACTGAAGCAAACAGAGGGTCAAGGGCTCTTCCTATTGTTTTTTAGCACTTAGCTCCCTTCATTCAATCTAATTCTCTGAGTTTTCATCAAGAACTAGCCTTTTCTTATCCCTTTCAAGGAACTTGTCAGGTGTGCCTGGGGCTCAGTTTAATTCAGAGCATGCTGCAGTTGTTCTAGTCAATCTTCTCTTACACTGAGAAGGAAAACTTAACAACTAGAGAAGGAAACCTTTTGTTCTCAAAGCAGGAGCAAATGCCACATTTTGTAAGGTTAAGGTCCTACAATTACAACAAATCCTGAAATCGCCAGGCTGATAAGAGTTCATGGCATGTCCTATTCCTGCTCTTCCTGTCCTTACTTTCTAAAGACCTGACTTGCACTGAAAATGTGCCTTCTTMATGCTTGTACAGCACCTCAAAAACCAGGCCATGTGGTCCCAGGATCCAGCTTCTCCATATAAGCAAAATTCCCCCAAATCACAAAACAATTAGAAACCACTACAGAACAGACTGGTGTCTTTCAAGCATAATTTAAAAAGAAAAATCAGTATTTCTTTTAATGAGGAAACAGAATCAGGATAATGGTTCTATAGAGGAGAACCTACATCATGTCTTTAAATTACAAAGCATACATAATCTAGGACAATCTTTCAATTGCAGATGATTAGATCATTTAACRAGTTGTTTTCTTAGGAAAACAAGGAAATTGCATGCCTTAGGTGCTTAATCACATATTAGGTGAAAGTGTTGATGTGCTGGAGGGCAGGAAGGCTCTGCAGAGGGATCTGGACAGGCTGGATCCATGGGCTGAGGCCAATGGGGTGAGGTTCAACAAGGCCAAGRGCCGGGTCCTGCCCTTGGCTCACAACAACCCCAGGCAGTGCCACASGCTGGGACAGAGGGGCTGGAAAGGACCTGGGGGTGCTGTGACAGCAGCTGAACATGAGCCAGGGTGTGCCCAGGTGGCCAAGAAGGCCAATGGCATCCTGGCCTGGATCAGCAATGGTGTGGCCAGCAGGAGCAGGGCAGAGATTGTCCCCCTGTCCAGTTCTGGGCCCCTCACTCCAGCAAAGGGCACTGAAGCTGCAGTGTGTCCAGAGAGGACAATAGACTTGGTGAAGAGTCCAGAAAATGTCTCAGCAGAGCAGCTGAGGGAATTGAGGTAGTTTTGCAGAAGAGGAGGCTCTGAGGGGAGCTCATCTCTCTCTACAGCCGCCTGGAAAGAGGTTGTGGCCCGGGGAATGTTGGTCCCTTTGGCGATGTCTAGAGTGAAAGGGCCTTAAATAGAGTGCAAGAACTAATAACCCTCTGGGGCAAGAGATTGGGCAAGGAAGGCAGGAGATTGACAAGGCTGAGTAGAGAACTGCTGGTCAGACTAGAGGAAAAAGCAAATTCATAAACCAGTGAAGCAAGGACAGGTAACACAGGGTGAAGTTTGATACAGAGGTGAAGTTTGATTACATAAGGATGGGGTAAGGAAAGCCAAGGACAACCTGGAACTGAACCTGGCAAGAGATGCAAGGAATAACAGAGCTTCTATGGGCATATGACCCAGAAAAGGAAGGTGAAAGAAGGTGTAACCCGTTCAGATAAACAATTACAGAAAACTGCTAAGAAGAGATAAGGAGAAGGCTGAAGTATTCAACAAGTTTTTGCCTCAGTCTTCACTGATAACTTCTCTTCCCCACCTCTCTAAAGGATGGACCACAGGATGGGGACCGGGGGACCAAAGMCCCTCCCACTGTGAGAGAACAGATTCATGACCACCTKAGGAACCTGAATGYACATTAATGCTGAGAYGAATCCCAGAGTGCYGAGGGAATCGACTGATGCAGTTGYCAGCCACTCCCTAYGATATTTGAAAAGTCATGGCAGTRAGATGAYGGGAAAAGAGGAAATATTGTACCCACCTTTAAGGGCAGAAAGGGCCCTGGGAACTACTGACCTGTCAGCCTCACCTCTGTGGCTGGGAAGATCATGGAACAGAATTTCCTGGAAGCTGTGCTAWGGCACATGGAGTACAKGGAGGTGATTTGGGACAGCCAGCACAGCTTCACTGAGGGCAAATCCTGCCTGATCAATAAAGTGGCYTTGTGTGATGGAGTGACCACATCAGTGGACAGRGAAGATCTACAGATTCATCTGCACTTCTGTAAAGCCTTTCATGTGGTGTCCCACAACATCCTAAACATACATCTCTAAACTGGAGAGAAATTAATTTGATGAGTGGGCTAGATAAGAAAGTGGTAGGACAGTTGTCTCTAGAAGCTGGTGGTCAATGGCTCTGAGTGCCAATTATTTTGTCTGTGAGTCCTAATGGACATCAGTGACTAGKGGTGACATCATTGACATCTGTGAGGGTGGTGAAGCACCAGTCTGGGATACCCAGGGAAGCTGCAGATGCCACATCCCTGGAGGTGTCAAGGCCAGGCTGGATGGCACTGAGTGACCCGGTCTGGTGGAAGGTGTCCCTGCCCATGGCAGGAGGGCTGGAATGAGATGACCTTCAAGGACCCTTCCAACCCAAACTATTCTCTTATTGTATGACAAGAAGAAGTGACRTCAAGTTATATCAAGGGTGGTTCAGATTAAATATTCGATTTTTTTATTTTTTAATTTTTTTTTTTTTGAAAGAATAGTCAGGCACTGGAATAAGTTGCCCAGGGAGGTGGTGGAATTACTGTCTCTGAAAGTACTCAAGAGRCACCTGGATATGGCACTTGGGGACACGGCTAAGGGGTGATTGTGGTGGACAGTTGGRATTGATGATCTTGAAAGTCTCTTCCAATYTTTATAATTGTACACACTTGCACTTCATTTTACATTACTACCTTGATTTTCTAATGGTTGGAAACAGCAATAACTTGAATTAGTTTTGAATTGCAGCTGACTGATTTGCCTCAATATACTTTCTTAAATGATGCTATCTACTTCCTTTTGGTCTTAAACAGCATCATTAGAGGAAACTAAATGGCAACATCTGAACAGCTGTGTTTAGCACTTCCATCCAGAGTTTAGACCCAACCTATCTCTTCTATTTTATTTGTACATTTATCATGCTAGGCAGTACCACTTGTGAAATAATATAACACAAGTGAGATGATGATGATGATGATGATGATGCTCATGTAACTTTAAGCACTTGGGGGAAAAAATACTTCGAAAGCAGTCTCAAAAACAAAAACTCATAGTTGAGCCAGTGAGGCACATTGGTGTGCCACTGTGAGGTTTCCGCATGGATACCAATACCTCTAACAGCTTTTATATTTTATATTAAATTATCCTACAATATTGTCAAAAGCTACTGGTTTAGAAAAGCCATTTTGGCCTGTGGATATGAAACCTTCAATAAGCTCCATGAAATGAAGAAAAACTCTAAGCACAGCAATGCCTATGGTTTAGTTGATCCCCATGAGTAAGATCGGAGTAGTTGATAGTGATAATAGGGATAGGGATAATGAAGTCCACACCCTGCAAGTGAAGGGGAGGGGTCATCTGGGCTATGTCGAGGGCATCTGCCATTGGAGCGGGCCACAATCAAAGGTCACAGTGGCCATTAAAGGCCTCTTGCATTCYAGGTCTCAAGTGAGCCACTTTGTCCTTATTCTTTTTCCTTTTCCTCCRTAATAAAATAACAGTATTTCCTCAAAATGAGAGAATAAGCAATATTTTCCAGAAAGTCATCTTCTAACTGAGCTAAGATCTGTTTGTACTGGACTGGAACCAAAAGACTTCTGAGCCCCTTGAAGCATATTAATAGCAAAAGTCAGGTAAAATTCCTGGATTCAGCTCACACAGCAAGATATGCCACATTCAGGCTGGCTCTGGCCAATGGTTATACAATGTGAGACATTTTCAAACTCGTATTTATCAATTTTGGGATGACCCCACTGCTCTAATATTCCTGTGCCACGAATTTCTCAGGAGTGCTGACTTCAGAGCTGACRGAGATGCCAAAAGCTGACTGCTCTCTGCCCCCCGCTATGTACACAGAGCAGAGCAGCRCTCTCCTCTGCAGGAGTCAGCCAGAGGACTCTGTTTTTGTTGGTTCTTTGCTTTCTGCATGGCTGAGGTTTTCAGCCCTYAGAGTCACCAATTTGCCTCCAGGCTAGAGCTTGTAATTAAAGTCTCGGTGCCAGGATTTTGTACATTCTATTCTGCCTCTAGTCAGGATGAGGAAACTTTCAAAATAATTATCCAATTTTAAAGACAAAAGTAACAAATGAGTATCCAAAGAGCTGTAAGGTTCAATATAGGCTATTTCATCATACAGTTAATACAAACATCAGGCCTAAGTTTAGCAGTGATTAAGATTGAAAACTCTGCAGAGCAAACGAGAAATAAATCTGTACTGAGGGAAACTGCTGTGGTGGGAAATCTGCCCTCTACACATTACCACCCACAAAGCCATATGGGGATTCCATGGATAAATATGTGACTGCTAGTGAGAGCTGGGTGGGAAACCATTGCTCTAGCCCAGGAAACATTTCCAGATTTCAAAAATGTTCTCATGCTGCACCATGGAAGCTGACCAAGCTACTATTACCACTGAAATCAGATAGGTGGGCATTTGTAAAATACCTTACAGAGCAAAATACATAGTAACAGGATAGGTTTCATAATCTAGAGAGTTGGGGGAAAAAAAGAGAAATGAAATATCAGACACCCCTAGGGTCAGAGAATAAAATTTGAATTGGAAACACCTTTTTTCACGCCTGATATCCTGGCAAAAACTGCATACAGGAGAATGAACAAAGCCCGGAAGAACTACAACACTTTCTCTTTTCAAATACAAGGTTTTTTTAGTGTGATAGGATCTGGTCATTGGCTCATTTGAGATGGAATATCACTGAACAAATCCAGAGCACCACAATCAAGCTGGTGGCCTATGCCCTGCTGCCTTCTTTCCTGATGGCTCTGGACTGGAGCCACAACAAAATCTTATTGTTCTGATGTACGCTGTTGATCAAATCATTGATGAAATTCCATTCCCATGTCYAAGGAATAGTGATGTGAGGTCCTATTTTTCACTAACCAAAAGTTTTCATCACAGATTGCCAACTACATTAGCAGACAGTTAGCACAGTATTCAATACCTCATTTTACAAAGGCCCTTGATAGACAAACTCCATTTCAAACTTATAAAGAGGTGAATTTTCTGCATTTGAAACAGCAAAGATGGTAAAATCCTGACATTTGGAAGACTACATAGAGGAAAATGATGACTACACTTACCACACTATTACTTCAGCTAATATTCAACACTACTCATTCAGATGTGTTAGCTGATTATATTACCCTGCTGCACCGTACTCAAAATGTTAGGATTTTTTTCCTTCCTGTGCTTCCAGAACATTCATTAGCTTATGCTGCCGCAGCTTAAAAAATTTGAAGTACAATTATATTACTCTCTTACACAAGCTGATGACTATTAAAATTGATTTCATAGTTTTGATATTTCAAATAATAGACACGTAAAATTCAGGATGAAGAGGTGGTTTGTTTGGTTTTTTTTTTTTTTTGACTGGTGTAGTGTGCCTGTGTTGTATGTTTTTGGCACACCTTATACCAAGAAGAAAACAATACTTTTTCCAAAGCCTCATGATTTATGTAGAAAAGAAACATTCTCTAGGGATAAAAGACATTTTGGAATGCTGTGTTTGAAGCCAGTGCTGCAGCATCAGCTCAACTAAATGTTCCTCCTGTATATATAGGAAAGGAGCCATCAAAGCACTTTGATGAACTTGAGTGTCTGATGTATACAATGCAAATATTTTAGTAGCAGTGAAACATYGTCCAGCTGTCTCTTCTAAGCTTTCAATCCAGTTTAGCAGGAAGCCAAGTGGTCCTAGGCTGCTACATAAATTTGGTGACATCTGAAAGAAGTGGTGTGCTCAATTGGACAGACAGGTTTTGCATGGGAATATGTCGTATTAGGAAAGTTATAAAGCAGCTGGAGACTTAATACAGAATCTGTGGTGGATAAAATCCAGGGCTACTGGCTGTGCTACTGCCTGCCCTTAGTCACACCATCTCTATTCAACCAACACATGCAACATATTAACAATGCAATAATTAGTACGCATTCCTGTCTGCTACTTAAAACTTCACTCCCAGATGCTGCTTTGGCCTGATCTCAAGTTTATTACCTTTGATGATTCCCTGCACTTYGTAATACCAGGCTGCATTGCAATTCATTAGATTCAACAGCAGTTAGGCAGACACTAGCTGAAGCCAGGTTTCTAACAGAAATGCCCCTGCTTTTATTTCATGTGGCTAACTTCTGCGAATTTCTGTAAATCCTTCCTCCAAATATTCCCTGCAATATATGTTCATGCATGTATGTTTCTGGCCAAAACAACTTCAGCCAGGAGAACAAAACCAGGCAGCTAGGTAGCAATGCAGATGACTTATATAAAAAAGAAAAACAAACCAAAACAAAACCAAACTGAAATGCAAAAAAAAAAAAAAAAAAAAACAAACCAAAACAAAACCAAACTGAAATGCAAAAAAAAAAACCAAAAAACAAAAACAAAACCAAAAAAAMCCAAAAAACCTGCACCCACCCTTATTCTGCAGTGAACCAACTCGTGTGAGATATCTGACAAACCCTTCTACTATTTTCAATCCTACACTCGTAACACTACAAGGCACCTAATGCCCTCCTGCACCTGGGCAGCCAGACCTGGTCATCTCATATAAATATTTCTGCTAACCAAATGTTCATGATCTRTTTGTCAGTGGTGACATTTTTGTTTAAGGTATTTACTTATGCGTATTTGCACATGACATTATTAGTAGATACCCAAAGGCTTAGTTTCTAGCAAAGAATTTTAAAGTTCTTTTAATTTAAAATAAATATGAAGGGAAATGTTTCATACAAACACAAACTGTCAGAATTTGGCTTGGCTTGATCAAAAAAATGATACTTTAAAACCTCTTTACCTGGCTGTTTGCTTATTGCTACAGCAAAATACGATAAAAATATGGAAAAAAAAAACCTAATTACCCAGTTTGCAACAACTGGAAATATTCACAGTAAAGCCAGAAATTTTGAGGCTTAGCAGACGTTGACTTTAATGAACATCCTGAGACTGAGTTGTTGCAAATGTTTATACAAGTCATTCAAAAAAGCATGGGGCTGGTATTTTTGTCTGCATGAAAATCTTTTTAACAATTTTTTTTCAGTAAAACCCAAACTAGAAAATAAATATTCAGAAGAATGAGTAGTATATGTGTCTAGACTGACAACACAAACCCTTTGAAAGTGCCAATGTTAATTTCCAGACAACTTTATTTCAATCTAGCTTAAGAAGATTACATTTTCAAATTTTGACTGACTTTCTTTTTGCCTTGAAAAGTGCCGAATTTCACTTTCAGTCTTCTGTTGTATTTCTAACTACAATTTCAATCTTTCCCTGGCTTTTTCTGATATGTATTTTACAAAAGTGTCACTTCTCATTGCACAATGAACATGAATTTAAGAATGGTGCAATAGTCAAGCTTTTGTTACCTATGATGAGARGTTTTTTTAACATGTATATTTCACATAATTTTCTGCTTCCAGATATGTTTTATACTTCTCTACTTACTGATGAGATGGAATGGAATAAACAAACAAAACCAATARGCTACTCAAATTCTTTGGATCAGACAATGACTAATTAAGTGTTAGTGTCCATGAAGTGTGTCAAACCAAACAAGGGACGACCGGAGCTTGTTTGCCACACTCTTAAACCTACTTATGAAACACATAACTGGTCATCTTGATAATGGAAAAATAAACAACAAACAACTCGTAAAAGTTAGGGTGTGCAGATTTTGTTCTACTGAAAGTGCCTGGGCAACTCACAAAAAAAAAAAACAAAAAAACAACAAACCAAAGCTGATCCTGCAACTCCTCCATTCAAGTGATATTCAAACTCAAGAAAATTACCCAAGTGACTACAACATGGTTTTGATGTAAAGAATGAGATCCTTAGGATCACACATAAACTCTACTTCAAAAAAAYGGAAAAGGCCATATTCATTTTGAGAATCAAGATTCCATTTGACCTAAGATAATAAGGTGTGCTACATCCCCTGAGCCAGCTTCTAGCACTGAATATTTAACTCTCCCTTTTGTTTGCACTATGAGTTACAAGACCTTTTTCCCAGTGTGTGATTCYCCTGGGACCAGCAACATCTAAYGTGCCCAAAAGGGATGTTGGCTACKCAGGCTCTTGCTAACAGGGAACAAAAACTCCACTTCAGRCTGTTCTATTTCAAARCACTGACTTTCCCTCTTAGAAAAAAACTACTGTCACAATGCAGTTAATTGCTATTTACAGGCATTATTACATCAACAGCTTAGTCTGTTTAAATTAATATGAAATATAATTCAACTCTCTTAAGAAACATTAATTAGAAACTTAATTTAACAACACTTTGCCAATATTTAATAATTTCATTAACTGGACTACCTAACACCCTTTTATTACACAACGTACTGAAACACAAACATAATTTTTGGCATATGTGTATTTGAATTCAAAACCAGAGTTGGACAGCTCAATGCAACAATTGGCAAATCACAATCTTATCTTGGCTTTTGTAGTAATAGTGTCCAAACAAAAGTAGACATTTACTGGCAACAGCAAACAGCAGAACTCACGTCTTCTTCTTTTCACATTTCAAAGTATCATGTTGGCATTTGTTATACATTTCTAAGCACATTTTGACAGCTAAAAATGTCCCACATCATACCTCACTGTAATGGCTGTTTTACATTATATTTTTGTATCTAATCCACTTAAAAAAAAGATGATCCAATTATTTTTGGTACAAAAGAATTCTTTAGAAATTCTGGTAATTAAATCTAGCAACCTGGAGAATTCCTTGAGTGTCCTGTGAGTTTTTTTTCTGTGATCTCATATAGGCAAACTCAAGACAGCTCATATGCAAGCAGTGTCCAAGTTGCTTCAAGCATACGAGCCATATCAAACAGATTTAAAAGATTATTGTGCTGCTGCTCTGAAGAARCAGGAATGAGGTGAGACAGAAGTGAATTGCCACACTTTGAGCTCACTGGCTGACCTTCCAACCCTTCCTCAACTTGTTCCTGCACACTCCAAAGCATAAAACTGCCTCCTCTCTTCAAAAACAGTAAAGAAAATTGGTGTTGGAATGTAAGAAAACATTATAACAAGAGATAAAGGGAAGCAGCTACTTGCCCTTTAATTTCTTTGTTTTGCATAGGAGATAACTAATTTAACTAGAGTTTGGTCTGAAATAAACTAATCTTAAACACGACACGATTGTCTTGAGGACTGTGTTTGTTTGAAAATGTTATGCTTTCTGTTTTTAACCTAACACCTACATGGATTCTACTAAAAAGAGGGCAATGATTTATCAAGATGTTTACACTGCACTCTTGACAACACTTCTGTTTAAACAGTTTTGATCTTTTCCCAATAAAATTTAGCCTTCAGCTCAACAGAGAAAATAAAAATTTTTTAAACTTGAAAAATATGTGTAGAGAACCTCAAAAGTTCTTGACAAGTACATTATATGCAGGTTTTCTAACAAATTTATTAGAAAATTTTATTTAAAAAAAGAATTAATAATTACTTAAAATAAGAAAGAATGTTTTTAAAATGACTGTTTAGCTGCTAAATGTTTGTAGGACAGGTAGGAATCTTTTTGTTTACATATATGTAGTAAATATCACACACAGGGTGTGCAGCTGACCTGYAAATTTGTTTCGATGCATAAATGAGTCACACACAATGTAAAAGCATGTATGAAAGCTTGGAAATCCAAGTGCAGGGGCTAGGCAAGTGCAGCTCTCATGCTTTGCTAATGATAGTTTCTCCCAGATTGYTTATGTAGTGCGCTGAGAGTGTCAACTGATGTGGGGAGTACTGGAAACTTTCAGGCGTAATTAACCTCTGCAGCCTCTTAATGTAGTTTCACCTATAATCCACAGGTCCATATCACAGAAGAGCAAAGAGTTTGTTCAGGCCCAATTGAAACATTTCACAGAGAAGTGACTGATTAAAGCCAGACATACAGACAGTAAAAGAAAAGAAAAGGAAAAAAAAAAAAAAAAAAAAAAAAAAAAAANAAGAAGTCATGTGGTGCCCATTATCTCCATATATCAGCTGCAACAGTCCACACTTCTTCTGTGACTAAGAATAGCTTTGGTTGATATATCCATCTTAGAATGACAGGAACAGGTGAAATTATATCTAAAGACTTCAGGAAATATTATGTTGAAAAGACTTGTCACAATATGGAAAAAACCAGAATTGCCAATGTATTCTTCTCTCCCCTCATCAACACACAGGCAAGAGACTTGTATAATGTCATATGCAGACAACCACACAAAGCACACTGTTTCCTAAAGTATGTAATGAATAATAATAATCCTTTAATAAAGACAAAGGTGTKCATACCATGAAAAAGATAAAAATTGATGAAAAATCATCCTGGTTGCTTAGCTTGCATTATATCTAGAACAAAAGGCAATTACTGTCTTGCTACTCCTAAAAAAATRTCAGGTAAAACAATGCTTGGGAAGGAAAAAGCAAACATATTTCCTACCATTTATAATAAAGACATTGATTTAGGAGGAATGACCCCAAAGAAGTAAAGGTAGAGCTCTGCCTGTTTGTTTTTACATGTGAGAYAGAAAGAGACCATGGGCAGGTCTCTTCAAGAAAATCAACAGTTCTGTGTACTCTGTTAGGGCATTCTGGGCATGTGCTGCGATCCTCCAGCTTTTCTAGTTCAGGAATCCTCAGGGACAGAAGCTACCTGAGCACTGGCTGGAAATATCAACTTCTTCAGTCATACAGGCATCAGTGCCTCGAACCTCAAGTACTAACTTAGACATTTTATAAACTGTGAAACTTCTTGCCTGGACCAAGAACTTGGACATGGGCCCKTGCAAAACACAACATAGTCATTCTCTGCCTTTATCATCATGTCAGTGAAGAGCTTTATTATTTTGGCAAAGAATACTACAACTGTCTTCTGAGCATTTATTTTTTCTTTAATTCTTTTCCTTTTTTGAATCAGTAAGCTGCACATGGAACTCTTATGACCAAACATTATTTCATTTGAAAATATCACTAATTTAATTTCATTTCCCCATAGAAATAATGTGCTTCAAGCAAATTTGCAATTCAGCTTTCTAAATATTATGATAAAATTACTTTTTATACYTCTGAAAGAAATAGAAACATCTTGTCAAACTTATGATAGCAAAAAAAAATTCAAATTGGACAGTTTTCATGATATATTTCTAACTAATTCCCAGAAAATGTCATGTTTCATCTAAACTGACATTATTTTGAACTTTGATTTTGTAAGAAAATCTTTCTTAATATTTTTATTCACTCTATTTGGAAAACATTTTGGCATTTCAACATGTTTAAGGAAGTGGGAAAAAATAAGTTCTTTCCCTAAAACACCCATTAACTAACACTCTTCTTTCAAATTTCAAGTGGTCTCATATGCAAATCAATGAGATTTGCRCTTTTGATGTTACAAAATAAATGTCTTAAATTTACTTCTGTCTACATCACTCATTTGTCTACATCACTGTTTTCCGACCACCGCTCTTGACAGAGCACTTCAAACTTTTCAACACTTCTCCCTGTCAGATACACTGTAAACCAAGCTTAGGCCTACTAGTTTACTAATTGGCCAGAAAGCAGCCTCTGCTAAGTATAAAATGAGGTCTTTTTCAGGGGCTTACTGGTTCTGGCAATCTTGGTATTCTTTTAGGGCTGGGACATGGTGCACTGYTCTGGTTTAAGGTCAGGCACCTAGAAACAACCCTTGAAAGACAGGAAATGAAAGCATTACCTCAGAAGAAAAGAACATGTCTAGACAGATCYGACCAGAAGATCAACAAGAAATACTTCAAATTAAACTGCCCCAGGCAAGCTATTAAACCTGGGACTGGAAAACAAGACATCTTGTTTTCTATGTTATCTATGTTTTCAGTAATTAAAATGCTCCAACAAGACACATAGCTCATTAGCCTGTGTGAATATAGTTCCCTGCTTTGCATCCAGAATCAACAGGAAGATCACAGAATTACAGAATATTCTGAGTTGGAAGGGTCATTAAGTCCAACCCTTAAGTGAACAGCCCATATGAGGACTGAACCCACATGTTGGGTGTTACCAGCACCATGCTCTGACCCTCTGAGCTCATCTCAGGGTCAAGACAGCAGACTGTGTTTTAGCACACTGTTCACTGTTTAGCAGTGAGCGTAACATATTAGATTTAGCAGAGGAAAAGAAAAATGAGAGGATGCAACTGCCTCCTATGTGTACATTGCGTAGTTGACTATAAAGAATAAAATCTTTGGGTCACTTAAAGACACTGCTMGGGCAAAATAATGAAAGGGCAGCTCTGATTGTCACAGAATCATGGAATCATAAAGGTTGGAATAGACCTTTAAGATCATGGAGTCCAACATTTGACTGAACACCATGTCAACTAAACTGTAGCTCTAAGTGCTACATCCAGACATTTCCTGAACACTTACAGGGATGGTGAATCCACCACCTCCTTGGRCAGCCCTTCCAATGCTTAACCAACATTTCAGTGATGAAATTCTTCCTGATGTCCTACCTGAACCTCCCCTGTTGAAGCTTGAGGCCACTTCCTCTTGTGCTGTTGACAGTATTTTAGTTCAGAATTAGGATTATTTGTAGCCCTTAGAGAAGGAAGATTGTGGAACARCGCATAGCCAAGGAGTATGGTGGGAAAACTTATCCAGTCTTGATTGAATCTGTTAAACTTCTGAACAAATTTATGCAATGAACACTGGTGATAACAGGAACTGTTACTAGGGCTCCCAGAAGGTTTTCTTTTGCCCAGCTTCTCTGTGATTTGACATACTTTCAATTAAGAGACACACACTTACTAAGTATAACAAATGTCTGTGTCAAGGCTGTTCCTGCAACAGAGCTCCCCAATCACCATAAATCACAGAGCAGTACTGTTTCCTTTCTGATCCTGGGACACTGTCTGGGTACTTTGAAGTGATCCACCRAAAGCTGGTGTTACAAGAAGTCAGGGCAAGATAAGCAAAGATTGTTTTTTCATATGGTAAATTCATTGGTTACCTATTACACGGCTTTGCAGAGCTTCCCTGTTCCAGACCAAGAGCCACAAACCACTTCCACCTACCCACAGCTCCAAAACTGCCGCAGACAGATGTTTGTAGGTGGGAGAAGCCATCTGGGAGTGCCCATCCTGAGCGGATGACAGTGTGTTCTGGAAATGTGGTAAAGATACCATTTGTGTATAGGCTGCTGCTCCACAGAAATTGCCTGCTGGAGCTATCCAGAAAGAATGGTTCCAATATGTTTTTGCCTTTGAAATTTGTGCAGATAATGAGAAGACAGAGTTTCTACAGTAGTTGGAAGGAACAAAAAAAAATGAGGAGTTTATTGCAGGAATTCAGAGGGTTCCCACCTCCTCACTGCATCTTGCAGCACAAAGAATTATTTTTTAATTTCCTTTTCCTTTTTATCCCACAACTGACCTTTTCCTTTGGCTATTTCAGCCTTCTGCAAAGCTGACATCTGCAGCTTTTTCCAGGACTGGCATAACTCATGAAATCAATCGGTATTTACTCCTGGACTAGGTTCTAAGGTGGTATTATAAGGTGTTGAAATGATACTCTTGATAAAGATTGAAATYGCAGTGGGAATAAATTGACTGCTTTACATTGCCAACTCCAGAGAAATACTAGAAATGCACAACTAAAATCCTGAGATTCTGGACTGGGTCAAAACTCCATCCTCTCTGTTCAGAGTGTTAATTATTTTGGTAATTTTATTTCAAATGTTTCAAATGTGCCTTTACATTTTTTTTTTTTTTGGCTTGTAAAACATCTCCAATCCCTTTTATGAATCACGCCTAAAGGGGGCAAAAAATCGATACCAGCCACTCTTTATGGTATTTCCCCAGATGGAGCTTAGCTGTTCTCYAAACACTCTTGCTTTAGGTGATATGATTCAGAATGGCAGAAAACTTGTATTTACGCCAGTAAAGCTAAGATGTGTGATTTTGCTTGTGGGAAGATTTAAAATGCTAACATGATCCGGTGAGATTTAGAAACCTCCAGCTGAGGAGTCAGAACAAGTTGCTCGAGGGCTTCTCCTCTACTCACTTCTGGTAATGATTCCCTGATTGCAATAGTCTCTTCTCAGACCTGCTTGTCCCTTTTTTCTGTAGCCAATTCTCCCTGATTCCTGGGTGAATCTTTTCTTCTTTTAAATCTCTCCCAAACATTAACTCATCCATATAAACTTAACAGGATGGAAAGGAAGCAATTGAAACTATGAATTTAGAATCTGTATGCAAAATCTTCTGTTTTTCAGACTGTGTAATTTCAAAAAGACAGACTGCACAGATGGAATCTGTAGTGAATACATTAACAGCACTTTAAACATTTATCTTTCCTGATAAAACAAACTCTGCTCCCAAACTCCTCCAGAGGATGCCTTATGGGTTACAGGCAGCTCCTAATTTGTTCATTAAGAACATCTCATTATCAAACATTGCCAACTTTCTTCACTCCACCAAGACACGACACTTTCTAAAACCTCTGTATTTAGACCSAGTGTCTACTGTCTCTAGTCAATCACTTTTGTAGACTTTTCTTCTATTTTCTGTATCTTTAATTAGTGTTAAATTTGTTGTCTAGATTGTCATACTTGTACATCTAGGTTGGAGAAATATTCTGCTACACAAAGTGAATAGTATTACCCTTTATCCTTCAATTCCCCTTTCTATTAAAAATGAGAACATCATCTTCTGTGTTGTGAACACAAAATAAATGAACAGAGTRGAATCACTCCTTGGATTCAGGGAGGAAACCTATCTCCAAAGAAGAGGAAAACAACACAGCCATGTTTCAAGTTTGGAATAGGAAATGATGGTAGAGATGAAAAGGTCTAACATTGAATAGTAAACCTGGGTCTATAACATATTGCCAGATTTTCTGTAACACATGAGAATTTAAGTATTTATTACAACTGTTTTTGCTGTAACCCAACAAACTTTCAGCTACTACTTAYCAGAAGTGACCACGGAGTTATTGTTCTGAATACCACTAGAGCCTGTTGCCTAACACAGAACTCTGCAATGCTGTCTCTTTCCAAAGAACTCTTACCCAGTTGAAAAGTTCACCTTACCATATCAGTTATTTTTGTTTAGAATATATTAACTTTTTGTTCCTAATGGAAGCCAGTTAGAAAAATGAGGGTGAGAGGTTAAACATACATCTGGTCTCCCTATTTAACATAGAAGTTTATCTTTTGCRTGTTGCTGATGATGATTTAGAAGGGGGGGGGGGCACAAAGGAAAAGCACACTTGTATATTTTTCTGTTATGAAAACGGCAGCCTCCATTTTTCATTTGACATATGAAATAGCTCTGCCATAAAAGCCTGTGCTTTTCAGCTTTGTGTTTAATTGTTGGAGCCAAGAAAAGGAGGTGAAGAAACAAGACAGATTTTACTTGGGCTGGTAGGACCAAGTACACTGCAGCAAGCATGGGTCTCATTATGCTTAAGTGAATTAGCCTGTTTCCTTTAAAAAAAAAGGAGGGGGGTTAAAAAAGGAGAGATTAACAAGCCACCAAGGACCTGCTGTAAGACTTTGACACTTTTAGTGGCTTGTGACAAATGACTTGTGAGTATTAGCTCTCCTTCAGAATCAGAAAACAAATCTACCATTTGGATAAGGAATGCAAAAAAAAAAAAAAAAAAAAAAAAAAAAAAAAAAAAAAAAAAAAAAAAAAAAAGCAACAGCAACAGCAACAAACTCTGCTACAAGGTTGTGCTGACTAGGACTCATACCAGCGGAAAAAGAGAACTGAAGAACAGATAAGTTCTTTAACTGACTGAACTCTGAAATTGTTACTACCTGTCTAAAAMGCTATAACATTTGTCATCCTTTTCTAGGTAAAGAAGCTTCTTCTATTCTGAAGATATTCTTCTGAGATCAACTTAAAGGCTCTCCTCTGGACTCATTCCAACAGCTAAATATCTTTCTTGTGCAGGGACAAAACATAAGTGTGCTCTTCAGTCAGAGCCCTACAGATTCTTTAGAAACTTGACCATATATGCTACATTAGTTGCACCTCAAACAATCTAYCCTTGAATTGTCAGTATATCTGTAAAGGGAGATTTGCACACAGAACTCCCATAGCTCAGCATACAAAACACATCTACAAATGAGGAACTTATGTATATACAAATAAACAAATATAAAAAAATACATATATACACAYATTTAAAACTGGCTYTTTGGAAAGTAGAAATATTCTGAAACCAACATGAAAAATTATTTAGTGGAAAACCCAACATTAAAAATACTAGAAGATGCCAGGCTGCAGTTGATTCAAACATCAAACTTRTATTCCCTTCCCCATTATGAGTTTAATGAAAAGAGTTAGGTAACCTCATCCATAACTTCTTGCATGAAGCACAATGTAATATAAAGGATTAATGTTTTTATCTACTGTTTTTTCTGCTATTCATTAGCTACTTTTTGAGTCTGCATTACTGTGTGAGCACATGTATATACACCTAACATCTGTGACTCCTGTTTAAAAGATTTTAAATTGTGGTTAAGGTTTGGAGGTCTCTGGATAAGAGATCTGGCTCCACTTCCTCCAGTGGCAAGGAGGAAGCACTTTCTGTAGCACTGTTGAACTTCAATGTTGTTCAGACAGCACTGAAGTTCTTCCTGAATGCAATCACTTTCTTTTTTAAAAAATTTCATTTTGGATGGAGTTACTATAATTCAGTTTGAAAAGCTGTATCAGTCTTTATTATGCCCTTTGTACAATTGGGAACAAAAAAGTTATGTGTTGCTGACCTTTATGGTCTACTGTGTACATGCATAAAATTAACAATACCAAAAAAAAATGAAGAGTTCCATAGAAAAATTAATATAGGTATTTTACAATAGTGTTTGTCTCTAAATGCTCATCTTTGCTCAATGTTTCCTGTTTCATAAGCAGAATCATCTGTAAGCAGAGTCCACAAATGCATGTGTGGCAGAACTAAAGGAATAAAGCAAGCATGGTGAATTTTGAGCAAATCTGGATAATGCTTTGAGGAATTATTTGGTGTGTGGTCTGAGGCAAGAAGCCACAGAGAGGCGGAAGTTAATCTTATGTACTCCCCAGCTGCAGATATGTCTTTTTGAGAGCTGACTGCAGCAGGAGAAACTGAAGAAATGACCAAGAGACCAGATTAATTCCACATGAGCCAAGTGTCAGCCTCATTATAAGTGTTTCCACTAAAGTTGAAAAGACTTTAACTTGGATGGCTGTCATTTCAAAGCAAAGTTGTGACATGTAAAAGTTATTGTAATAAATTAAACTGAAAGAATAATGTCAGTGACACGAAAGAAGAAGTATCAATAATTTAAAAAATGGTGGAAAATGTATAAAACCCAAACAAATAATTTCAGTAGGTTAACTCCAATACATTGACAGCATTTGAGAGAGATTAAGGCACTTCCAAAAATAAATCATACAGTAGTACAATAAATATTAGGAGGATATCATGGTCAGATTTCTTTTACTGATAGGCCTGACATTAAAGAGAGTAAACTAACAACTGTATACTAACTTTTTAATCTTGGGAACTACAGAGATCCTTGAGCTGAAACACCCTAATGCTCATAGCTTCAAAAGCAAAAGAAATTTTGACATTGCTTTTGATTATAATGTTCATGCAGYGGAACCAGGTCCAGAGCTCAGTTTGACAGGACAGATCCAATATGTGCCTTCACTCATGCTATTTGGTTAGGAGCTATTTTGACATTAATTTTTGTTTTATGCTATGAAACAAATCTGTCGGGTAGTCTTGACAGAATGCTTGCAAGAGGGGTTTTAGAGTAATTTTTTTTTTTTTTTTGCAAGTTAAGATTTTTCCTGTTGAAAGTCAAAAATACCTTAGTCTAATAGAATTAAGAAGTAGCCTAATCTTTTCTGCCCCACAGGAAGAAAAAACTGCTCTTACTATTTTTAATATCCAAACCTTTCCAATGATTACCCTCTGGGTGGACTTCTTTTCCTGACACTCATCACAGTGTTACTGGTGTTTTTCACAAATAATTGGCTTTCATGACACCTTTGCTCATGGAGGAAGTACTTCTAACCTCATTTTATAAGCAGCAAAGAGCCAAGGAGAAATTAGACTCAAACTCTTAGAAATTTTGAGGTACAATGTATAACAAATATATAGAACCTATTATTTCGTAATAGCTTATGTCATTCTTTATACTGAAAGTTTAATTCCTGCAGCCTATCCACAGTTGTGTCAAATTGTCCAGTCTTGTACCCTCTCCCTTTAAGCACATTTCTCCTCTGTGCTACCTCACAATCACCATGAGGACCATGAGGAACTCCAAAGATTCCCTCAGCTTCTTCATTCCCTCAGTATCTTCACAGCACATGGTGAAGGACAACCATTCCCACAATTCTACACCATTRCTGCAGCCTGTATCTATATCTGTCTTGTACTGAGATAAAAATCTACCATGATCATTAAAAACCTTTCTGAAGTTCAAATACCCTGCAAAACCTTCTATAAAGCATGCTGATGCTGGACCTTTTCTTTCCCAGCTAAACTGAACTGAGCAGCTGCTTTGTGAGGTATTTCATTCAGATGAAAAGCATTTTCTCATCCAAAGCCCTATAGCAAGGTATTTATACACTGCATTTACTGATAGTAATCAGTCTTCCATATAATGTTCTTAAAATATTTTTAGTACTGTCAGTGGGTTCAGTCCTGTAGCTCCTTAATGTACAACACTCATCAGCTTTGAAGCATTCAGCAATCACTGTTCCTGGCTGGTTTATGTCATATGAGAAAAGGAAGTACCAAGGAATAACYAACAGAGTTGGATGCCATGGGGCGTACAGGCTGGGCTCCAATTGCCACTCCTYGGATTATTCAGACCCACAAGGCTGTGAATGAAATGGTCTGTTCATGGCACCTGGAGAACAGATTTTATATTTAGCCTTGTCAGCCTTTCCCTGCCATGCAGTATTTCCCGTTGTATGCTGGCAATTGGAATCATCACCATTCCCAGGGTGGATGCCAGTCTGCATGATCTCAGCATCTCCCTCCCTTGGTCATTCTTGGCCAAGGACAAGGGCTGCCGACAAAGCAAAATCCAAGACAAGCAGMAAAACTGCCTATGTGGAATCTCCTTTTGTGCCTCAGAAAAGACATAACTTGTGCTTTCCCAGTGCTTACCTCTATGAATTTTCTAGCTGCTTAAGTGCTTTAAACAACTCGTGGGACTAAGAAGTGAGTCATTGCTTATGTGTGCTCATGGTATTTGGAAGAAGAGGTCATGTTGCTTTGTGAATAAAAGCCATCAAACATGGCATTAAATACCAAGTTTCTTTATGAATAAAAGCCATCAAACATGGCATTAAATGTTTTCTTAGAGGTGTTTATCTTCACCTCTAAGAAACTGAAACAATCATAATTTCCTTCCATCTCTTATATGTTACTTGCTTTTCAAGCTATTTCTGTCAGAACCGCATGAAATGAAAATTTAGAACTTGCAGTGGTTTGTATGTCAGAATACCTGGTGAAACAAGGCTTRTAATAGATTTCTGCTCTGGTTTACACATGGTGGTGCCTTAACTCAGCCCTCCAGCCAAAGTGTGAGCTGTTGACCCAGCTACTTGTAAGGGTAGCACCAACACCACACACGTATTTTGTATGGGAGGTTATCTCCTCACATCTGGAGACGCAGAGAAACCATGCCCAGGCATTGAAGCGCACCAACAGAAAGCAGCCCCACCTTGGCTGACAAGGCTGCTCTGGACTATTCTGCTGCCTCTTTTCATGTTACTGCTCGTTTTGCAGTTGCAGATCCTCAGCRAGCACAGAGTTTCTCTGTTGCAGTTATCAGCACCAGTGTTTTGACAAGGGAAAGGTGTCCTGTCAGAACGTGAGCCACATGAGCCACTCTGCTTCCTCTGAGATGGGGCAGAGGGGCCGAGCCATGAGCCCAGGTTGCAGTCAGGGAAAGGTTTTCATTAGCGTGCCTCCAAGGGAAACATGCCACAGGTACCAGGATAATTAATGTGGATAAGAGAGGCACTTCCAGATCAACTTCCAGATTGCCCTATGCAGGATCAGCAGCAGGGCACAATAGTCCTTGTGAGACCCTTCCATCTGAGGACATTATACAATCCTTGGCTTTATAACATGGTTTATACTTTTGGWGTTTACATGCAGGAAAATACCTAAAGAAAAAAAGAAGTATCTGGGAAATAAATGAGAAAAAACTTTGTTCTACTGAAGTTGAAAGACCACTTCAGAGAGCACCAGAARATTTAGCGTCTCCTAAAATGTCCTCTCCTATTCCATTCTAGAGCACACGTTCCCTTGCTCACTGCAGCAAACCTCTAACAATGTAGCTGCTTTAAATCTGAAGGATAAGCATGCAAAACATGACATATTTGATAACACTAAACATACCAGCAACAAGAATGCTATATTCCACCCTATTCCATCCTCCAAAAATCAAATAATTGGAATTCTAGGATACCTTGATGTCCTTCAGGTATGTTTCTCTTAACAAATACAGTTCATAGTATTAGAATAGTAAAAAATTTAAGAAAAGACAACTATACAAAACCCCAAGATTTGGGTTTTTTCTTCTTTAATATAGAGTTTGTAGGTCTTTCAAATAGTTATTATTTTTGAAGGCAAATTCAACCACCCTTCTGGTTGCATGCAGTCCATGCTAAATCTGATATTAGAAGCAAAGAAGATTTTAAAACTCTTGAAGATGACAAGATGAAGAAAAAAAACAAAAAACAAAAAACCAGAGCAGATACAAAATAGAACCTAATATCTACAGAATAAGGTCAGAGATGACACAATGAAACCAGGAGTGGAAAGTTCATACCATAACACCAAACACACACTTCTATACAAATTCAAAAGGCACCTTAATGTCTTCATAGTTTCAGTCTGTGAGCAAACAGATGTTACAGCGAGATCAGATGGGACAATTCAACACCACTGGCAGTTCACAGCTGCCAAAAGGGGTAAGCCATGCTCCCCCTCTCCCTACTCCTCTCCCACTCATGACACATGCTGCCCCTATTTCTTTCTTGTCATCCTTTCTAGTGCTGATCTGGTACTTGTCACACGTCCCACCCACTTCCTCTAATGCGGGCACAATATCATTGATTTATACCCAGTCTCCACTTAGCACTGTGCCTTAATTCCAATTAAATAACATCCTGAATGATTCCGAAATGCTTCAGCAATCCCTCCCCAACTCCCACACATGTTGACTACAGCTGCACAGCTGTGTGTCAGGAACCTAAAAAACCCCTTACATTTCATTTATTTCTATGCAATGTTTGAACCTTTAATATCAGTGACAGAAGAAAGAAGAGCAACAAGATTCCTTACAATTCCCCTCCATGTGCCCACCACCATTTTCATTGCTGCTCCCCACGTAGGAAGATGAGTCATGAACTGCAAAGACCAACTAAACTTCTTGTCCTTCACATATGTTTTCCACCATGAAAGGAGYGGGCATCATATTGCTTTCCTAAATCAAGAGTTTTGAAAGACCAGATATTTCTTTTTATATAACATTCACAATCATTCATGTTTCTACTACCTGTAAAGTTTTCCTCTCTTGCACCAAAATTTAGGGAAGAGGGGAAAGAGAAAAGGAATAAAATGATTTGGTATAGTTTCAACATTTCCTTTTTTTTCTTGAAACTCAGCTTCAATGTGTGTGAAAATTCCTCTTTAACTGTAGAAGATATACACTACTGACAGATTATTTAGAGGTAAATGTGAAAGGGGACAGGCTAATAATTCTTTAGGCTAACTATAAAATAGGGGAATGCTTTACAGCTGACATTGTGAGTATATCAACCCAGTAATTGGATGCACGTGTTAGTAGCAGTAAARAGGCACTGTCCAGTTGTCCACCTTACATGGGAATCTACTTTGAGCATATTCTTTGATTTACTGTTGCAATTAGAACTGAATGTTCAAAGAAAGAACACAACTGACCTAATTTAAAAACAGTGCCTTTAAAGCACTGTTTAGTATGAAGCTTCGCTTACTTGTAACCATTTCTTTCCCCTGCAACTTCCATTTGTTGCACTGTCCTCGTGAAGCATGAAAATCACTTCTAATAATCGGCACAACTAAGGAATTCAGTTTTAATATCCATTCTGTGATTAAAGATTAAGCCACTTCCTCCTGACTCCTACCCTTGAAGATTTTAATTCTCTTCATAAACACGGAGATCTTTCCCAGGCTGACTTTTCAAAACTTCATGAAACACTGTTTCCTGTCTCCTTTTTACTATGTTGTAACCAACAGAGATGTTTTACAACAAATTGGCACAAGAAACAGAAGCAATTAGGGGAGCTAGGAAAGGATCCTTCTAGTTAACAGAACCAAAGAGCTGCAAGCGCCATTGAATAATTTTCTGTGTTAAAGTATCTGGGTAATGAAAGGATGCAAGACAGTAAAACCTCACATCAAAATAAATTATCAAAGCAAAAGAAAGGAAGTTTTTTTGGAGGTACACACAGTTAAACTTGTGGCACCAATACACCTAAAATCTGAGGAACAAACATGTGCCAAGGTTAATGAAATGCATCCTCCCTTTCTGACCTGCATTTTGGTATTCACAGCCCAAAGCAAGCAAGGGTTACTCCTCCATGCAGCCTCATCAAGCTGACGCTGGTTGGCAGTGCTGATAAACAAACTATTTGTGCTGCTCCAAGTGACAAAGAGGTCATTAGATGGTAAAGCCCAGAATATTAGGATAAGGTAGTTCAGTGATGTATGCAACTTGGAGCAGTAGTAGCAAGGGTTTAAAATGAGCAAACTGAAATTTCAGCTTGGTGCTGCTTCGGGGAAAAAGAGATTGAAAGAGTTTGATTCAGAAAGATCTCCACAAAGCAGAAAACAATATTTTGTCATGATATGTGAATGTCAAGAAGGGAGCATATATGAAATCCCAAGGTGACTGAGCAATTCTTCTGCCTTGTTGACACTATTTCTATCAGACCAAATACTAAACCCAAAAATAGAAAAACAATATTATTTACATAATTCTTCCCCTATTTGGATTCTTCCTTGTGCAATTACATTACTTTCTCAGAGGAAAAGTCAGGGATCCACATCACATGAGTTCTTGTTCTATGTTCATACAGGTACCTGAGATTTTTAATTTAAGACATAGTTTAACAAGACTTGCTCATAGAAAGGTTTTTCTTTACAATAAAAGGCTCTCTGCAATAAATGAAAACTCCCCTATTGCAGGATCTGATCTGACTCTCATTTAAAGTGAAAAGGCCCCTATTCACACACGCAGCTCAAAGACATCTGAAAGTCATCTTAAAATGCCTTATTTCAAAACAGAGGATCTTATCCTATGAGTGAATGCATCCAAGATGTTTCAGAAGTGTAAGCACATTCTATAGTGCTCACTCAGCTAATGCCATCTTCAAGGGAAGTTTTGACCCAGCCACTACCTGTGAACGCTCCCATTAAAACAGAAGCATGGCATCTCTAAACCT
>NW_026623390.1:1454364-1460962 GCF_030028575.1 Malurus melanocephalus | reverse complement strand
CTTCTTACAACTGTGTATTTTGAAAAGATTTATGGCAGGGCTACAGTATCAGCATGGAGGGTCCACAGGCAGGAATGCAGTAAGGGGAACAGGAGAGTGTCATGTAGACATTAAATAGTACAATTCTTTCCACATTCATAAATCCTAAGTGCCTACGGTTTTATACTGCAGGTTATAAATTATATAACTGAGTTCTACAGACAAAAACAAAAAAAAAAAAAAAAAACCCAAACAAAACAAAAATAAAAAATTAAATTAACAGAAAAACTGAAAGTGAGAAATCATGTCCTTTAGAACATATACATTTCAAAGGAAGTATCCTACATTTCAGATTACTTCACTTACTTCCTATTTTAAGTATTTTGATTGATAAAGCCATAAAACAGAACTCTTTGATGATAAACTAGCAAAACACTAATCAGTCTTCAGAAAAACAGTGAAAACTTCTCACATTAATTTACAAACACATATGATAAGGAGTCAATAATCCCAAACAGTTAACAAAATGTTCAGGAGCAAAAAAAAAAAAGTATTTTACCAATTGTTCCAATCTACTTGGAACTTCATAACTAAGATAAGGTACCTATTTGCACATTAACATTTTCCTGCACCTGAGGTATGAAAAAAAGGAGTATCAAACAAGTATACTTAATCAAAACACATTTAATGCTGTTTTTCTGCATATAACCCAATCTATGGTCCAAACCTCTATTTACATGTCATGTACATATGCACACAATTAAAGTCCCCATTAATAATGTTCAGCACCTGTAATAGTTAAGATTATTTGTTCACAACCTTTTGGACTACAGAATGAGGCTCAAACTTTCTTGATTTCACTCACCATGTTGTTGAGCTTATCCAACGCTAACTAAAGCAAAACCAAGGGCTATCAGGGTATTCAAGAGTTCCTAAAACTTACTATAAAAGATAATTGAATGGAACATTCAGAAGCAAAGCCCAGAATAGGCTAGCCTGTGGGAAGTGGCTAATTATTTCTTGCTGGCTCCCCTGACATGCAATTTCATTCTGCAGCACAGTGCCTTTGCTTGAATTAGTCCACTTGAGTTGCTCAGGAGGCGAATTAATAGAATATCTGCTGGTGCAAGCCCTTTTGGCTTTGCTTGAACAAAATTGGCTCCTACAGTTGAGCAAAGGCTCAGACCCTCCTTGTCCACCTCCTGTGAGCAGAGGTGACAGCAGCAGCGGCTGTGCCGCCATCTACCGTAGGTTTTGCATAGCACTGCTTGGTCCCAATCCCGCGGGAATCCCTGCAGCAATGCTTCCCACTCATCTCCAGGCTCAGCGGCACAAACTCCACTCCATAAACACATACCTAAGTGAGGGCCTGATCCTGCAATCTTTGCTCAGGCAGAACTCACTCCACAAACCGCAGRTTAGCTGCTGCTAATGAAGCATTGTGGGCTTTGTTATTGCCCTTCAACTAATAAGGTCTGTCCTGCAAATTTGATGTTTKTGTGCTTTGCAGTACTCTTAAAGGTTTCCTCAGAAGTCAATAGAAAATTGTAAAGCACTCAGACATATACACTCATTTGCTTGAACCTGCTTAGCATGCATTGTATAGCTTTACTGAATGCCGTCCATTAATCCCAAAGAGTTTCACAATCTTTAAGAGAGCTGTCCACGTGAGAATAAAGTTAGAATTTGCACACATGCAGTTCCCTCTCAATTTTAATATAAGGCTTAAACTTCTCTTGGTGATCCCAGAGCTCAAGCTATAGTGAAACCTTTCGTAATTGCTCTTTGTGGGATCTTTGGATTTATTTTCCCCCCAGCTAATATATGAGGCTCCTGAAAACACTACAGCTCTCTTACACCGTGTTTGTAAAGGGCTCTGTCAAAAACAGAGGTAAGGGATTTCACAGCTGTGGTGCTGCAGGACAAGGTAGTTGTTGTATTTTGAGGACCAAGTTCCAGATGTAAGGCACAATAAAATGAAGTGTCCTACATCTATCTAGTGACAGACCCTCCAGCTACGCCAAGTGCTGCAAGGTCCCCCAGTCTTCTGACAGAACAGTCGGGAACCACCTGGTAYGCTACAGGTAGAGAAAGGATGATGGAATAGTTCCAAGCAATCAAGCTGGAATACAGCTGCCAGAGTAAACTTTAATGTAGTGCACTCTACACAATATTTATAGAGAAAATGTATGGATGCTGCTTGAGCCGATTAAAGGCTGGAGACTATATTCTGTTTTCTGAATGTTTATTCTGACTTTCTCCAACTGTGCTTCTTACTTGACAGTGCTTAACTGGCAGTGAGCCATGAAAGCTGTTGTCTAATTACACAACATATCACGATCTTACAGACCTACTGATAAGGCTTTACTGCAGCATAAATAGATTTTAAACATTAGCATATGAGAAAACTGCCTCCAAATTAGAATATTTCAGTCTTGTATGTCAATAGACACTTTTATTTGTTTAGGGAAACAGAGAGAGAAATTAATTTTAGGGATTAAATAGAGTGTAATGTTAAACAGGCTAAAATTTAATGGCATGTCTGGCTAACTCTGTGCATGGCAGAAATCTAATCACATCTAATTACTTATTTCAGACCATATGAAAGACACCATATATCTGCATGGAATCAGTCCAGCTGGGGATTACAGCAGTACTGCGATACCACTACTACACGTGAAGCTGTGGAAAACATAGATTTAGTAAATCCACTTGCAACATTCTGTTACACAAACAGCCTGAATAAAGGAGCAATAAATATATTATTAAGAGGTCTCAGACCATGCTTTCACAGAAAACACAATTTCACACTGCGTATTGCAATGACTATTAATCAGCAACATGCAAATATGACTTTGTCAAATGGATCATAATTATTTTATACTGAAGGATGTACAGTAGGTCTGACTTTGTGATGTAAATGCAGCAGGGAAGCCACAAGTTTTAAGTTGATGGCAGTCCTTTCTTCACTGCACATATCTTCAGTGATAGGATACAATTATGTGTAATAAAGGCATTGTTTTGCYTTTGTACGAAACAAATAACATTGTCCTCTCTTTCAGCAGATACTCTGAGAGGTGACAGCAACCATSACATCACTGAGAAGGCCAATTCTCTTTCTGACTGGAAAACCAGGACACACCGTGCACACCCCCTGCCATGGCTACAGGGGGTTGTTCTTGCCCATGGGACAAAAGGTAGGAAGATGCAAATGTGCATTTCAGTACTCTGCCTCTTCTTGGCCAGATTTTGCAAAAGTTCAAGCATGAGGACAAGTTTACTCAATGAGCAGTTCTGCTGGCTAAGGGGGACTGCTCAGACATRTAGATACTTCCCGGAGTATGCGGCTGTCAGAGCAGGCACCTTACAGCCCTTTTTGCAGCAGGGTGCTGCATAGAATGGTTTGGGATTCTCAGAGAAGCACACAAAGCTTTCAGAATCCCATTTTAGGGGGCTCTGTTCTCCAAAGACAARGGTAATCTAAGAAATACAGCTCTAGGACCTCATTACACACAAATTCATCAAAGTTAAGCCTCCCTCACAGCTCTGTTTTTTAAGAATTTGCCTTTCTATGACTACAGAAAGGGAGGTGGTAAGATTCAGCTGCTTTGACATCTAAAACATTTACAAACATTAGAATGCATGATAAAGCATGAAGTTCYAAAGTGGAGGAAGTGAAGAAGTGACATATGATACTCCAGCCCTTTTCTGCCTGTGTATGTAAGCTCACATTATGGGTATTTACTAGAAATACAGCTGAATTAAGAGCAGTGTCTGTCATACAGCATGGCAACCTGCTGAAGTACTCCACATTTTACCCATTAGCTAACAAGGGATCTACTTAATTCACTTTGAGTTGTTTTAATTTAACAGCAGACTTATTCCCAAGTTTATCTGGATTTATATAAAACAACACAGGAACCAAAACGTGGTTCTTTACCAGTGAAGATAGTCTGAGAGCTTCCTTACATTGCATAACAAGAGCTTACTTTCTCAACATGCTCCTATAGTGGGACATGGTCACGTAAGATTTCCAATATGAAGCAGTATGCTGTGATTTAATACAGTTATAATTTGAGATTGCACAGKCAGGAAAACCGAGTAAAGGTTACATTTCTAGCACTAACAGCCAAAATACATTACCAGAAGCATGCTATCACTAAGCCTCTATTAGTTCTAGAGAAAAGCTCGAAACTCCAGCTATGGAGACTGCCATATGACTTTTGCTCTGAAATAATTCATTAAGACAAAAAAAAAAAAAAAAAAAAAAAAAAAAAAAAAAAAGAAGAAGGAGAGCACGAAGCCGCGAGGAGAGCGAGAGAAAAGCTCGAAACTCCAGCTATGGAGACTGCCATATGACTTATGCTCTGAAAAAAAAAAAAAAAAAAAAAAAAAAAAAAAAAAAAAAAAAAAAGAAAAAGAAAAGGACAATGAAACGCGTGTGAGGTCTGTGGGAAGGCAGCCCCAGATGTTTACAACGGAGCGAGTATAGCGGCGCTGCAGCCCGGGACCGGCGGGGCGCAGCTCGGCACCGCCTCCGCCGCACGGCGGGCGGCAGCGCGGCCGCGCACCGGCTCCCAGCGCCGCCGGGCATCCCCGCTGCGGGGACAGCACCGAGCAAGACCCCGGCCCGCAGGAACCAGCGGCCAGCTCCGGCAGCGGGGAGCAGGGAGCGCGGAGCGGGCGGCTCGGGGAGCGCGGGGACGCGGCTGTGCGTGCGGGCAATCGATTAATTGTTCCAGTGCAGCGCTCTCGTCAAGGCACTCTAATGACAGGGGATAATGATTTTCAGATTCAGGAGACAATGTCCCCCACACACTCCGCGCCACTTCCTTGCAAATCTTTCTAATTTGCTCTCCTGCCAGGCGAAGAAACAAACGGTGCTCAGCGAGGCCATTTGCAAAACAAATGTAAGCGGAGAGATTCGCGGATGCGGGCCGGCGAGGAGCGGCGTCCCCGAGGAGCCGAGCTGAGCCCACCCAACCCTGCCCTGCGCCCCCTCCCCTCSCGGCGCCACCTCTCCCTTCCCTCCCCAGCCGGGGCTCGGGCGCTCGGGGCCGGGGAAGCCGCGCCCGGGGCTGCAGCAGCCGCTGCCCGGCGGCGGAGCCGTACTTACTGAAGGGGCAGTTCTCCTTCTTGGTGCCGCTGACCTTGCCGTTCTTCTCGATCTTGAGAAAGTACTTGTTGTAAGAGTAGAGCTTCCTCTTGCGCACGTCTCCTTGGAGGTGATTGTAGCTCCGCACGTGTCTCCCCGCACTGGAAGGAGAGGAGAAGGACGAGGGGAAGGAGGAGGATGATGAAGAAGAGGAGTTGGTGGCCTCCGGGGACAGCATGTCCTGGCCGAGGTCATGGCAGGTGACAGGCACAGAAGACACCAAGAAGAGCAGCAGCAAGCAGCAACAAGGCAGGTGGGAAAAGGCTGAGGCACCATTTGTCAGTATCCATTTGCACATTGTACTGAAACTCTGGGCGCTGGAAAATGTCTTATCAAATGAAACATACTGGAAGGGTAAAACCTGGTAAAAGGCAAGTGGAGAGACGGTGGTTGCTGCTTCTGGTTAGATTCCTCTGAGCTCTGATCTGGCCTGAAGTAAGTGCACCAACATCCATAACTCAGGGGACAAATCGCCTCAGAAGTTGCTGCCTTTTAATCCTTCGAGTCCTCCCTCAGAAAAAAGAGCTGTTGGTTGTTGGTTTGGTTTTTTTTTTTTTTTTTTTTTGGGGTGGGGGGGTTGCTGTGGTTAATCCTCTTTCCTTTTTCCCTTCCCCACCCCCCCCACATGCACACACACTCCCCAACCTGGTTTGAGACTTTCCAGTAGTTATTTTGTTCTCTTCCTCACTCCTTTCTTCACCATCTTAGATGCAGAAAGGTCTGAAAAATAGATGACAGCAAAGTCAATGACAACAACAAAAACAACAACTAAGATAATTAATAACCGGTGGAGAGGGGTGCCGGAATGGATTTTTCACACATACACCTTTACACACACACGCACTCACACTTTATGGCTTTGCACCTTCTTSTGATCCCCACCCTCTTGTCTTTTGTAAATCCCAAATCAGTTGCACAACTCGTCCTTTTCTCACTGACTACCCCAGAGGAAGAAGTTTCTTTGTTTTGCTTTGAATTCTCCAGAACAGTATTAAAAAAAAAAATCCCGAGAGAAAGAGAGAGGGAGAAATCCCAACTTGTCCCCCCGCCCTTCCTTTCCTCTCCTTTCCCTCCCCCTTTGGTTGTAAACAGGTTGGAAGCTGTAGCCTAAATGTCAGCGATTACAAGTCAGAGGTGGGATGTGCCTCTGGTGGTCAGCCCTTATTTGCAGGGGGTCAGGCAGCGGTGGGACATATGAAACCTTTTTGCAGCTGGAGCGAGCGGTGCCTGCTGCGGAGGCARCGCCGGGAGCTGCCCTCGCTTCCTCCCGGGCTGCGGCGGCCSCGGCAGCCGCCGCCTTCGGCTCGCTGCTAATTGCTCCTAAAGCGTCCTTCTCCTCGGAGCGCCGGCCACCAGCATGGCTTAGAGACTCATGCTTTACTAATTTCCCTGTCTTCCAGGCTGAACCAATCCCCTCCAGGGAGGCTTCCCTCCCCCTTCACTCTTCCCCCACTCTCCCTACAC
>NW_026623390.1:1451471-1454252 GCF_030028575.1 Malurus melanocephalus | reverse complement strand
ATTTTTTTTGGCAGTGAAGTGATTGAGAAAGCCACCTGGAGCTTGTTGCCTGCTAGATCTCCCCCTCCCCCCCGCTGGAGGAGGGGTTGGAAAGGAGTATATACTACAGGCAGACCTTGGAAAAGCAGATTATATGCTGGTCAGAGAGAGTAAAAAGGGAAGAGACATAATTAGCTCCTTTTCCTTCTGCTCTGCCAGCTTCCATGGAGGTCTTTCTCCCTCCTTCAATGAATCACTGATTTCTCGCTTCCGTTGCTGAAATAAAAAGTTCACACTTTAGCCTGCTCTTCCTTTTAAGCTTCTCAAGATTTATTGTGTCTCTTTCCCCACCCTCACTCTTCTTGTCTCAAAAGAAATCAGGGCCCTAAATGACCATTTTCTAATTGCTAACATGAGTCGTTTACTGAATCACGCGTCCTACTTCAAAGCAAAAGGGATTTTATTGGCATTGCAAAGGTTTCCTCATAAAATCTGTCTGAATATTTTGCTGTCTTTTTATTTTTATTTTTTTTTTTTAACTAATGCAGTTTCCCTTGCCAGAAAGGAACAATTTTTCCATTTTCAAGGCTATTTTAAGCGATTTTTCAAGCTATTATTTTCCTGGAGGGGCATATGTTGTTGGTTTTTCCTATGACTCCATCTCTTCTAGTGGATTTATCATTTCACATACCGAATGTTATGACAGATTCATATTTCTAGCTCGTCACTGAAMCATTAACATTCCCAATAATTAACAAGCATCTTCCATATGATGTACTAGCTTTTAACACCTGAATAAAGCATCAGAAACAGACAGGATATGAGCAGCATGCAAGATATTGTACTTTAATCACTAATTAGCATTGTTAAATACCTGTGTTGGAACACAAAAGAATGGAACTTGGATTTGCTAAAAGAAKGGAATATCAGAAAAACAAGTACCGAAACATAGTGACTAGTTCAATACATAAATCTTAAACCTTTTTGAAACAGAGGCAGTTAAATAATGCAGATCAGTGGAATGCAATAGGATAACCTCATATGCAATTCCATTTGGTATTTGGAGTAAATCTTAGTTTAAACAACAGGAAATTCAGGAAAGAACAAACAGTTCTAAATTTAGACAGATTCATTAGATTAGGATGCTAAATATATTGTTAACTTCACAACAGAAATTAGAATTTTTTTTCTACAATTATGGTGTTTATTCTGGAGAGAGTTGGTTCCTAAATTTATGTGTTCAGCTTCTGGGGGTGACATTTAAACAGCCTTAAAAATGAAACCATTTAATGTTAGAATCAATATGTTTTACGATGTTGTTTATGGTACTTCAGAGTATTTATTCTGCATGTATTTGCACTGAGTGCAAAGCATTTGAAATTTTTTTTTTTTTTTTTTTTTTGCAAATCTGATCTAGGCTTTCCTTTTGCCAAAGGCTTTTCTTCTTGTTAATTAATAAAAAAAACCCAGAGAAATAAAATCAAATGTAAAGCAAACTCCTTCTTTCTGTGAATGCCTGACAGCTTACGTATATGTCTACAAATGTTATGTCGATGTTTGAGTGCTGCCTACGTCATGAAGGATACARGACATTATTTCCAAAATTGAAGTTAATTTTGATTCCAACAGCTTAAATCATAAATAATTTCTATAACATCTTGAAGTTTTAGATTTGAAGACATTTTTCTTTTTTTTGTTTTTCTCTTTTGCCGGTCAAATGTTGGAAAATAAAGTGCATTGACATTTTAGGATCGCTGGTGGGAGATAAAAATGGTTTGGGGCTAAACAGGTATAATTAACCCTGAAAAATAGGTACCGTCTTGAATTTACTGAAGAAGAGTTCTGCTTAAGCCTGTTTCTAGCTCATGATTATCTGTATATTGATTGTAAGATTTTGGTCTTAAGAACAGAAAATTCAACATGTGCAGAATTTCATAAAAAATTTACTTCTGGCAGGTGCAACATTCAGGCTAGTACTTTAAAGTACTGCAACGCATAGAGTCTTTTTCTATCCTGTGTGATGACAAGGAGGGCATTTACAAAACAGAGTCCAAATGAAAAGCTGACATAGCTTTTTAGATTATATCTCATTCTTTTTTCTGCTTTCTGTATAGCCTTTCTTTTATAGCACAGTTGAATCCCTAAATACCCCACTACTTTGTATTGTCAGGTCACCTCTTAGGTTAGCCTGAGAAAGCCTGAGAAAAGTTCCACAGGAAAGATGCACTATTTAACGGAATTCAATCTGTCCCAATAGATTTGAATCACTAACATAAATGTATGAATGTAGATTATATCTCTGTAATGAGGCCTGAATCATTCTCAGTTACTTCAAAGGCCTGAAATTCAACCTTCCTTTTTAGCAGCAACAATCAGACCTTAATGGGTTTCTTTATTAATTGTTCCATTGCTAAGCTTGAAAAGCAGCTACCTTCAGTACAAGCACTAGACTAGAAATGGTACCTGCTGGTCAAAAACAGTGYTTCTGTTTTGCCTCTTACCACTGTAAAATTCTGTGAAATATTTCCTTCACTGMAGTTTTATAAATGGTGAATTATGTTGACACATCCAGAATGAAATTAGGAAAACACTTTCTAAAAAGAATTGTAAAAAGCAGAGAATATACTTTAAGAATYTTCTTTTTGAGCTGTTTCCTTTCTAAAGAGTGTTCTGGGAAATGAATTGCACAGATGAATTGTAATGAAAAAACAGGCTAAAAAGAATTAAAAAAAAATGTATAGCAACAATTTATGCCATGTTTTTGTCTTTTGATCAGCAAGGAGGGATATTTGGTGGTTTGTG
>NW_026623390.1:1446997-1450546 GCF_030028575.1 Malurus melanocephalus | reverse complement strand
CAGCTCCGTTGCCTTCTCTGGACTCGCTGCAGCCCCTCAGTTCCTTCCTGCAGGGAGGGGCCCAGAACTGGACACAGCCCTCGAGGTGTGGCCTCAGCAGTGCCCAGGACAGGGGGACAATCCCTGCCCTGCTCCTGCTGGCCACACCATTGCTGATCCAGGCCAGGATGCCATTGGCCTTCTTGGCCACCTGGGCACACCCTGGCTCATGTTCAGCTGCTGTCACAGCACCCCCAGGTCCTTTCCAGCCCCTCTGCCCCAGCCTRTAGTAGTGAATCACTGAATTACAAAGAGAAGGCAGTGGCACAAAGCACCAGCCCCCAATGAGACAAGTCGTTTGATTTGAGATATGCTGAAATAGTTACACTGGGCAGTTCAKGTCTACCAGTAACAGGGATTGAAGACCATTGCATTTTATCTGAATAAAATATGTCTTAAAACTTGAGGAAAAAAAAGTATAATTTCAGATTTTTTTTTCTGAAAAATCTGCAAAATTATTATTTAATATCTATTTGTTATCATTTCATGTACCTCCATGCCATCAAAAAAGTGTMAAAATACTAATACTATTCCAATATTATGTATAGCATGAGGTATCAGATAAACTCTAAGTTGTCAAAGATCAAGACTGAAAGGAGTGCAACTCATCTGTGTGTATGTAGCTGGAATAAGACACATAAAAACAGAACTCTATTTTAACTGCCTGGATTTGGTAGTGAGAGTGTACTCCTTTCCAACCAAGTATCCAAAACTGGAGAAGATCTCAAGCARAGTTTCGCAAAAGTTAAAAAATTGCATGTTTTACCATTTGTTATTTTAAAACCACTTGCATTTCTAGGTTAGACATAAAGACATGTGGAAAAGGTATCTGAGGTAACCAAAATGCAGTTCATCCAGAGCGGGTTCCACCAGCTGTCCCTGGTGAGAATGTCCAAGTCCCCTGCGCAGGCTGAGGCTGAGTCCTCCYGAGGAGGGAGATGCCACCCTCTCCCCAAGATCTGGTGAAAGAACAAAGAGCTGGCCAGGCTAGTGCTACTACAAGGTGACATGTAATGATTGACTGGAATATACCCTGTTTCATGTTTTTCTTTTGAGGAACACAAGCAAAAGTTAGCATCCCACAGGACTGCACACATAAAAGTTGTGGAACCTGAAGGGTTTTGCCACATTACTTAGATTAATAGTGTGAGTGTCTCTCTCATGGATGCATTGGCAAAACTGTCCTAATGCTGTGCTTCAAGCAAACAATAGAGAAAGTTGTTTACTCTCTCTAAAATGCCAATTATAGTTATTCTCTCAAAATACATTTATAGTTATGTTGTGTCTGACAAAAAAAAATAYAGAGAGATGTATGACATTTGAAAATATCTGTAGGATTTTTGTTTGGTAAATAGAGCTATTAAGAGAAGAAAAATAAATAAGTGAAAAAGGCATTCTGTGAAGGTCAGCAAGAGGAGGTTACAGACCCCCAGACCCTGAGCTGCAGTGCCATAAATAGCTATGTGTGTGGGTTGGCCACTCACTGTGTTTAGYAATGGTCTGCTGGCAGCTAGTTTTGCCTACTCTGTGGCACAAATATAATCAGAAAGGCAGTATTTTCAGGGAGGTAATTTAATTTTGGGGGATATGTTTTTCTTCTCTTTTATACTGCCATGAATGAGGACCACTTAGATTCTCATATAAATAGAGGAATTGAGAGGAAAACAGCCAGAAASAGCCAAGAAGAGGCAAAAGTCCATTCGGCCTTTGCAGATTTTTTTCTCCTCCCACTCAGTGTCATCTAAGTCGACATTTTCCGTGGAAAATCCTACCAATGTTTTGAGGAAATACTTTGTGCATTCTGACATTGTTCCACATGAACCTATACACCTGTGAGTATTCCATATAATGTGTAAAGGCAATGGTAATGATCCCCACCTCGTCCCCTCTGCTGTTTTATCTAACTATTTATATACCTTTTTCTGAAGATGCACTGTAAACACTTTCACAAGTCTGGGATCACTAGTACAGCTGGAGCAAGGTGTCAGCTCATTGATGACACTGAAGCTTCTATTCCCTGGATGAGACTTTCCAGAAACACAGATAATTTGGTACTCGAATGTCATCTTTGTATCTTTGAATGGTGTCTCTTTACTGGCAAAATGTTGGGGCTTTTTTGTGGACGATGTAACAGATAAAACCAAAAAAAGTTATACATTTCCACACACAGCGGGGTGTACCCTGAAAAGTGCTAACAATCCAGAAGTCGACCTGGATGCCATCACAATCCCTTTTAGAAAGACAACAAAGCCATGCTAAAACTCCACGGCTCCATCCTTCCTGAGTGCTACTGAAAGGGAGTGAATAAGTCACTTCCAGGCTTTTCTCGTGGAACTATTTGAAAGAGAGCTGACAGCTAGGAACATCAGCCCCGCAGCTGAACACGCTTGCCTCACCACAGGCGACCAGAGTAGCCAGCTGGGCTCCCTCTGCGCTGGTTAATAGCTCGCACATTGCAGGGGGAGCTCGCACATTGCCTCCTCTTTGTCAGCTAATTCGGAGCAGTCCCTTGGATAACTCGTGTGGGCGAGCACCTCTCAGCCCGGGGAAGGGCGAGGAAAACCGGCCCGTGGCCAGCGGAGCCCGGGGCATGGCCGGGAGGAAAGGACACCTCCCCACGGCTCTGCTGAACCGGGCTGGGCAGGGTCAGCCTTCCCGAGTGTGGCATCACCCAGGAGATGGCCAGCACAGTGTGTCTCACAGGATAAATACACCTGCATGCCCACGAAACTGCTGTCAGGCTGGACATCGCMTTTCCGAAAGCTGTACTTTTTCATCTATATGTGACAAACATATCTCACCAAAGATATCATGAAGAGAAGTACCAAAAGTGGAGTCCGCTCGAACATAAAGGATTTTTTTCCAAAATGCTGTGCAGCTTAGGGTATACTAGTACCCTTAATACATGATGGCTCAGATATAATTGCCCAGCTAGATACCCTCTTATTATTTCATGCTGGATTTCTGAAAGAACAGCCAGACTGTTGCTTTCTAGGCTCTGTATATCAAAGAATTAGTCCCCCCAAAGTCAGCTTATTGCTGAGTTGTAATCTTTTAAAGGATAATTTTTGTCTGTTGTAGAGTACCCTCCAGCTGCTGATTATGGTTTTGAAAATGCAGCTTAATTAGTTTTGTATTTATTAGCAGATTGTTTAACTTTTTATTAAGATCAAACACAGAGACAAAGGATAACAATATGGTATCTTCTTTCTAGCATTATTTAAAATGTTTGCAGCATGTTAAAGATTTAAGCAACTCTCTGAAGAGCAGTCATCCATTCTGCAAGGCTTAAGGAGATTATTTTTCTTTATGGCATATGGATAACAACTGGCCACACAGATCCAAATCACTGCAGATCTTACCATGTTGCCAGTTACTGATGATAATGATTAGCTCCTAAATGTCATTTTTGGTAAAATTGACATCACATTTCATGTAACCTATGTTTAGGAGCTTTGAAGATGGCACWCATTGTTTTTTGAATGCCAATAATTGGTAAAATAACTTAAC
>NW_026623390.1:1402346-1446744 GCF_030028575.1 Malurus melanocephalus | reverse complement strand
TTTTTTTGTTTTCAGTGCAGCTCAGAGATTTGTACCCCCTAAGGCAGACTGGGATTTGTGATACCAAGAGACATTAATGATCATAACAAGCAACATAAGCCTGTTTATATGATAAAAGCTCATTCTGAGGAATTTTCAAAAGGAATTTTCAAAAGTGCAAGAACTTCATGCACCCAGAGAAGGAAGACAAAGATATCCATTCTCTCTCTTCTGCCTTGATGCTGCCTTGCCTCTGATATTCCTTACAGCCCTGATTCACCAAGTTCTCCTGTTCATGTGATTACGTGAAAAAATATGTTATCTTGGAGCCATTTCTATCTATCTAAATTATAGAAATACAAAGATAAATGGGCAAGTTACTTAGCAGAGGGAAATGTTTTCTGTTGACTGCAAAAAGCACTACTAAAACTTTAAAAATGTTGTTTAGGCAGARGAGCCCATGTGGAAGGGCTAAATAGGCTAACCTATAACATCCAGAGATTACAAAAAAGATTTACTTAGTTTCTGAGGCATCCAAGACCAGTGGTTTGAATGTCTTCTGAACTTCTGTGAGTCTGTTGTACAAGCAGTTTAACAAAATGGTGGTGACCTGTGCTTCAGACTGCCCCAGGTCRGCTTTGCTTGTTAGTGCTTGTGTCAGATGTAATCAACTAATTGACAATTCTATTATTTACTTAGTTAGTTAGTAAAGTGCCAGGTTAGTGTTTCCTACAAAAAACTCTCAGCATGAGACAGAGCTAGCTAGATTCATGGTCACTGAATGGCAATTAGAAAAATGTTAAAAAGCATTTACAAATATTGTATTGATYCCAAGCATACAATTTGACTGCCAAACAATCTTATGGCTCCCCATGGACATGCATAAAACCTTGTAAAGAAATCACATAAGATAAGCCACCAGAAGCCAGCTTTCTGAGGAGAGGGGGAAGAGGGGACTAAAGCCTTTTGTTTCCCTATGGTTTGTAGTAAATTGTGCTCCTCTGGAAGTCTAAGACAGGTAGCTTGAACACAGCTGCAGTGGACAAGTTGTTCCCTGGTGGCCCTCAGAAGAAATGTCTTGCAATTGTTCAGTATAATCAGATGGGAGCAAGGGAAATAGCCAGACATCCTCCAAAATATAAACTTGTCCTTGAAGATCTGTTCAGAAGCTCACAGTATTGTGGACCCTGAAACAGCCTGTCCTATTCCTGACATGAAACATTGGCAGAGAAGTGGAGGCTGGGATGYTGTCTCCCAGAATTTGGACTGATGACTGGCACATGTAGATGTCATTTCTGAATACTGAATAGAACCAGGAGTAGGGGGAGGCCTGCCCCTGAATAAAGATCACATGCAGACTGGATTTGTGACAAAAGCAAATCAATCAGCATCAGCTAATGTGTAAAATATATTGTCCTCTACAACAGGAGCAAATACATGAGTCATATCTGTGAAGAGATCACTACTGAGCCTGATGTCAGGAAAGTAAACAGAAGTCATCTCATGAAATCATGGCATAGAAAACATTATCCATAAAGAAGATCCTCTGTTRGAAATTTTCAAGCAAAACTGGACTTGACCCTGCAGAACTTTGTACCTTTTGCAAGCTTCTAGAAAATTTCTTAGACCACACAAAACTGGGAGTAGTGGCTGGAGAGCTGTGCATCGCTTCTGAAGGACCTCGGCAGTTTGGAGACAGGGGCAGAGAAAAATTGTCTGAAGTTCAACAGAGGCAAATGCAGGGCCCGGCACCTGGGCAGGGAATAACCCTGGGCACAAGCACAGGCTGGGGCTGACCTGCTGGATTGACCTGCAAAGAAGGACCTGGGGGTCCAGGTGGACAGTGAGCTGTCCATGAGCCAGCAGGGTGCCCTTATGTCCAAGAAGATCAATGGTGCCCTTGGCTGCTTTAGGAAGAGCAGGGCCAGCAGGTCAGAAGCTTTGCTCAGCCCTGGGGAGGCCATGTCTAGATGGCTGTGTCCAGCTCGGCTACTCAGGACARCAGAGACATGGAACTCCTGGACCAGGTCCAATGGAGGGTGACAAAGATGATTGAGAGAYTGGAAATTTCTCTTATGAGGAMAGGCTGAGGGAGCTGGGTCTGTTCAGCCTCGAGAAGAGACAACTGAGAGGGGACCTCATCAATGTCTGTCAGTGTCTGCAGGGAGGGKTCAGAGCAGGGACCAGGCTGTGCTCKGGGGTGCTGAGCAACAGGATGAGAGACAATGGGAGAAACTGATGGACAGGGAGCTCCACCTGAACATGGRACTTTCATGCTTTCACTGTGCAGTTAACCACACACTGGAACAGATTGCCTGGGGAGCTCCTGGAGTCTCCCTCGCTGAGATATCCAAGCACCATCTGGATCCAGTCCTGACTAACATCTTCTGGGTGTAGCARGAGGTTGGACCAGGTGACCCACTGTGGTCCCTTCCAGCCTTACTCATTCTGTGATTCTTTGTGGTTCTTATGCCTGTGCTTAAGCGTCTGCATATTCCAATTTCAAATTTCAACATGACAGCATCTAYGTTCAAACCTACATGTGTGGATTAGTACTTTTAGGGCTGATTTATTTGTCATTTCCTACTCATACTGTTAGCTAGCCTGCAAAAAGTTTCTCAGATTTTGAATTGTTTTTGTAAAAGCGTGGCTAACAGGAGTGAGATCATAAAGACATTTAAGACAGTAAAAATTACCCAAAATGTAAGACCTGAAAAATTATTTTTGAAAGACACTTTTTCAAGTCTGAAAGATACTTACATTTTTGTAACTGGAAAGAATGGTACCAAGGTTACAATTATGTGTCCTTGTGGACAGAGTTTTCAGTGCTTTTGGTGAGCATTGTGAAGAACCAGTAGGTTSTATGACCATTTTCATTGGAAGTTTCAAAAGGAAGTTAGAAAGGAAATCGTTGGATTTTTCTAGGTGGACCTGSTCTGGTGTAGGGACCTATTTAAATGATTGCTGTATTCTTTACCTATAGTTTTTCTGATTTTGAAGAAAACAAATAGATTTTAATTAAAAGCTTAACAAAATGTTTGCATTATTAAGTGACAGCTTCTGCAAAACTACGGCCCAAACAAGAACAGAACAAACTCTCCCATCCTTTCACAATAATTTATTTTCCATTTCTTCTTATGAGKATTCTCTCCCAAAAACTCTAATTCTGCTAAACTTGGGGAAATAAACAGGACTCAAATTTCAGTTGATTCTGGGCAGATGACTTCAACAGATTCTGTGTGGTTTTCCTGCACTGACCAAACTGCAGAAGATACACCAGCATGTGGCAATTCTAGAAATTCCCTGGAAATTCCCGGTATTGACAAAAGAAGACAGTAATTATTGCTCATATAATGTATGCTGATTCATTTTTAATTTGACYTGTATTTTTGCCAATGTTGTATAATTATGTCATATGTGCACATCCACATTTAATCTGATATAGAATTTTGTTTTAGACAGTGCACTGAATATCTCTGCAACAGCATGAGTGTTTGATCACATCTTACTGAAAAAAATCAATACTGTAGTAGCAAAAGGCTTCTACTTTTATTTCTAAACCTTGAGTTTTTTTCCCTATCTATGTAAGGGTTTGCTCTCTGGTTGAAAAAAAAAGAAAAGAAAAGAAGAAAAAAAGAAAAGAAAAGAATGCTAACAATCTATTAAATTCTGGGATACGAATCTCCCCTAGATTAAAAATGACATTTGCTTTAAGTACTGATTTTTTTTTTCCATAATAATTGCTGTGTGATTTTGATTTAGAAAGACAAGTGAACAACATAGAAAGTCTTCAGGACTCACTAYTGCATTGCGGTATCATATGAATAACTTTGCTTGTTAAGAGAACATTTGTAACCAATTAGTCTGAAGAATGCATCCTTAGAGCCGAGAAAAAGACGACCCCATCAGCTACCCCAGTTCTGCTGTCTTGGGCATGGTCTGCTATGACAGGATAAGTAGGAGCTGTGATGCACCAAGGTATTTAGCTGGACATGATGGTAGCRGATAATCATAGGTAGGCTAAGTTGCTTTTCCTCCCCTAGTACTGGGCTAGAGGAGGAATATTTTTCTGGTGATATTATCAGCCTTCAGAGAAAGGGAGTAGTTAGTCACAAGATGCTATCTTGCTCAGAGCAGCTTCTTCTGTCATGATGCTGTTTATTTGCCCCTCTTACTCAAGGCTACATTACCAATCCGTGTCCTGTAAATGCTCCAAGACCGGTTGTGCAGCCTGCTTACTCATAGAACCTCTGCCCTTTGAATTGCATAAAAAATTTAACGATTTTGCTAATTGTATTGAGCAGATCTTGTGCTATTTTCCATAACGATAAGGGATAAGAGAAGCAGTGAATTACACCAAGAACCRAATCATCAGATATCAAGCATTTAAATAAATAATTCATTAGTAAAAACTCAACAAGCTGTAATTTGTACCGAATCAAACCCTTGAGAAGTGTTTGAGCATACTCATATCCTCATTCCCCACCCCTCCTACCAGTAGGTTTTTGCAGCTTTCTAGGAATTAGCTGTAATAAATACGACAGCAGTTTAAGGTACTAAAGACCTGAGCTAGACRCATACTGTGTTTGACTCAGATTAATTGTGGATTATAACATCCCTGTCAGAATGACCTTTCTTACTGGTAAATGTAAGATACCTAAAACCTTCATTTTTAKGAGAAAATGTATGAGTCACAAAGTTGGAATCTGAGCTGAAACACTGTAAGAACTGCCAAAATTACTGGGTGTCTGGAGGCATCTTCATGTTGAGAATGAGCTCTCTTTCTGTGCAATGCATCTACTGTGAGAATCTATTCACAATAAAGGGTTTCACCACTTGTGATGCTCATCRTCATAGTCCTGAAGTATCAGATGCTTGGTTCCCCTTGAAGAAGCAACAGCTTGATGAATTTAATTTGCTGTCTGTATATCTGATAGCATTCTGTCCTAGTTACCACTCTGTAGGAAACCGAGGTGCTGTTTCCATGCAAGGGGGAAGATTCCTTCTTCTCATTTGAATTTAGAGGCACTTCAGGTAAACCTTTGTTCAAATGAAGTAGGAAACAATAATTTGATACAGGTCTGAAAGCAGTAGAGTTGATGACTTTTCACCCACAATTTTTACTAATGTGATAGCACTACTTGTTTCAAATCCATCCTGAAGCAGATTTTGGTCTGATCTGCTGTCCAAAAAAGGGCTTAAGCCATGTTAAGTGAAATCTCTCTTCCTCTTCTTTATCAATTCTAATGTAATTTTCCTAGTTTGTGTGCATGTGTCCAGAAAAATACAACCTGTTGTCTAAGTCTAAAACTTTCTTCTAGAAGATCTGGGTTCCAATTATTGCTCCATGGTATGTTTAGGCATTTTACAGCTATCCAATGAAAAATGAATCAGTGGCAGCTCAAGCAGGCAATGATATTCGAGTCTGTCTTCATTTTCAATCAATTTGTTTGATTGTTAACACTCAATGGATTGAATTCCTCATGGAAATAAGGAGATTTGGTTTCAGAAGTCCAACAGGGCATGTGCTGACACCATGATATGTATGTATGTATCTACTAGTGCGCAGAATTCCTTGGTCCTGTACAGTTTTAAGTGCTCAGGTGCATTTTACCACACTGGAAGTTGATCTGTAGGTGCCAMTGCACCTTTTTGAAGTTTATGCTCCTAGAAGCATTAAACAATTTTTGAACAAAGGATTTCAAAAGTTACTTAGACTAGATGCCTAAGTCTGCCTTAAATCCCATTTTGGGTTCTGCCCATAACCCTATCTAAACATCATTTGCCCAAGGGTAGCATGGTGGGGAAAAATTGTCTCCACTCATGCCCAAACTATATTTTGTCTTAAAAAGGGATAAAAGATATAAACAATACAGTTTATGAGAACATTACCAAGACATCACTAAATGCTTCTCAGAGGAAATCAACACTATGAAATTGAGCTACAAGCTGTGCTTGTTGAGGCAACAGAAGGCCAGTGACAGAAGTAAGAGCATAATCTCTAGAATCTAAGTCTGCTACTTTATATATGCAGCACATTCTTTCTTCTTGTATAGTGTCCACTTGCTTGGAATTGTAAAATAGCTGACAGAATAAAATTTTGCTTATCTGTGTATGTATTTGGTTCACTTGYTCTTTTGTTTATCTGATATAGTTTAAAACTTCAAGAAATAAACCATTGACTTTGCTTCTCTATTTCTCAACTACATATTTCTTTACAAATTACTACCAGCCTTTTAGCCCTGTAGCTTTGTACATGGTAGACTTTCTTTAAAATATGGTAATTAATTTGCATGTGTTATTGATAAAACTTCAAWTTTTTTCCCATAAATACTAGAGCCGGGAGTAACTACTATGGCTATCAGATCAGTCTTGTGTTTTATTATATGCTGCAGGAAGTTCCTTTTCCCTGTGTCTGTCTTCCATGTAATTCCTGCATCTAATACCTTGTGGTTAGAAGGAGATTTGCAAAATCTCCAGCGGTGTGTTCAAGTCGACACTATAAGGAGGAACAAGCTTTGRGTATAACATCCCCTGTCTTCTGACCTAGAAATTTGTGAGTGTGTACAATAGCCTTACACCTCAAAAAAGAGCATTTACACAAAGAAAACGTGTTCCAGTGTTAAGATAAGTTGATATCTAAGTTAAGAGTTAAGAAAGTTAAGAAATTGATATCTAAGTTCAGAACATTTTTTTGATGAAATTTGAAACTTTTATATTTTGTTTTCTGCTCTTGCTGTATTTTTCACATTTTAATCTTCTCCATCAGTTAAAAAGAACAAAARCTTAGCTGAACTTGTGTTCATACCCAACAGATGCATTCAGAAACAGATTTTATCTCTCTTTGCTCTTTGTGTCCTGGAAAATTAGTTTTTGGCTCTGATGAAAGAAAGATTAGTTTTAATCCTACAGAATGCTGTAGATTTTCTTCAGTGAAGCTAAAGATAACAAAACTGATTCCATTGTAATTTTTGTCTTAGAGTATCAAACCTGTGGAAAATATTAATSTCAGATAAAGTGAGGCCTCACATCTCTACATCACTGATCTTGGTGTTAGTGAAAATGTTGAAGTGAATCAGATCTTATAATGCTGATTTTTTTATGTGCCATTTTCTCTAGAAAAACTTACTTGCTCCAATTTTGTGGGAAAATGAAAAAAAAAAAAAAGGATGTTAGTAGGCATTTACAGGCTTATTGGTTGTTCTGGAAGCTTGAGATGTGAGACTAGGGTTTTATTTTCTTCCTACGAAAACTCTAGAGAAGGTTTCTAAATAATGAAGAGAAGTTGTAAGTTTGAGTGTCAGCAAACATTAGAAGTAAACCAAATATTTCTGGAAAAAAAAAGTGCCTTGTATTATTTTTTTTTTCTAATGCTTTTGCATGCCACATACCAACATGTCCCAGAAAGGTTATGCTGTCATAAACTTATTATTTTAATTTCGCACATTGAAAGAAATGGTACTCAGACAAAAGACTGTTTACAATTCCTGAACCTGCAGTTGGAAAAAGGTCTCCATTATTAGCTCTGTTTTTTTGAATCAGGCTAATGGTGTGTTAACTTGAGATTCTGTATAAGTTTTTGCAAGAGTAGTGACCAGACTGGTATCCCAGCCTGTTATTGGTTGCAGTAAAGTAATTCTGATTGTGAGTTTTGACATTTTTCTGTGCCAGTCTCAAGATTTCAGTTTCCAGTGTATGGCTGGCGTGCCATCCAGTTGGCCAAGCTCCCCTCTAGCTGCAAGACAGCAGCCACAGAAAAGGCATTGACAGGCAATCTGAAAGATTTGGAAAGGAATTTGTTGTGAAGAATGTCTATTTTTACCCTTCTACTCTCTTGTGGGTAGCTGATGACAGATGAACTACCAAGCACTTCAGTAGAGGGGAAGACTCTCTTTTGTGCTTGAAGATTGTCCAACACATTACATTATGCAAAAAGTTGTATCTCTCTTTAATAAATGACAGGTTTTGTCCTGCTGAGGGACTTTGATTTCCTGGGTGGTTGAGAGAACAAATTATCTTTAAAGTACTCTCTTACACCTCCATTTAAAAAAAACTCAAACAGGTAACACAAGCTGTTACAGTGAGGTTTATCCCTGAGCCGGAATCATGGCCAAGGGGACTACTGTGCACATCTTTGTTGCAGGACTGTTTCAAAGAAGGCTAAGATCCTGCTAATAGGCAGTTGGTTTAGGACAGAACCTATAAGTCTTTGGAGAGTTTCAACATACCAGAGGATGGGTACACCACAGTATTTTCTATTTCTCTCACTATTCGTTCTGTGCTGACAGCCTGAGAAACAATTTCTTGTTTTGTTTTGTTTTTTTTTGTTTTGTAACACTGCCCAACTTTCTTTTCCTTGCTGGCACAGTTTGGATCAGAAGAGCCATGCAAACTTGACTCTTTCCTTATGAGAAAGTTGCAGAGGTATTTGTGCAACTTTGGCTGTGACATTGGTGTCATTGTTGCCCAGAAGAGTCCCATAAATACCTGCTGTGATTAATGCCTCTGTGCTTTCTTTTATCATAGGCTCTCTCAGAACCTCATAGAATATACTGAGTGGGTGTCCCAAATGAGTGTGCTTGAGATCCATCAGGATCAGGGATCCATCAGGATGATTGAGTCCAGATCCTGTCCCTGCACAGAATCCCACCATGTGCCTGAAAGGGTTGTAAAAAGAATTCTTGAACTCTCTCAGGCTAGTGCTCCGACCACTGCCCTGGGGAGCTGTTCCAGTGCCCAAACACCCWCTGGGCGAAAAACTTTTCCCCAATGTTCAACCTAAACCTCACCTGACACTCAATTCACACCATTCCCTCAGGTCCCATCACCGATAACCAGAGAGGAGAGATCAGTGCCTGCCCCGCCACTTCCCCTCCTGAGGAAGCTGTTCTTTTCCTTTAAAACCCAGCTTTAGCATGAATGGGGCAATTTGCCTTGTTGTAGCTCAAGTGGGATTTCCTACTTAAAGAGACAGTTTTTTCTTTCCAAACAAACAAATAACTAAATAGTACAAACACAAAAGCCCGTTGAAAAACATCACATGCACAGAGCTTACTGAACGACTATAAGACCTTTTTGATCTTTCAGCATGGACCTCTGAACCCAACAAAATAAACAACCCAGATTATGTCCTAATTGTTCTTTGTGAGCGGAGCTGCAACACCTGGGTGTGTGGTTTCCTTTTATAAATTAAAAGGTCAAGCTCGCCCCTCCTCCCTTTAGGAAAACATCCTGTGCCTATGCTCTCAGTGGCCTTAGGCAGCTAATCAGTTTTGCGCCAGTGGGCTGGTTGTGTGTGTGAGTCTAGTTCGAATGTATCATGCCCCCTTCCCTCCATTTCAATCTCTTCTTGTTGTTTCCTTTGTAAACATTCTTACTATTTAATCATTAAAGGGATGATGCTTGACAAATGGCAGCACACGCATGTCAAGCCCTGAGCTCTGCAGGCACATGATGTGAGTAAAATGATGTGAGTGGCATAAAAAGCTACTCCAGGGTGTACAGGGGACCTGAGTCTGGAAACAGAGACTCCCAATTCCCAAACACACTGGTATGCTGTAACAGAAATTTAATAAGACGGGAAAACAAAAGTTTCTTAATTACAAAATGACAAAAACTGTCTAAGGTTAGGGTGATTGTACTGGAAAACACATAACATGTTGCGACCTTGTTTTTTTTTTACAGAAGTAAAAGCATCTTTTCAGACTATAGTGTTGACAGTCTGCTGCTTTACTTCTACTTTACAGGCTGCTTTACCAGCATGTGGCTGATCTTTTTGAAAATACTGCAAATGCTTTTTTAAAGTTTTTTAAAAATAGCTCTTCTTATAGGGTAGATTTTCCTTTGGGAAAAAATGTATTTTAAAAAAAAAATATTGTATTATTTTAAAATAAACAGTCAAACAGTCTAAGTGCTAACACAGAAAATATCACATATATGACATATGAGAATGTCGCATATATGACATATGTATAAATACATATATGTATTTAATGTTTAAGTCTTTACTCAGCTGAATGCTGAGACATAGCTGAAGCTCATGAAACCTTATGTAATGCCAGCTGTAATAARTAGATAATGGTAAAGCATGGCTGAAAAAGACACTTGTTCCTAGAAAGAAAATAAACTTTATATATGTAGCCACAGAATTTTTCTACTAGGCCTTCTAAAAGAGCTTTTGAGGTAGTTGGAGGGGATGTTGCAGTGGCTGCCAAACAGATACACTGACATAATTTTAATTCTGAACTGTGAGTCAGAATGTGTATTAAACTGTCCCAACTGGTTTATTTTGTATGTTGCTCTTCAGAAAAAAATTTTTGCTTGTGGGTGTCTCACAGACTGGTCACACTATTTGGTTGTCCAAACTCAGTTACTGGGCACCTATACTTARTGGGGTTATTTTTGTTCCAAAGGTATTTTCTTAAATCTGTACTTTTTATTTCCATCCCAGCAAAACTTTGCCAGGGTGGGGAGAGAATTTTTCTTCATGAGCAGAATAACTTATGTATTGCAAGCTGTGTCTTAAACTCAGAGTTTCATATCAATGAAACTCTTCTTAGGGAACATCCACACAAAAATTGCACAGGAACAGGGGAAAACAGTGGCAGGTGAAATCTGTTTAAAAGTCACCAAGGCATTGTTTTTCACAATGTAATGAMTCTTCAGAGGCTTTAACTGAATATTCATTATCATGCTTGTAATGCAATTAATTAATCTGTTTTAAGCATATAGAAATTAACCTTAGCTGTAGGGCTAAGACGTGTGGTTATACCTGTGTTCATGTAGTGTAGGGCCAATGAGCTGCGGCTGAACTTGCAGTAAATCTCACTTCTCTTTCTCTGAACTTCATATGCTACAGTGTGTTCCCATCCTTGTTTGCACTCAAGTTCTCTCTAAAGGCTTGCCACTAACAATGACAATAATTAATGGATGTGTTTCAAGGCTTCCCAGTACATCCTGTCATTTCAGAGCCTGTCTTCCACACTGTAGGCTGCGAGAGGCAGTATTTGTTTTCATGTTTTGTCTTATGCACTGCCAAGCAATTCATTTTCTTCAACAAACAATAAGAGGGTGAAATTTTGCTCACTGTTACACTTTTGTGAATCTGAAGTCTTTTAACTCCATGTAGAAGGAAGCAAATAAATATATTTTACTTGTATTGTTACATGTCAATATATACCTGTGTAGAGCAGAAGTCTAAYAGATTTCAGAATGAGGAATTGATTTATTAAACCACGCAAAACAGATGTTTCTCTTAACTGGCCCAAACAAATTTTTTTTTGGTCATCTGAAGCATTCTGTGTATTTTATATCGCTTAAGAAATAGCAGAATCACAGAGTCATAAAATTGTTAAGATGAGAAAAGGACTCTGAGATCATCAAGTCTAACTGAGAGCCGAACATTGCCAAACCCACCTCTAAACCRTGTCCCTAAATGACACATCTACATCTCTTTTAAAGACCTCCAGCATTAAGGTCTCCCCTGAGCCTCCTYTTCTCCAGGCTGAACACCCCCAGCTCCCTCAGCTGCTCCTCACAGGATTTGTGCTCCAGACCCTTCCCCAGCTCCGTTGCCTTCTCTGGACTCRCTGCAGCCCCTCAGTTCCTTCCTGCAGGGAGGGGCCCAGAACTGGACACAGCCCTCGAGGTGTGGCCTCAGCAGTGCCCAGGACAGGGGGACAATCCCTGCCCTGCTCCTGCTGGCCACACCATTGCTGATCCAGGCCAGGATGCCATTGGCCTTCTTGGCCACCTGGGCACACCCTGGCTCATGTTCAGCTGCTGTCACAGCACCCCCAGGTCCTTTCCAGCCCCTCTGTCCCAGCCTGTGGCACTGCCTGGGGTKGYTGTGASCCAAGGGCAGGACCCGGCYCTTGGCCTTGTTGAACCTCACCCCATTGGCCTCAGCCCATGGATCCAGCCTGTMCAGAATCTTTCATCCCTGCAGCAGATCATCAACCCYGCCCAACTTGGGATATTGTTGACAAACGTACTAAGGGTGCCCTTGATCTCCTTGTTCAAATTGATAAAGTTACGTAGCCTAAACCATCTGACCATGTGGTTTAACCATCTGGGTTAAACCACAACAGGAAGTTCCCTTCAGGGACCTTCTAGACTGTTACCTCTCCTTTGCATTATAGTTTTAGTAGAATCTGCTACATTGAGGGGCCCCACAAGAACAAGGGCCAGTGATTGTGAGAATTCTCTATTTTATCTTTCTGTCTCAGTTGTGGCTGGGGGCTCTATAACAGATTCCCATCAGGATATCTGCTTTGTTGGRCTTCCCCCAATCCTTACCCAGAAACACTCAACCCTGTTGTCACCGTCATTAAGCTCTAGACAATCAAAACMCTCCCTAAACTATATGGCCACCCCACTGTCTCTCTTGCCTGTTCCCACTGAAGAGTTTATTACATAACATCTGTATTAGAGCACCCCAGTTGTGCAAGTCTTCCCACCACAGTTCTGTGATGTCAGCTGTGTGATCATTTTCCTGCTGCTCAGTGGCTCCTCCATGCTGTGTGCACCGGTTTTGGGCTTATGTTTGGACTATTTTGTTATTTGTTGGTTTGTAAAGAAGCTGCACTTCTGTTGGGCTATTGATCCCAACTTGTTTTTGGGGCCAGAGGCCCTAATTCCTATGTCACCCTTTTCCTGGTTGTTCCATGGTTTCTAACCCACCAATAACCTTTTCATCTTTAATGTTGTGTGGATTTCCATCCCCTCTCTCCACTGAATAAGCAAGACACGCCGTCCTCTAACACTGACATGCCACCCTCAGGCTTACCCTATGGAGCATAATTTTATCCCTTTCACTGTTCAAATTACTTTAAAGCTCTTTCAGGGAGCCTGACTAACACCTGTACACAGATTTTTTTCTCCTTTGGGACCAGTGTGTCCCTCCTGTTGGAGCRGGTCTGGTGCCACACAGACTGACCTGGGATCAAAACCCCCAAAATTCTGCTGGTAACACCATGGTCAGAGCCAGGTATTGATCTCCTGGATCTCCCTGGTTCTTCTCTSATCAATCCCTGCAAATGGGATAAAAAAAAAGCCACTTGGATAAAGAAAAAAACACTTGTGCTTTGGATCCTTCAATCAGTCACTCCAGGGACTTGAAGTCTCTTCTGATTGCCCTCAGACCTCTGGCAACTTYATTGTTTTTTACCAGAAAAATGGACAATGATCAGAGAGCAGACCCAGAGGAGGAAGATTTCTTTCACATCTTTAACCTGGGCCCCAGGCAGTCAATACTCTTCCCTAAGAAATGGGTCCAGTTTGCATATCTGGCCTCTGTTCCCAAAAGCAAACCTTACTTTCCTTCTTTCCATTTTATCGCAGTTTCACGATATCCATGTATTAAAACCCAACACCGAATGAGTAAACACAGTCCCCTTCTTCCCAGTCTCTGCTGAGCTCATTCAAAGGCTAAAGAATCTTGCCTGACACTTTTATTGTCCAGATGGTTTGTGACGTRTACAGATGTTATATTTGGTAATACACTGATTATCAAAACATGTCTTTTTGCTCGCTTGAGGGTCATGACTTGATGCATAGATCTATTACAAAGATTGATAGTCTTAATAAATGCTAATCTACCAATCATGTAAGTGCACAGAGATTTTGTTGTTGTTAGGTTTTTTTAAAAGATGCTAGATGGCACTGCTAGTCCAGGCTTTATTTTGAACAGCTGGGTTTCATAAAGCTAATTGTGCAGTTACAGAAAGGGTATGTAAAGTATTACTTAAACTTGACAGCTAGCGCATTCTGAGAAATACACACCATCGTGCAAACAATAATGTTTCCACTGTAAGAGTATTCAGGTTGATGTCTATAAACTCTAGTTAACTGCATTCAAACTAAAAACACTTCTTTGTGTTTGCATTTTGTCTGCTGCGTTTCTTCTTCATGTGCCACCTCATTTAATAGTGGTTGAGTTATGATAGCATGGAACTTGTTCCTTTTTTTTTTAGGGTTTTTTTTGTTTGTTTTTTATTTTTTTTTTAATTAAAAATGTTGGTTGTGGTACTTTGAATGCTTCCTTAAATTTAAAAATAAGAAATCCAGCAGTGAAAAAGATCCTTTTTTTTTTTTTACTGGAATAATTTCTTTCATAGATATTATGCTACCCATAYTAAAAGTAATAAAATAATTATTTTGCAGTTCTGTGTGATATTTAAGGATCTCTCTAACCATGGTGCTCTTGATTTTATTAATTTACTGTGACTTCTGTTTAGTCAGTGGTTTATCTTTCTTTTTGTATTAGGGATTTGATGCCATTATCTTTCAGATTTTATGCCATTATCTTTCAACAGGTGAAGGTTCCATTTTAGAAAAATATATTTTACAACTAAAACATGAGTGTGGAGAACAAAAATAAGAAATCTTTGCAGTAAAAGACTCCAGCAACATGCAAAGTCGCTCCTGCTGCATAAAGATTTGTGACTTGAAAAAGTTTATACAATGTTATTGACTATTCATTCTCTGTTTAGTTAGTATCAAATTCCCTTCTTTTGTTAATTGTGCAGTAAGCTTACAAAGAAACTGCAAATTCTCAGCCTTTTGGGCAGACAGTTGGATACCGTGTCTAAGCGTTCGGAGCAACCAAACGGAACCTGCACCGTCCTGACCACTGGCTGGGTCACTGGCTGGGGCTTAAAGACTCACCTGAGTAACTCGAGAAATCCCTTCAATCTCCCCTTTTGATTTGCCTTTCACACGCCAGTACTTTTTATTTCTTCTCATCTGTCTGCTATCATGTTAACAAGCAAAGGAGAATCTCGGCAGTTCATTGACAGCATAATAAAATGGGATTTAGATTTCAGTATTTGAAGAATGGCTTGCTTTTAGGGTTTTATGCTTTTGTCTAGTGCTTGTATTGCCCCAGTGATCAAAAAAGCCTCAGACCCCACAATGTACGTCACCGGCCCTATGAATTGTTCACCTGAGCTGTCCAGTCATAACTGACAGAACATATACAATATAATGAACTTTATGCCGAATTTTGCTTATTTCTCTGTCAAAATGTATGATTAAACAATAGATATTCTGTGAGGCTTTTCTCAGGCAATTATTTTTATCTAGGTGAAGCTGAAGATGCAAACATAATTCAACACTGTTGAATGACAGCCCCTATTAGTGCACCCCACCTGTGCAAGTCTTCCCACCACATTTCCATCATTGCAATTGTGTGATAGTTTTCCTGCTGCTCGATAGCTCCTGCTKCTTGTCCATGCTGTGTGCACCAGTGTAACTGCCCTTCTGTTGGGCTATTTATCCCRCCACCTTTTTGGAGTTAGAAGCCCTATGTCACCATTTTCAAATACTCCAAATTCATTCCAGTTGTAAATTAAGTGAATTGATGAGGTGAGTTTGGCCTTGTGTATCTGCATAGGAAAACTCATACTTCCTCTTTGAAACCCAATGCAAATGTAACCTAAGATTATTGCTTTGAAAATCTGTACTAGATGATGTTCTCAGGTGAATATTGTGCTAAATATTTTATGACTGTTGAGAGACGGTGCTTGATAATGATGTGTTTATTTCCTAGATGAAAGTAAACACTGCTTTGTAAAAGCAAGGCGGGAATGAACATTGGTAGAAGGTTATTCATTGTTGATGGGACAGCTTTAGTGCAGCGTAGTACTGATATTAACATATTTTMATTTAATTTACTCTAAAATAATGCAAGAATTTTAATTTTTATCAGGCTGCATTATTTCAAGTGAATCTTTCGCACATATTCAAGTTAATTCTAATATACATTAYCTAAAAAAAGAATAAGGAGACAGGTATCAATCTGAAAGTCAAATGTTCTGGAATTTATGGAAAAGCTCCATTGATATATTAAACTTCGTGTTTTACTCAAAACTGAAGCTCACCAAGTATGCTGGATACAAATACAGTAATGTGTTCTAGGATAAACAGTTATATGTATTAGTTTGTCATCTGTTCCTAATTCTGCATAATTTAGATGCTGTGAACAGGAGAGGTGTGCATTATTTATCAATAATGTATGTGTGGATTAGTTTCATGTGAGAGAAAGCTGAGTAAAGGAAACCACTGTAATGTGCTCTATCTATTATTTATCAGTGCAACAGAATAACACCTAAAATATCCTAGTACACAATAGGCTTAGGCAACGATTTTAGACTTGTGACCTGTTATGCACTGCTTGTGATCCTTGTTAAAATGGTAGTGATATTATGTCTAATAATCCTGTAATGTAGAATTTGATGCGATTAAAAAAAATTATTCAGTTTGCCTATTCTTTAATCTATGTCAGGAAGGGAGAATTTCAAATTATGGCCTCATTCTTCAGAAACTCCTCTAATCTATTGAAGCACTTGCTGAGAATTTCATTGGCTTCACATATGGATATAGGTATAAAGAGCAGACTTTCAGTGCAAGATCAGGACTAAAGGTGGCAGAGGCTGAGCACATCTTGAGGAAGCTGCATTCTTGTTTTCAAACAGGTGCCTGGAAAACAACTCAAAATCGATGTTGGCTCCATATAGAAAAAAAACTCCAGATGGAATCCAAACCAGCTGRTTAGAATCACCTAGATTAGATGAAAAGTACTGAATAAAGTGCTGTTAATGGTTGTATCTTTGTTCTGCTCTTGGATGTTTTACCTGTTTTAATCAAGATTTCAGAAAAGGATCTCAATTTGGAAAGCTTGTGGAGAGCCAGGTGGTTGGGATATTCAAGCATGGCCATGTCACAAGACGTGGGGATGTGACTTGTGCTGAGGGACAAGTTTTCTGCAGAAAAGAAAGGGTGCACATTCTTTCTCCTGGAGTCTGCTCAGCASACTGGGGATTTGCACACCAGGCTGTAAAGAGCCTTGCTGCTTCTTGCTGTCTTCATCCCACTCAATAAATTTATAGTATTGGTTTGTTTTCTCAGTGGAGCAGCTGCATTGAGAGGGTCTGAAACTATCAATTCCTCATCTGGCATAATCACAGACTAGTCAATACCTGGATGATTTTGGCRCAGGTAGAAAATTATTTTTTCATAATCTGCTTGTGTACTCTGATCTCTTAGTGTAAAAGGGAATGCAGTTATACCAGACATCTTTTAAATTAAAGGGCTTGCTACTGCGTTTTATGAAGATACTGCTTCCTCTGGTGCTCAGCAGACATGTTCAGAGAATTAATACTTGCTAAAAGAAATAGAAAGAGTGACCCCAAATTGAGTCTTTTTACCTATCTTTAAGTATCAATGTTTGAGGTAAAAATGGTAAGTTAAGTAGGCATAAATACAACACTTAAGAAAGAAGCTGTTTAGTTGTTCCGAAGCGCAGATAGATATTCGCAATAATAGCGGTGCTGTAAAATTTAGGAAGGTGTTGAAGAAAGATTTTCAAGGCTATAATTTTAGAATTAAATGCTCCCTAAATTGCTCTCAAACTAGCATGAGGCACCTAAAGCCTATTTTTAACACTATATAGATATCCTATTTMTTTCAAGATTTGAGTCTAATGCTAAAGGTCTGATCTGTCTGCCCTGGAGACGGACTTTTGCCATTACCTTCAACAGAAGCAAAATTGGCTTTCATTTCAGTGCACACATAGTAAATCTGAGGTATCAACAAGCCCTTCCTGACACTACAGTACTTTTTAAAAAACTGTTTCATTTTTAACCAAGTTAATTAGTTTCCAAGTGAGTAGGATGCTTTTATACCCTCTTAATATTCTCTTTGCAGTGTGTTGGTTGCCTGRGGTGGAAGTGTTTTTAATTAACTATATGCGATAATGAAAACCATGAGAACGACCTTATGCAGAAGTTCTCTCTTTCTGATGTTACATATAAAACAGCGGAAGTCTTAACAATATTTAACACACAGCTTTTTCTTTCCTCCTGCTCCTTCCTCAACACCCTCCAAGCCACAGCTCCAGCTAATTATGGAAGTGCTAGAAAAGGTTGTATACCAAGATTTCAGTGTTTTGCAAAGTGTAACCAAACAGAGGATTTGACTATTTTTGCTGATAAGAAGAGACAACACAGTCTGATAAGACGTGAAGCAACTGCAGTGAGAGCTGCTGTGCTTACTGCAATGTCCTGGGGTGTGATCATGCATGACAGTCGAGCACATGCATGCTTAGCTTTTAATGAAACAAGTGGGATGCCCTGCTCTACTTGCACGTTTGTTATTGTTTCAGYTAGCTCTTGTTGACTGTCGGATGTCTCCTACACCCTGAAGCCTGTGAAGTGGAGTATAACTAGCCTGTTGGGGCTAAATAAAATGGCCAAATGCTCAGGGTTGAGCAAGCAGTACTGACTCTCTGCTCTGGATTCTGTGATACAGGCCTCGTTTTTAATGTTAATTGCATTGCAAAAATACATTTGGTGATTTTCATGATAAAACATGCATCCCAGGGAGTAATGCCTGGAAAAGATATGAAAGGATCTGATTCTCCTCCTAGGGAAATGGGCAGAAGTTTTGCAATTTCCTTTAATTAGGGGAGGACAGAAACACTGGAAGAAAGRACACAGCCTTAATAGGAAGGTATGTTTCATTCCCTCACGTGAATTAAAATTTGTATTAAATAGGTGAATTATAGCCTTTGCAAATATTTTAAGGCTAGTAAGTCTGTGTCAAATTGAAAATCTCAGCCTCTTTCTGYGTGTCACTAGTGGGCAGAATTCTGTAGGCTCTTGGGGCTGATGGCAATCTTCCAGCTTGCTCTGTTGTGAGTTCTGAACTCTTGACAGAAATTATTCAAGCTTACTTTGGCGTGTGCAGGGGATGGCCAAAATTCCCTACAATAACACAAAAAGGCTTAAAGAATTAGATGTCTAAAAATAATTGTGGCTCTGCTGTTGAAATATATTCAAGAGTATTAAGCTTGCTGGATATTGTTATACATTGTGTCAAGAGGACACAACGCAATGTGGTTTTCTACCCATGGGAATTATGCTGCAGACTATCACTGGAGCAGGAAGTTGAACCATATATTACTATTTGGCATATGCTGCTGAATAAGATTTGGGCATATGTTGCACATGTTTGTCATCTAGTTGTTTTGTTGCTTTTTTTTTAATTTTTTTTTTCTTAATTTCAGGAGTACAGCTATGCTCAAAATGGAAAAGAGGAATCAAGTAAAATTGAGAATTCATTAATTCTCTACTATGCTAAAAAAAACAATCTTCAAGCTGAAGGAAGTTTAGGTCAAAACAAAACCTGTTGTAGATTGTAGATTTCAGGGTTGCAAATCAAAGCTGAATGCACTCTAAGCATAACCTATTTTGAAGTGAAAGTCTACAGCAATTGAAAATGCWGAGTGTAGTCATTCGAGGACCATGGCATTAGAGTTTTCTGAAATGTTGCTGTATCAGTCTAAGAACTTCTCCATTTTGTTGGCTTGTTAGAGTTAGGGAAACACTTTTATTAATATGTATTTGTTAATTTATTTCCCATCATTTTGCGAATGGGTAAACATCTAAGAGCAGAACTGTATGTAATCACCTTTCCTGCAGACAAAAGACAAGAACGTATTAAATAAATCTGAAATAGCCATTGTCAACAGCAACAGGATAAAGGAGAGTACAGTGATTAGATACAACTGGCTCCCTCCTCCAAAAAAAAAAAAAAAAAAAAAAAAAAAGAGGCCTCTCCCTGTCTCATTAAAAACTTTCCTCTGAAACCACGTAGTTATCTGCTCCTTTACAAATGCTGTACTGCAAAAGTGCTAAATTGCAGGGATCAAAAAACTCTACACATTCAGATTAGTATTCTTGTGAAGTAGACACCACCTAAATGTTCAAAGTAAGAGCAGTGGCTTTGAAAAGGTGTTTGGGATAAATGTAATATTAGTTTTTACCACAGCGGTATCCTGATGGCAAACAGACACATCACAGCATGTCACCTTTTGGCAGATAGCTTCTGGGCTATAATTTGCATCTCWGCTGACTCTGCTTGGCATTCCAGAGTATAAATCTTTGTAGAATTTCTCCAGTTCTGTCCAAAGAACATTGCTATGAAAATTACTGAGAAATTCAGTAATAATTTTTACCATTGGGAAGAAAAGTAGGAGATCATGCCAAATATKACTCAAAGCAAATTTTTAATTTGTATTTAAATATTAATAGCCTGATACAGCTAAAAACCTCTTGCTGCTTAAAAAATCAAAAGTAACACTTTGTCAGATGTGAAAAGTATGAGTCAGCTTTCTATTGGCTAGTTGTAAATCACAAACCCCATATTTTAGGGACATTTGTGACTAATTTAATGTTACTTATTTGCTTAATTAGATGACCTTTAAATCCAAGCCCAACTATTTTATAAATATTTAGCTTTCCAATAAAGCTATATCCAGATATCAAATRTTTGATAGGAACCATCTGCAACATTTGAACTTTCTGAAAGTTAAAATGCCTTTTTTTTTTATATTCTTTTGATTCCATTCTGAAGGAAATTTGGATTTTTACCAATGCTGACAACTCAGTACCTAAATTAGATCTCTCCTCCATGGCAGGATACTGGTACACAACTGAGACGAAAGTCAGGGTCAAGAATGGATAGCAGCTCTAAACTAGACAMTTGCTGAAACTTTCTATAGGCCATGCACATTTTGGAAATTCAAGAGTTGYAGAAGGGAGATAAAAAAAAAATCACACAAACAATATATTGATTTAGACATAATAGGTATTTCCTTCTGTACTCAAGTTTTATACAGTAAAATCTCTATATTACATAGAAATCTCTGTATTATTTTGAAACTTGATAACTGATCCTTTTTATAAGTATAGTAAAGCAGCTCATGGCTAAAAGGGTTCTAGTGATAATAGTTTTTTATCTKCCAACAAACAAAGAAAAAATTTCTGGAAGCTACTGATCGAACACTGTAACAAATATGTCTCTCAGTCTCTCATGACTTTTGTTCATTTTATCTTTTGTGCCTTCTACTGATATTCCCTTTAACTATAGCCATCTGAATTAAAAAAGATAAGCTATTACCTGAACTATTTCTTGCTGTTTCACCTGTTGAAGTTAGAGCTAATAAAACAAAATATCCCGTTACATGAGATGAAAGGTATGTATTTCCAGACAATAATAAATTCAGTTCAAAAGGGCTTTTGTGTTTTCTTTGATGGAGTTTGTGTGTATTGCTGTTAAGTTTAAGAATAAACATCTGCAGAGTTTTCTTGCTGGTGTGATGTCAGGTGCACAGAGTAGGACTTGATCCTGGTAACCTCTACTCCATGAAGTACCATTGGTGAAAGGTATTTACCCACAAGACATGATTTTCAGAGTAGGACCATCTCCGTTTTCTGCTTAGTGAATGTAAATTATTTAGCTTGTGGCATGCAGTCAGTTCCTATATAAATCATGTGTAAATGATATTTTACAGTAAGCAAAATATTGCCCTTAATGTAATTGCTCACATTAGAAATGGAAGCATTTTCTGTGAAGACAAAGGTAAAAAAAAACTAAAGAGGCTATTGCTTTTTTGCCATCAAATACTTCTGTTATACTTTTCAGTTATGATGCTGGTATTTGGTACAAATACCAAGGCATTTTATTTAAAAATGTGGTGATATCTGTGTTAGTTCATGAAAAGCTCATTTTTATTGCAATAGAAAAAATCACTTTCATGGATCATGTTTGGAGCTTAACTAATCCTCAGTTCATTTTATTTTTTTTTTGCTGTGCTTTGTGTTTCCTCTATCTTGACTTACYCAAAGAAACCCTTCCTGTGTCAGTGTCCTTATGCATATGTATATCTTCTCCATGTTCTGCTGTTTGTAAATATCTTCTAATTATCTGGTCATAATAAGCATATCTGTTTGAAAAGTGGTTGAGCCTGGAGTACCTTCACAGCAGAAGTCTCCAAGCTTTATCTGCTTGGCAAGATCTTAAAAATTCTTATTAATGCAAAAAATAGGGTATTAATTTCTCCTCTTTTCCCCTTACCCTGGGCACTCAAATGGGTAGGGGGAACATTACAAGAGGATGAAAAGCTTTAGCACACTCACCCTGCAGGGCAGAGCATATGGAAGAACACAGCTGTCTCTACCTCTTGGATCTGGATCTTATTAGTGTCATCAAGCAGTGAATCCTCCGTAACTGTAGGCTGGACTTTTCCTGCTGTTAACAGGCCTCAGAATGAACTGGAGTTCACCAAACTTTCTGCAGCTAAGTAAACTCAGCATTACTCAAAGTTTTTCACAGAGCCTAAGACAACAACAAATGGGATAGCTGTTAGTACAACAACCCCATGGAGCTGTTTGATGTCTGCAAATTGACCGGAGTGTGAACGTGTGTCTCTCGGGGCTGCTCCTCCTCCTGCYCACAACCTGCCCCTCCAGAGGGGAGGGAGGCAGAGCTGCTCAGGCTGCACTCCTGTGTAAGGGGAGCATTCCTAATTCTTCTGCTGTCTAAGCCACAGCAAGCTCTGCCTTCGCTACCTGTCCCAGTCTCGTTCTCTTTCATTGAGACGGAAAATTGGAGACCAGGCAGGAGGAATGCAAGATGCCTTAATTCAGAACAGAATATATAAAAATACAGCCAGCCTAGAAAGCAGTGGGATGGGGGGTGTGGGAAAAGGACAAAACGAAGTCKCTCTGACCTCACTCCTTCCCCTCACTTTCCTGATTTTGTTTCTTTGTTTCATTGGTGCTTAATAAAGAGGGAGCTCATTTTTGTGAAATGTGTTCATGAAAAAGCTGATACCTTTCCTTTGTAATGTATTGTACTTCCTATAAAGACAGTGTAAACCTGTTAATGAAGCTTACACAGATATCCTGTTATGGTAAGAGGAACCTGAAATGCTTGGGAAAACACAGCTTTAATATCTACAGATTTCCACAGCTTTAGTGTCATGAAAACTGTCTGGTATTAGAGGATTTTTTCAATAATGTGATAGTTAAGAACATAATTGTTAATAAGACAAATCACACTGCATGCCTAATGCCTTTTTTTTCAGAATGTCAGCAAATTACTGGTAAAATGGATGGCAAGAAATAAATGTAAAATAGACCCTCTCTTATTAGAAGTCCTGAGTGCTGCCACTTCTAAWAAAATATTGGACTATATTTAATGAGTAAAGCTTAATGCAACAGATTAGTAAACCTAGTGTATTCTGGGGTAACTTGGGAATTGTAAGTGACTACAGAGGAAATGTCATCTGAAAGTTACACTACATTAAGAAAGACTAACACCAAGAGGCTAAAATAAATTTCCCATGAAAAGGGGTGGAATCTATTTCCCACTCATTGCTGGGGAAATCTTTTGGAAAGCAGATCTGCTCGCCTATATGAACTCTGTTTTTCTGTGAAACACATAATAAGAGGAAGTTGGATGCCACAGTTTAGTTATGTCAAGATATGTAATTTCTTTTAGATGAAAGTGRGGTACACAGATTAAAAGAGGTAAAAGCATGTTAATTGTACAGTTGGACTGTAGTCCGAGTTTCTGGCTTTCAGTCTTCTAAAGAAACAGGTATCCTGTCTCAGTGAATTCCTGCCCTTGGATTCTCATACGGCAGTGATGCCTTCAAATAAAGGGGAAGGAGGTAGTGGTTAAGGGTGCCCTGCAAAGAAAAAATAATCCATATATTTTTGCAGCATTCAGCATGTTAGGGAGTAGGGCAACATGAGTCTGAATTACCAATGGCACATGGCAAAGATTTTAAATTTTGTCTCATTAAGCAATTGTTCATACAGATCTGGAGCTTTATTCTAAAGGACCTCATGTGGCTTTTCCAAATGAATTTACTATTGAATGTTTTCAAAGGTTTCATTAACTTTAATGTGATCCTATTCTGAAAGCAAGAGCATCTTTAAAATATATATGAGCACGTATATCCTGTCTAATAACAACAGTACAAGTAGATTGATGTATGAGCTGCACCAAAGCAGAGTGATTGAAACTACTTTGGAGCTAAAGTGGCTCATGCCCTGGATTTGCTAAAGAATGGGTTAATGCCACAATTTTGTCAAATAGTACAGTGGTATTTGGTGATTAAGTGTTTTTTATTAGAAAAAGAATCTGTGCACAGAATAGTGCCACCTAGCACCATATTAGGGCATCGGTTTGTATGGCTGAAAGAAAGAATGTGACCTATTCACCATCCCYACTCGCCGCAGAATCCTGGGTTGGAAGTCTTCCACCCGAATTTGGCTAGACTTAGCTCTAACGTCCTTGTAAAATGTCAAAGTCAATCTAAGATGGGGGTAGTTTGTGAGCGTCTTTTAATTTCTCCCAGAAAAGCTCTGTATTTGAAGTCTGATTTAGCAAAAAGGTGGTCAAGGGAAAAGAAAACAAACTCTGGCACATGTAATACAAAAGCCTGTTCAAGGTTTCAGTGCTGGGTTTTGTGGGTTGTAGTATTTTGGTACAGACTGGTTTTCTGAGACAGAAATTCTCTATGAAAATTAAGCAGGGTTTGGAAGTCTGAGCTAAGTTCAGATTTGATATCCCTGAAATCAAGTTCAGATATTTCAGTACTTTAGTTTTTCTTGGTTAATTTATGATGTTGTTGACTTACAAGTGCTCTTGGCCTGTTCTGGATCATGAACTTGGAAGTCTTTTAGCCACTAAGTAAAAATTTTCTCCTGGAACTAAAAGCTGCTTTCCTAGGGGGGCTTACTGGAATTGAAAGCTAGTTTACTACAGTTTTCCAGACATCACATCTGAAAAAAAAAGTGAGCTAGAGAGAAAGAAAAAAGGTTGTAAAGCACAGTTTTAAAAGAACCTTGTTGCACATCTTTTATTGGAAAAGTCTAGGCTTTGGCTTGTAGGAGATAATTTTTTTTAAATTTCTTTCAGCCTGTTGGAGGGAAAAGGTAAGAAAAAGTACATATGTCACCTACCAGAAGATAAATTTCAAATGTTTTCTCAGYAGCAGTTTAATTTTTTTTTCTGAAGAACCTATTTTTGATCTCTTTGTAACCACTGAAGTAGGTTTATATAAATGTAACCACATTACGTGCTGTTGGTTGAATAGAATCTTTGAAAGATGTATAAATGTATTGTGAGATTTCAATCTTTGTCACCTGAARTATGGTGGAGAACACAGGATGGCATGAACTCCTAGTTAGAATTAAAAATCCCAAATCAGGAGCCTGAATATCAGTAAATCAAGATTGTCAAAACCAGGTTAATGAATTTAGACTTTTAATCTGGTTTTAGGATAATTCCTCATAAATTCTCAGTCTCCATTTGAGCTTGCCATAATTGCTGCTTTTCAGCCTAGCTACATGATGCAAGCATTTTTTCTGCTCTTCACACTGGCATGGCCTGCTCTGGGTTTGCCTCGGTGGTCTGGCTTGCTTTGGTCTGCAGGGTTGTGTGGTATGGGATCCACACTGCTGCCAAACAAACACTGCCATAATCTCCCATTTGAAGAGACCACAGAATGCTGGGAGCAAGAATTTAACTGGTGACAGAAACTGCTAAGAGAGTGAAGGGGAAGGTTGTCAGAAACAAATGATCTTTCTCATTTTCTATGCAAGAAGAGAACAAGTATTTCTCTGACTGTTCTGTGGTCCTTGTGATTTCTCTCAGGAAAGTGTCTTTGGTGACAGTACAGTTTGAAAGACTACAAATAAGATGAACAAAGAACAGAACAAAAGTTGTTCTTGTGAAATGCCAGCAAAATTTAAAAAGTTATTTTCTTTTCTCTATTGTATATTCAGTTTGTTGGACACCAGTTTCTTACATGTACACACATTCAAAATGAAGAATTTTTCACTGGACTATGTTTTTGTGCCTTTTCCCCCTTTTCTGGGAGAAACTTTCTCTTTTTTCTTATTACCTCAAGACAGAAAATGTTAATAAGCAAATCAGAAGTAAGGGGATATTGGTGCAAAATGGACTCAATAGCCTCAAAAAAGCAGTGAGCTAACTTGCTGAATCTCATGATTTGGGCAGCCTTTTTGTGGGCTATCCAGATTTTTTTTTTTCACTTGTTAGTTGTTGTTTTCTTATTTGTGCTAAATAAAGATTAATGTAGTCCTAAAGGAAGCTAAGAAACTTCTCTTATTCTTAATAATTTCGGAAGCCAAAGTCTAGATATGAAAACATGAATGGCTAGCAGGTACATGAATTATAAATGCTAGTTCCATTTATCACTGGCATCTATAAATTTTCCTGTGGAAAGASCCTTGACTTCTCCAAAAGTAGAACATTGCACAGGCTAGGTGTTAATAACCACACCAAGGCAGAGCTGTCTCGCGGCTCCATCAGCACAAATACGAATTTACGGAGTCGCCTTTCAGTGGGCCCCGGGGAGGAACAATGCACATCCTCTGAGACTTCAGAATTGTTGAAATTGATGTTGTTGTTCTTGAAACATTAAAGTGAAGGATGGAAATGAGGAAGCGGGCGCTGGCCAGGGGTTCGCAAGAGGCGAGCAGTGCGCAGCCACGTCCCTGCCGCTGCGCTGCTTCGCCTCCTCTGCTCATGACCTGCAACGCCCTAAACACTCCAGTCCTGGATCTTTGTGGAAAAGCAGTTACAAGCTGTGCCAAACTGTGTGATGCTTTTGTGCTCTGAATACATGTCCTCCAGGGTCTAGGATGAAACCACCGCATTCATTTGCACTTGAGTAAAAACTACATTGTTTTTGCAGTCATTTGGCATCRTGTTCAAAAAATATAAGGTCAAATTCAGCTCTAGTGTTGCAACTCAAATGATTTAAATGGCATTTTGCCCACCTACATCAGAGCTGGATTTGGCCCATCATCTGGATCTACTTAGTGAATACTGTGCTAAATRTTCAATGCCTTGCACAGGGTTTTAGTTATGTGCTTACCATTGAATTAAATGGGAATTGTGTTCTTAGGATCTTATCCAAATTACGAGACTGTAGGATTGTGAAGGGAACTTATTTTTGTTAAAGTTTGTGCAGCACCAAGCACAGTAGAATTTAGATTATGATGTAAAATTAATGTACCTTTAGATTTTGCCTAGGTTTATTGGTTAGTGGATATCTGCATCTTTGATGATCAAGGCAGCAGCACAGTAAATCTGAAGTCTTTCGAAATTGATTCATTACTTGTCACCATGTGTTGAGYCAAAAGTGATCAACTAGTTCTGGTCATATTTGTTTTTCATAGAAAATTAAGTTTTCAATGCATTTCATTTTTCAAGAAAAAACTTCCYAAAAAACCCTTAGGATCCTGTAAATGTTTTCATTTTTAATGGTCAAAATGTCTTCCTTTGACAGAGCACACTCTTATTGGCTCTAATTCACCTAAACCAAGTGCTTGACATGTGTTTCTCCAAGACCTTTAAAAAAACAATACACTGATGAAGTCTTGGAATGAGAATATTTTTCCCCATTTCTAAGAATCTTGTTAACCTAAGCATGAAAGCTTTCTAGAAGATAAATTAGCAGATTTTTTTTTTTTTTTAGAGAAAGGACTCTAGATTTTGTAATGTCCATCCACTCTTGGCTGATATTGTTTCAGATCTCATTAAATCAAATAAAAGCAATGATGTTAAATTGCCTAGTTAAGGCACTAAGCTTTAGATTTATCTAGTGGTTGCTTTTATGTAGATGCAATTTGTCTGTCCTGTCTAKTTCTAAATTCATCAATGGTGTATGAATATCATGTAATTTGGGTAGCTGTTTCATGGTGTCTAATCCTCTCGTAAGCTGTAGGTATATGTGCAACATTTGTTCTGACCYTTTCTTTGCCCTGTCTGGAAGCTCAGTTGCTTACAGGGTGTGTGAGGAATAAAAAAAACACGGGGTGAGGTAGGTACGACACAGTGAACATGTCAGGGGTGAATGCTGCAGTTTTTACATACACAGAATACTGATTAATTATGGCAGAATGATCATCTAAAGTAAGTGGGACTACATATGGAAAAGGCTATTTCTACATGAGATTTCAAAGAGTGAATTAAATGAAGTAAAAATGAAAGTGCATGAAAGTAATGGTGAATTGAGGCAGTGAATGCACTGATGTGAATGTAAAGTCTTTGCTCCCTGCAGGAGCTCTGTCCTCCTGAGGGATGGGCAGTTGAGAATATTGAGGCTGACCGAGATGTAAGCAGTCAGAAAACAGACCAAGGATCCTGGGTTCATTGCAGTTTATTTTGCAAAGGTAATCACAGAGCAAGAGGTGTGAAGCTCAAGAGTCAAAGATCTAGAGGATGTTTTGGAAGGCAGAAAAGCCGGAACAGCAATGTAACTAATGGAAAACTTGAGAAATTTGATCTGGTGCACTAACAGGACAGACCACAGCATGTTATTGACAGAAAGCCAGCCTGTAGGATTTTGTGGTGTATCACCTAAACATAAAAGCAGCTAAACTGGGAGCTCATTAGGCATCCTTTGCAGTAATAACTCTTTAAAAGTACAACCAAAACTGCAGGACATGTTAATTCTGATCCCACAAGGTAGTTCAAGACAGTTCATAGCTTTCTCCTGTAGCAGACAAAATACATAAATTATATTGTTCTGACTGTAAAGTGAGGAAAAACTCATGTGGAATGCTCTGGATGCTCCAGAGAGCAGTAAATGGTGCATCCCAAGTCTTTGGGTATAGAAGATGCTCTCAAGTACTTAAATTATTTCAAATCTTTATATGGAATAGAGAATAGCAATTTGGTAGGAACTGGAAAGATTCTAAAGGTACCCAAATGGATGTTTTTAATTTAGAGTTCACTCTTAGCACACAGGAAGATGAGRCAAATTTAAAGTAATGTCTTCTGTGCTACTGCACCTCCAGCCCCAGAACTGACTGGTAGAAAGGGCCTGGAAACTTCTTCCAGACTAGAGGAAATTCGTTGTGTTGAGAGAAGAGACTTGTGTACAGTCTGGATGCCTGGGCAATGCCATTGTAGTACCAACTAATGGAGAGATGTTTGACAGAGGAACAGAAAAAAAGGATTTGAATTGGTGAAGAAAGGATTTTTATGAACTAGATTGTATTTAAATTTCCAAGTTGATCCTTGCGGCTTCTGTATGGGAAATTACTTTTATGCAATGCTGAAAGTTGCTGTGGGATTTGCACTTGAATAAATTGAGTTTGATTGGTGTGGAGTTTGGAGGCTGCAAATTAAATGCTTAAAATCTTGGTGAAGACTATAAATGCTAGAACATGAAAATAACAATTTTTTACTTTTCTAGTGTTCTACTGTCCATTCCTTTTACAGAGCTCATTTTTGTACTGCTGCTTTTTGTTTTTGTCAATTTAAAAAGCGCTGGTAATTAGCAGAGTCCTCTCTAGGTAGCTGTTGCTGTGCTGTTACATATCTGTCTGCAGTTCCTGAATATAAGGCAGTTCTGAGCTGCAAGTAAAGACAGTAGAAGCCCAAAAGAAATGAAAATAATTATGTTCCCAACCAGGGAGAAGAAAATGCTTGGCTCTTGATTAGAAAAAGTAGCCAGAAAAAGAATTCCAAACTTAGACCCTTTTGGAGAGAGCCTAGCCCAGTAATTAAGAAACTAAACACTTTATTCTTGTTGATTCCAAAAGAAAGGGCTCATTTCTTTGTTGAGGACCTGGTGCAGAAATTTAAGAAACATCCCAGAGGGATAAAGAGAGAATTTGGAATTATCCCAGCAGTTTTTTGCCTAATAGAAGATGGCTTGTGGAGGAGAAATTGCTCAGAACTTGAGAGATTTCCTTGCAGCTGATAGATCTGGCTAAAAGTTGCTGATAATTTCAAACAAAGAACAAACAATGCTCTCTGGCAGAGATTTAGCAGCAAACTAACAAAACCTAGTCAGGAGACATGCTATTTGGATTTCAGGAGTTTGGAAAAAGATAAAACTTCTGTAGAAAATTTTCTTAAAATTAAAGGGAAGGGTGGTAGAAAATGGGCCATAATCAGAAGTCTGGCTCACAAAACCTGCCAGGTTTTACACCACTGGCTTTCTGATGTTTTTTTTTTTCTATTCAAATTGGTAAGAAGGAGATTAAAATCTGCTTGTRCTAGCTGGACTCTTCCAATCTCCTAAAGAATAATTTCACTTCAATAAGTAAGCTCGCTAATATGGAGCTCTTTCAGTAATGTGGGTGGAGGTTTCAGGAGTGATTTTCGCAGCCACAGAATATTCTGAGTTGGAAGAGGCTCACAGGAATCTCTGAGTCCAGTTCTTAAGTGAATGCCCCATATGGGTCTCAAACACATGGCGTTGGTGTTACTCACACCATTTTCTAAACAACAAAGTAATTCTCAAGGTCTTTTTTTTCNTTTTTTTTTTTTTTTTTTTTTTTTTTTTTTTGTAAATCTATTGATTATCAGGACTCATAAATGTGGCAGGAGATAACTTCTCAGGTTATATACTGCTAGACAAGTATAACATGCTGGTGCTGTCATCACTTATTTGCATCAACAGCTGTTTGAATTGAGCACTGATACTGCTCTGAGCACTGCTCTAATAGAGATCTATGTCTATGCTTTTCAGGTACACAATTAATTAAAAAAACATGACTGGCTGTTTTGTATTGGTTACCCAAAAATGAATCTAAGAAGAATTGAAATCACAATGATCAATACAAGTGAAAATTGGAAGGGAGTATGAACACACAGGAAATTTTACACTAAGTAGATGGTGGAATCATACACATTAAGGCCCACACAACTGCATTTTCAGAAATCACTTCCAACTTCTGAGCAAAATTTCTTCTTTAATTTTTTAGACACTTAATTAGCTGTAAAAGACACTAGACTAATTACCTGCACTTACATAGCCTGTAATGACAAATTTAGAATTAAAATATGGAAATATTTTATTAAATAAAGTGGAAATTAARTAAAGTGGAAATAAAATTAGAGGCTTTCAAGTACTCTTTCCTTTCACTTACCTGCTTGACCAGCTCAGTATAGAACTGGCTTATGACTTGTTTTGTACAAATAACCTTTCACCTATATCCCTAAATTGCCCTTCCATTTTTAGTTTTACCAGGTGGCTTTCATTTTTAAATCTGGTTGTTCCAGTTTTATGCAGACGGTGTGAAATGGCATCTAATGGAGTCCAGCATCTCTCTCCTGTTCTCGTCACCTTTCTYGTGACACCTCCTGAAGCCAAACAGCACCACAAAGGTCCTGCCTTCTCTCTGTGCCCTTCCATTCAGATACAGCTGCCTGGCCAATGCTATTGTGCTCTTAAACCCACTTAAAGCCTCCAGAYCCCCTCCCTCCTCCGAGCCAGCTGCCTTCGCTTGGCCCTGGTCCCAYGTGCTGAACCTGAAGAGCAGGTTCCAGTGCTGGCTGTATTCTTGCTGCAAAAGCTGCAAATCACACCTGTGAGGCACAGAACAGTGACACAGCAGGGATCAGCTGGAACCGCTGGTGTGGGAGCGCTCCAACTCAGGTAACCAWCACCATTGTCCAGGAAACGCTTTAAGCTCAGCAAACCAGTTTTGAGACATCTGCTCCAAAACCTTTTCATGTGGTAAGGTTTCAATGACTGTCAGCCCAGTTTTCAGTTCAGTTTTAGCTTATATGGTGCAGTGTATGAAAGGAATATTAAAAAAAAAGAACAGTTTTTTGTAATTAATGGTTCCATTCATATCAGTACAGTAGTATGTGTGCCTTCCTGAATAATTATTTATTTAATTTTATTCCAATAGTTCCAAAACCACTGTGGTGTATAAATAGCACAAGCTAGTAAGTGATTATTTCACGCAATTAAAGCATATATTCTAGTAGGCACTGCAGTAAATGCTTCATAACTTTTAAAATTAAATAGAGTGTATAGCTAATTCTTATGCTATCACCTAAGTTTTGTGGTTACAAGCACAGTTCTCCTTTTCTTAAGTATCTCTTTCACCTACTGGTATGTGTTATAATATATTCACACACTTATTYTCGTTTTTTCTGGCTTGAAATTAAATTATCCTTTTTGCTTCTCATTGTGGCAAGAAAATAAGGAAAGTCCTGTTCCTTCCCGTGGAGAGTGATTTCAAAGCAAGATATATCACTTAACATTTCTTAAAATTGCTTTCTCTGTTCCAAAGCAACTTAATTTACAGCTTTCTATATTTACAGTGTTTCATAAAAAGAAATTCTGTTTGGCTTTGTTGAATAAAAGCTGAACAGCTTGAAGTGAGGTATCTTCAAAGTAACAAAAGTATTGTGCAAATACTTCAGTAAATCAAATAAACTAATCATAATCAAATGTTGCTCAATTGTGTTTGGATCCTACAAGCTAAACTCTGATCAGACGTTACTAGCAAAATGCTGCAAAAACTGGGATGGCTTTTCTGGTGTTCTCTCTTCTGGACCAAAATTGTAGAGATTTGTATTCCAGCTAGAATAATTCCAAGAACTTTGTGAACAAATTTAATCAAGTCTGCTTTTGATGCTACTTAAAAAAAATATTTAAAATAAAGAGTTCATATCTTAGCTTTGGAAAGKTTGAACTGCCTTGTTAGTACTCGTGGTTACGGCTGCTCAGCTTTGTGTCGCTACTTTATATTGGCAGCCCTCTACATTTAGTGCTGTTTTTCATGATGCATGGCTTTATGCTGCTAAGAATCTCATCTTTTGAGAAAAATATAAGGGAAAGAAGAGACCAGTATGTCTTCTGAAAAATTATAGGCATTAGAATATTCTGGTATTAGTATTTCTGCTGCAAAYTTGGCATTGTTAGAAAGAGGCTCACTTTTGATTTTTGGTTTTTTGGGAAAGCTGTGTTTTTGCTACTTCTGTACTCCCTTTTGACRTGGGTATATTGTCTTCAAAGATCATCTTTTTCCATCTTTGTCATTGGGTTAGGATGGTTTTTTGTGTGGAGAACATATGGTACAGGAAGAGACTGGTTTCTTTCATGTCAGTGTTCTTTTTCTTTCTGTTCTTTTCTGCTTGGGCTACCCTGAAGTTTTGTCTGTGTGCTGAAGTTTCATCCAAAGGGAACAAGGTATGCCATTTTTGTCAGCATCCTGTRGGACTGAGAGGTGAATTTTGGTGTCTCTCCATGAGGACAGCCACTTGGAAATGTACCCTCTCAGAGTGCCCAGTGCCTCCTTCTGTATGAAGAGCAGGTCTGGTTATATTAGTGAATATAACAGYAGAGTTATTTTCATAGTTCTTCTAGTCTTTGTAAAGAAGTTTCAACATAAAGAGTGCTATTTTGCTTTAGAGGCATTCTGTAATTTTGGTGTTTATTGGTACTTGCATAATTGGAATGTTAAATTTTACCAAGGATTTAATTTCAATATATATTTCAAACATTCCATAAAGTAAAAGTTGTAAAGGATAATTTCTTGTAAGTGATCTTGTTAGACTCAGAATTTATAGTATTTTTATTCTTACAAATGGTTCTATGTGCAACTAGCTGAAAAAAACCATAGAGTTATATTTAAGACAGCATGTTTTYATTTGGTTATAGATGAAAACTTGAATAATGAAGCAGTTTGAAAAATGAATTCTACAAGCTGCTACAGTTTAGAATTTCATGTAATAGGAAAACTTGAAGTTGTGGGACTGAAACATACAGTATTCCTATTTAACAAATTTGTTTGGTTTTTTTTTTTTTTTCCTAAAATCAAAGCTGGGATTCACATCTGAATCTTAAAATGGTTTTCTCTCCAGTGGGCCACACTGGGCATGTGTGACCACCTCCCATTTTTTGAGGTTTAGACCCAGCTGCACCCTATGCACCCCAATCCTCTGCTGCCCATAGCGGTGCCCATGAGCCACCAAGGCTTCAAACATTTACTTCAGACTTAGCTTCAAACATTTACTGTGCAGAGCTGCAGAGGGGGGCTGTGAGGGTTTTAGGACAATGAGGTGATGTTTCCTGTGGGATTGGTGAGTGCACACACTCCTCTGCCCTGAAGGTGCTGTATTTACCAGGATCAAGCTGCTTTATTTTCCTGCATTTCTGCTTGGGGTGACTGGTGGTCCTACCCATTCAATTTTCACCATTCTTGGCCCTGCTACTGCAAATTGCTCAGCTCAAGAAGGAGGCAGGTTAAGATGAGATTCTAAATAATTGCTTTTGGAAGGACTTTAACTTTTCATGTCTATACTAAGAAGAAAGAGCATGGCATATGCAGGTGGGAGATGTTTTTCTTCACTTCAAGCCCTGCATAAATAAAATTACTCCTCTCTTGGTTCACTGGCTCCTGTGGGGCTGCTCATTAGATTTAGGAAAGTAGAGTTTTGCCCATATGCAATYTGAGTCATAGTGATCTCCTTCTGGTTTAAAATTATTACAGTCCGTCTAAGTGTATTTACAGCTCCAACTAATTCTTTTCAGGTTCTTTAAACTATATTATGTAATATATATTTATACTTTTATTGCTCTTCCTGAAATCCTAATGTTCTTGTTATTGCTRTTCTGAAAATAAAACATCTATATAACACAACTATCATATTTTACATTTTTTTTGGGACCATCTCAAATTTAAAAAGCATGTCAAGRTGAATTGCATAATAGAATGAGGAATGCAGACCTTCCTCATTGTCCTCCTGGGAAGAAAATAATCATGATCCCTAATCTGAAGCCAACTAAAGTGATCCTGGAAAGGGAAGGGAAAGCCTTTCCACTACCTACAGATCCATTGTGTTCTATATTTGAAGAGTTTGAATGCTTTCAACAGCATCACTTCAAATTGTTTATTGAAATCTCAGGTCGTATGTGGGGATGTAAAGTTTCCTATAATGTGTCRCTAAACACATTCTGATTTTGGAACAGTGTATCCTGGAGAAAGAGGATCTGGAATCCTTGAAGCTGCTTAGGGAGTTGATTGAATGAATTTGAGTTAGTACCCCAGGAACTGCATCAATAATGGCATAGAGTCAAACTCCAGGAACTGACTGAGCTTTACATAAGTCAGTGGTGAACTGCCAAAATGAATCACTGCAATGGTCATCCAGTCTTCTATATTTGCCATTTTTATTGGCCTTTTTATAGAAAAGAAAAAGAAATTGGGCTTTTGTCCTAGTTTTTAGGGGTCAGTGCTGAAGCTACTACAAAAAAAAAGAAAATGAAAAAGAACAGAGTAAGCCAATTTGTTAGCTTACAGGCATACACACAAGATTTATCCATGGTCAGGAGGACTTGCAATTTCCTTTTATGATTTTATGGCTGCTGCCAGAAGAGAGAACATGTTTTGATATTTGAAGAAGTGCACAAATTCTATTAAAACTATTGCAATAGTCAGAGAGCACAAAATGGCTGTCATTCATTRACAAAATGATCATTAGATTGTATTACAGTCTATTTTCTTTATTTCCTGTTGTTAATGATAAATCTGTTCAGGTGTAACTAAGACAGTTGCTTCAACGCAAACCTTAATGAAAACCTCATGCTGAGCATTTTGTGTAGTCTTGTCCCTCTATTTATCTACAGGACGAGTGTCATGATTCCTGATCACAAAATTGGGGGATCTCCACATCCAATTGYTACAGTCTGTAGTTTGGGATTTTAAGGTCATCTCTTTGAGGATTTTTTTTTATTGTTAGTTTTTTTAACTTATTTTAAAGTAGAGACTATTGTTGAACATGGTCGATATTATTACTCAGTCTTAATCCTGTGTGACCTGTTGTCAAAATGTGGCTTTTCAGGCTTCACTTGGTTGATTCTCRCTGCATCAATAATTCCAGAGTGCTCTGTAATCACTATACAGTGACTGTGAAGTCACACTACAAAAAGCATTTCTTTCCATCTTTTCAAAGTTCTCTTCCACCACTTTCCCTATTGCCTACTCCATTTYGGAGTGATAGGCCCAAAGAAATATCCACAGGAATCTAGAGCCTAAGAATTAAAGTTAAGATCTCATTGTATTCTACCTTACTCCCAGGCCTGCCAGAARTACTGATAATACTGATAATGCTATTTTTTTCAAAAATCTCCACTTTTAAAAATCCATTKTATGGTTAATTCTTTCTTTGTTTGGTTGTTTATTTTCCCTCCCCAGACATTTTATTCTGGTTTTGTAGAGGGATGACAAAGTAGAGGTAAGACAATGGCACGGACTTGACTTTGTTGATTCAGTAATAGTAGTTTTATTTTAATAATTCTAGCTAGACCTAGTGAGAATGAAACCATGTACATGCAGGAAGATTTGAAGAATAGACTGTCAAGGCAATCTAAATACATGCTTTGTTTAGCATATGCTGAATTTTACACCATTATTTTTGCTGTGTGAATAAATGTTAGATCCCAAAATCTATTAAAATTCTGGAATTCAATTGACTTTATCAGTATGAACTTTTGGATAATCCTTTTTGTTGTGTTAAGAAAAAAAATCTAAATGACTTAAAATTTATTAACATGTATAGCAGTTCTCTTTATAAGCAAGAAGATGCTGTAACACCACAGTGGACAACGACTGCCTTCCTGCTCCTGTTAAAATATTGACCAACTTTAGCTGTGCCTTATCTCAATAAAGGTTAAGCAAGTTTTGCTGGAAGTGAGGCCAAGCAGTTATGACCAAATTTTTCTCCTATGCAGTATAGTTTGAGTACAAAAGACATAAATCTCAATCTCTATTAAAAATTAAGGGTTATGATGAAATTCTTTCTCAGGAACATCTTGGACTGAAAATTTCAAATAACATAAAAAGCTTTCAATATAAATCAGTCATTATATGGGGAAGAAGTCACTGTAGCGACGCTACATGGAGGAGTTCCTATTTATCCTCTGAATGCAGAGATAAATGTCTGTATACACCTGCTTGAAAAACCTGCACTAAAATGACCACAAACAAGTGAATAAATTTTAGATGCCTCATGCAATACATGCTATTGCTTTTTGTTGTAAAACTAAAGGAAATCTGAGTCATTGCAATCTTAGAATGTAATGCCAGACAAATGAGAACCAGACCACAAACAGTGAAGCCAAGTACATCATTATAGGTTGAGTAATGTGAACGACTTACATAAACTATRGCTGAAACTCAAGATTTAGCAAAAGACCATCACCCTTAATTGCATAACAACAATTAAAAACTCATTAGTCCACAAGCTGTCCATCAGGAATAAGAATCTCATCAATTGAAGTCATAAATATTTAAGGAGGGCAGTTTTTAATTTTGATTTAACTCTTTATCTTACCTTTCACATGCTACAAATTGCCTTTCATTTATCCAAATGCTTCTCCAAAAATAGGAAATAATTGCACTTTTTCTTCACCTAGTCTCCATTTTCAGCAAGCTTTTCCAGAAAGCTTTTCCTGCAAGTTTTTCAGTCCAGGATTTTTAATGAAATACTCTGTCTTTCTGAAGACCTTTCTTGTTTTACTGACAGCACTCTCTCATGAGCTGAATGTTAGTTTCCTCTGMTGATCCATTGGTTACATGTAATAACAGTCCAGGTGATCCTAACATGCACTTAAACAAAGAAGTGTTGTGGCTASCAGTCAGGTCCACAGGACTTGAATAGCTTGGTTTCTACTCTTCATTTAAAAAAGGGATAAAAATCACTTATCAACCAGGTCCTGTTAATGCTAGCTAACACCACTATTAGGCATTTGCAGTCTGCACTGAAAGTCATTCACCAAGAAAGACCATTTATAAGATGCACGCCCACATGATGAAATAAACCACAGATTATCAAAAGCATTAGGAGTTTTAGAAGACTTTGGATGAGACTCTGAAGAGACAAGGCATCAAACTGAGAACAAAACTTAAGTCCTGCAAGACAATGTTGTAATGTCTCCAGTGTGCTGTCACAAGCCACATTAAGAAACTCTCACTTCTTCTTAAGTTGCCTCAAAGACCATGGTAATTGTCTGATGGCAGGAGGTACCAGACACTGAAGTCTTACTAAGAACAAATGTATCAGGGATTTTTCTTATGTACATTTGAAGTGGCTGGCCATGAGATATAAATGTGTGGAGACAGATTATCCCATAAGGCATTTTAGTGTGGTAAACACTCTTGTTGGAATCAGCTTAAGGGTCATTAAGATTTTCTAAAGATAATCCTAAAAATGCAAGATGTCCACTGATTTATGAGCTCATGATATTCTTAACAACAACAGCAAATGGCAGGACATGATTTACAGGGGTGTGAGTACATTTGAAATGYACTAATTTCAACAACTAATGTCCAGACAGTTGAAGAAAAGAGAGCCTTTTTAAGAGTGAGCCACACTAAATTAACTCTGGCAACTGTGTGGTGAAAACATTCCTTGGATTTCATAATCATAGGAGAACTCATCGTCAGAATTAATGCAGAGAGGAATTTGTTTGCTGCCATCATGGATAATAAGCAGAACAGAACAAACAGTCTCTAAGCRGTAGCTTTTTTTACAGCTCAAGTTTTCCAGTTCCCATTTTAAACTCCTTAAGGAGCAGCAACAAATCTAATCTTACTCCTGAATTGTCTTCCTAATAAAACTTCACATAACAAGCACTTCAGCACTTGAGTGGGAGACAAGAGATAGGGATTTGTTGGCATCTGCTGAAGAGATATCTGGTGGAAGTGACATGATTTTACAGACTTGTTACAGCAACTATGTTTCTTTAGTGTCCTTACACCTGCTTTATCATGGCAGACTAGTTGATTTCATAGAACTCAGATCTTGGCTTATTCTTTGATGTGAAGCAGAAGCTCTTACCTAGTTAAGGGAGCCGGGAGTCCTGCTCAAAGAAAAAGCTCAAGGCTTAAAGCCATTTAACTCTATTTGACAGAGAGAATGAGCATGAACTTAGAGGCTAAAAGTGTATGCATGTGTATGATTGCCACTGAGATATTTGTGAAGGCATCTTATCTGATGGTAAGAGGGCTTCCCCACATTAAATCATCAGAGGGATGTTAATACTAACTTGGATGGAGAACACTAGAATGAACAACTTGTGCTGTCATAAGCAACTCTTGCCAGGGCGTGCCTTGATAAATCCTGCCAGATTAAATATGTGCCTGAAAGCTTCTGCTCTAGTGAATATTGACAACCTGGGCATTTGCTCTTCTTCTGGAACGGTTCTTGATAACACCTGGTGGTACCCTGCTCTCTCTGGGTTTCAACAGAAAGAGTATGTGATATTACTGATTAATCTCTCTGAGTTCCAGACATAGAAAAAACTGAAATATTAGAAAGCAAAAACCTGTACACATGATTTTTTTTATGTTGAGGTAGCAAGGCATTTTGTTTTCTACAGTGTTACTTGATCTACTTGAAGAGCCAGATGTATTTTTAAATCTCACAAAAATAAACTGTGAGTTTAAATTAAAATCCCASAAAGAATTTCATTATGCCAATTCTTATTTCACTCATTTTCCAAAAATTACAGACCTAAAAAATTTTCTGTTTTAATTGCCTGTCACTCTTTCAGAGACTGATGACACTGACCTGCTTTTCCAATTAAATTGCAAATGAAATATTCTAATACCCATGTCAACTTTGTTACTAATTTCATTAATGTTTCTGGATATTCTGTGATGTATGCTTCTCATCCCCTTCTTGTGTTTTTTGACAGTGAAGAGCTGAAAAGAGCTAATGGCAATCAAAATACTTTCTGGGGTAACTCTATATGCTTAATAGACAGCAAAGGTTTTTGAATTAGATAAAATGACTTGACTGTACTATCTTAGATTTGACAATCATAAATATCAAGATTTTTATCTTTTTTTGTTTGTTTAGTTTTTTTGTTTGTTTGTTTTTGGTTTTGGTTTGGTTTGTGTTTCTTCTTTTATTTATAGTATAATWATTATTATTATTATTATTTCTACTGTCTTGCATTATGTCTTCTTTTGACTATGGTGTTTGTGTCTGTCTGCCATACTATGGACTTTTACAGTCCAGTTCCCAGAAATATAGATAGGGTATAGATCAGGTCAGCCAAAGCATAGAGCCAGAATGGATATTGATTCTGGAAAGACAGAGAATTTGCCATAAACCAAAAAAATTAACAAGTTAATKAAGCAATATTTCTGCAACACACCTGAAATACCATTATAAAATTAATGCATACTTAATGACTCATGGCTGCATGATCTTTTATCTAGAACTAGAAGCCTTCAAATTGAATTTCGTTGTATGGATTCCATCAAAACTGTGCCTTCAAATGTCCACTGCCATGTAAAGATTACATATGTAGATTTACAAGGGAATTTTTTTAAGTATATGTTTTCTAACCTAAAGTATTCACAAAAATATACAGTATTTATCCCAAATGTATAAATACAATATAGACATCAATATATGATCACAACTGCAAAGGCATTGYCAAGTGACAGTTGAATGCATTCAGAACAAGGCTCTCTTAACACTTAACACCACTTATTGTTAAAAATATTTGTCACTCAACAAATTCCACTAAGTGTCCCCGAAATGGGAACTAAATTCATTCCAAAGCCACTTAGTGACTGTGAAGAAGGAAATGAGGGACTGTGAATATTCATTATCGCCAAGCCAATGCTTCACAACGCAGCAAATTTCTTAGTTCACCCATCTGAAACTGAGAGCCTGCAATGCAGATCAGCTTTTGTTGGTCCCTCTGTTGAAGTAAAGCATCTCTTCTCCCAMGTATGAGGTGACAAGACAAGAGGATGTGGCCTTGAGTTGCAACAGGAGAGGTTTACACTGGATATCAGGAAAAATTTCATTACTGAAATTGTAGTCATTGGAACAGGCTGCTCAGGAGTGATGGAATCACCATCCCTGGAAGTGTTCTAAGGGTTGTGAATATGGCATTTGAGGATATGGTTTAGTGCTAAACACAGTGGTTCTGGTTCCTTTCACTACTTCCTTAAACAAAGTCTGACACAACCTCACCTCTCATGGGTTCAGCTGATTGTCACCCCACCCAGGGCTATCTAGCACAGCCCTGTTTTTCCTAGGCTGGATATCCAACGCTGTGGTCTCCCATAATTAGGTAAATTTGCACTGGTTTTTGTCTCAAATAAAAATATCAAAACTTTTGTCTATATAAAAAAATCTAATCCAAATGGTTCACAGAGATTTACAACATTAATCCAGAAAAGCTGTACCATCATTCTTTATCTGAGACTTATTTTTTGACTTAGTTCAATTTATTTGTATTAGTTATTATTCAGTGTCTGTCATCACTAGTGTTCAGTTTGGCACCTTCATCCTCTTGCTTCTCTGTYCCCCTAAATCCTACACCCATGCTGCAGTTACAGTAGCTGTTTGTAACTTCTCTACCATCTCTGRTTTCATATCCTGGACTAGCAGCTCATCATCCATTTTTTTCTCCTKGGTTCCTTGTGTTCATACAATAAAGGTTTCAGGTGGGTTTTATTAACCATGCCAAAAATTTCTGGAGAGCAAGTTTCCCACACACATTTGTTGTATGCAGACTTGGCTTCTAGTTTCATTTTAATAAAAGCAGGTCTTTGTTCCTTTCCCCAGATGCCATCAGACCATAACCTTATATTTGTTGTACAGCAAGCACAAAATAGAATAACATTCTAGGAGTATAGACCTATAGCAGTTCCAGTAGGAATAAAATTCAAGTGTTTCTCAACCTTTTTATTGAAAGATGGGATTATGCACTTTTGGGTTAACTAAAATTAGACCTGGATKGAGAAGTAGTGAAATTTGTATTCCAAGTCATAAAATACTTCCAAAATTCTTATCTCATAAATTAATTTTCGGGTTTTTTGGACAAATTTAAATACAGGAACTGAACTATACTTGCTGCTTTACTGCCCTACAGCAGAATATGGACAACTGGAAATGTCCACTCACAGCAGGCAAGGCCAAGAAATTCTGCCAAAAAGTGGATGGATGTGGGACTGGGAGCACGGACCTTGCCTTGTTTGGAGGCTGCCAACCTCCAGGGCTCTCCAGATTCCAAGTGATGGAAGCTTTTCTGTCCTGCCACTTTCCATAAACTCCCCAGAACGATTTGCAAAGCTGGACATGACCGTTTTCATTTTAAGAACTGCAATTTTCTAAAATCAAAAGATAAACTTCTGCTTAAAAAAAAAAAAAAAATCTGAAAGAAAATGCCAAAATAGCCCTAATACAAATTCCATTCAGAAATGCCCCTCCTCTGTGGACRTCTCAAACCTGCATTATATTTGGAAGCAGTTCAAATCCTTTGCTTTGGCCCATATTTAAAATGCAGCAATTGAAGGTTTTAATTCTGATCTGGTCTGACAGCATTTCCCCTTCCCAAAATGCATCTCCCTGAACCATTAACTTTCAGAGACAATCACCTGGAGCAGGTGAAAATGCAGCGATCTCAGTGCATCTACCCTATATATCAGAATATGACTAGACCTCACTTGTGCTAATAATTTCCAAAGAGCAATATTTGAAATAGACTCCTAGATCCATAAGAAAAGGAACAGATCTGAATGTTTTTAGGCATCTCARCAAAGAGTTAATCATAATTTTGTTTGCTTATATGAAAGTCTGGTTTTAAACCTTGTTACAATGCGCAAAAGCAAAAGATATGACCTGAACTGGCATTATCTGTCTGTGCAAGAAATTAGTAGCTGGTTAACAAAGTGATTGTGAAATTCTGACTGCTGGAAACATATCTCTTAAAGGTTTAAAGGCCATGGATTTAACAGCTACAGTTTCATAATTAATATCAATAATTAAAATGTTCATTGTACTAATACAATCACAATTGTTCACAATGGTATCACAATATTTACCTAAATACTAAGTTACTATTCATTCCTATATGTCAAACAGGTTATTTAAATATATTTAAAAACAAGTTGGACAGATTTTTGATTAGAAGAGATGGAAATATAATTCTGCCCTTCATTACAATGACAATAATTCATGTTTYAGTAATTGAATATAAGCCACTGCAATTACAATATATGAATAACATGCTCTAATGTCTGTGTTTCCAGTRATACTATATAAATGTAGCAAAGACTAAAAAAATTAGGTTCTACCTAGTGCAGACTTTTCCAGCAAGGATCATGTTATAAGTGGGAAGTTCCAGTGGAGTTGGAAGAACATCCCATAAATACCTACCTRTGAAACAGCACACATTTGTTCCTCTTTTAAATAAACAATTGACAAATGAAAAATTTGCATGATATATAATTCTCATAATGTTATTTTTAAATTTTATAATATGGTTTTGTAAAATAGGTGAACAAATTTATTTTATAGCATAAATCAGTAAGACATTTATGGAGATGATTTTATTTTTTAAAAAAGATATATTTTCTAAAATAACATTATGGAGTTGTGATATTAAAACATATTAATTTCTTATAATCCTGTTAAACACATACAGAAAAGATAAAAACCATAGAAAACTGACCAGATGCAAAAGATTTGCCAACACCTTTATATATTAACTTCAGTTTCTCAAAACTTCTTTATGGATGACTGCTTTATCAGTCAGAAAATAAGAGTAGATGTCTTAAGAAAATCACCATACTCCACTCACACCTATTTGGGTTTGAGAAGAGAGTCTGTGATGGGCAGAGTCAGCCCCTGCCCTGCCCACAGCAGGCTGGGAACTGCAGATTTAGCGTGGCACAACAGAAGCAAAGGGCAATCGCTCACCTCGTGTTTGCTCGTGGCAGAAATCGGCAGTGACCCTTCAGCAGGGCGATCACTGAAGCTGATGATTGTCAATGATCTGCAGCTCAGAAAGCCTAGGAGGCAGCAGGGATGTCCTTCTCCCCCCTTGCTCAGGGGGCTGAAGTCTTCCTTGAGGAGCAGATGGTGCTGCAAGTTCAGCTCATCCACCTTGGGCCACGCGCAGCCGCCCAGGAGTTGTAGCTCACATATTACAGCCAAGAGCCTTTCCAGAAATCAATGCATGTTCCTGCAACCACATTTGAAATTAATTTGTTAAAATCAACTCTGAAAAAAGCTGAATGATACCTTTCTATTTGTTTCTGGTCTTGCTTTTGCTCTTTAGGGAGTCCTGATCTAATTTCATGTTGCTCAAATACCAAAGCCAGTCAACACAGCAACATGTGTCATTTAAACACATCAAAATATGGACTGAATCTCCAACTTCTTTAAAAGTTTGAACAAATGAGTGATTATTTTGCTGACAGCTACTCYGGGTCACCAGCCCGCAATGATGAACCCAGTGGTGACTCTGATATTGATTTGGGCAACTGTATTTGCCTTCACGGTCAAAACARGTTTGGAAAATGTATTATGCAGGAACTAAAAAGTATTAATCTGTTCCTCGACAGGCATTCTTATGTGTTTAGGTAGATTCAGATTAGGGGTTTTGGCTCAAATGAATGAAAAAGTGAGCACAGGAAAATTCAGTTTAATGACTGAGTTCTCTTGGGTAATCATCCAGCAGTTACAAGATATGCCAGGTTTGGCAACAGGATGTAATTCTGCAAACAAGATACTTTAATATAAACTTAGTTATATCACTTTTTCCTGTTTACTGAGGTTCTCTGGCCTTAAGATAACTCAAATAATTGTACTTGAAACAATTGCTTGTGATGAGCCAACTCTGTTGAAATAAAGAACTTTTGAAATTTCCTCTTGCTTTCCCTAGGGATTTCTGTTGTAAAAATGGATTATGATATGACTCTAAGAAAACTTGGTATAGCAGAAGCTTTGAAGCAAACAAAAGTTA